>NW_004443983.1:13995561-14021695 GCF_000243295.1 Trichechus manatus latirostris
GTATTCTTACTCCGTTTGGTGTTCGGCTGAGTTCTTTATCTCTTCATTTGATGTTCTGGGGTTTCAGGATTGTTGATTCTCTGTTTGGCTTAGTTCTTCGGATCTTTGTTGTGGAGGGACGGCATGGTGTTTCTGCCTAGACCGCCATCTTGCCGGAAGTCCCCGAAAATCTAAAGTTGTTGTTTTTTAACTACCTGATCATGAAGTTACAGGTTATCATCACCTTTCTAAAATCAGGACTTTTTAATATTAAGGTTCTAGTATCTTTCGGGTTATCTGAAAAATAGTTTACTCCGTTGTCTTTTAAGCTATTGCAGTCAGTCTTTTGATTTTCCCTACAGCAATAGAAGTTAGGATATCACTGGGTGATGGACAACAGGAAGAATTGTCATTCTCTCTGCTTCAATTGACTTTTTTGGGAACTGCATAACAGTAACATGAATGAGCTGACTTTAAGATCTAAAAGTGCCAAGAGTTTGAAAATAAGTTTCATAGAGATCCATAACTATCCCCACCCCTGTAACATGAAAACAAGCAGAATATGCAAGATAACAAAAGAAATTCTAGATTTAAAACCACTGTGATAACTATTGATCAGAAAAAATCAAACAGGGTATCTGGCTAAATTCATACGATTATGGTCAACAACTTTAAAATCAAATTGTCACTGTTTACTACCTAGCCAATATTCTTGGTTTTGGGAAAGAGCTGAGCCACCTTTGCTGACTTACAGACTCATTCTGTGAGTTAAGTTTAATCTGACTGCCATAGTACAGCCAGAACTTCTATAATCAACAGCAGAAAGCAAGCATGTTCTCCTGTAATTAATATTAACAGAGGGTATGCATATTTCTGTTCTTCAAACAACTGTGTCAGTTTAATCTAATTTTAGTTCAAAGATTCATTCATCTCTGTTTCTGCATCAGAGACAAAAATTACTTTATTTGATTAACCATAAGTACTGGTATATATATACTCCCATATATCTTTTATTCAACTCTAATATTCATTAGAAATAAACAATTCCATAACCTCAAGTAAATTGTCTCAAATTGGAATGGTCAAAACAAAAATGTTAATATCTAGATAGAATTTCGTGTGTTACATAAGCATGTGTAATCACCTAAAATTAAAACTAATCACTTCATATCAGAAGCAGTAATAAAAGCCAAATTTCTGCCTCATTGTTCTCCAGCGAAGCATGAATAATTTGTGATTCAGGTAAGCTTCCCATCTCTCATGTGCCTTCCACAAGATTTTACCAATTTCATTATTCAAACTGTGTCTCTTTAGGGCACTTTAGCCCTGCTAGAATTGAAATGATACTAGATGTCATGCCCTCTGTTATTATTATTTGTAGATCTGTCCTTTGGCTCTCATGCAAAGCAGAGTATACGAGGGTATTACGGGACAAAGTAATATCTCAGGGTCTGGCCTTATAGCTTCAGGGCTTCCCTATCTCCCAGAATATATCCTGGATCCTGTCCATGTTCTCCACTACTCTTCCTGCATTCAAATATTTTCCTAATGAGTCTTTCACTGTCTCATTCAGAAGTATCTGACCCCATCTGTTCTTTCCAGAAAGCTGTCTATATTTTAAATTACAATTATCCTCTTTTCTAGCTGAAAACTCTCTAACAGCACTTTTTACTTCACAATAAATGCCCCATCAACGTTGTTACCAATTTAATTCATCACATTTATTCATTCCAGAAATATTTTGAGCTCTTATTGTAGGTGATGTGCTAAAGATAGAACAAAGACTCAGACTGTGCCTCCAAGGAGGTGACAGATGAAGTGGACCGAACATTTAAAATACCAGTGGTCAGTGATACTATCCTAGGCAGACAGGAGATGTGGAGAAGATTTCCTGAAGAGAGGGAGCACTGTAACTTGTTCTTAAAGAATAAGTAGGGAGTGTCCAGGTGATCACAAAAGAGGGAGAAAAGGAGGACTCTAGGAGGAGGGATGAACATGAACAAAGGAGAAGAACTGTGAAAAAGCACAAAGATTTTAGGACAGGGTTACAAACCCAAACGTCTCCAGGCACCAGGCAGTCAGTATGGATGAAAGAAGCAGGACGGGAGGAAGGCAGTTGGCTTCGCTGAGGGCAGATGCGTCAAGAATACAGGCCAGATGGAAGCACCAGTCTATGGTAGCCTTGCGGAGTGCAGGCCCAGTGAGGTCAGATCTTCCTGACTTCTCAAAAGAAGTCAGAAATTTGGATTTTCAGATAATATCTGACAATTTTTCACTGTTTGTGACTATTTTTTATAATTACCACTCTGTAGGCCAAATAAAAGAGCACTGGTGGAGCAGTGGTTAAGAGCTTGGCTGCTAACCAAAAGGTCCACAGTTCAAATCCACCAGCTGCTCCTTGAAAACCCTATGGGATAGTTCTACTCTGTCCTATAGGGTCACTATGAGTAGGAATCAACTTGACAATAAACATATCTTCTGTGGTAGGCTGAATATAGATATAGGTATAAATAGACCTATAAATATAGATGTAAACATTCTAGTTATAGCACTATGTGCCATGTTCTGAGCTAAGGTGCGTCATACCCACTGTTGTTCTTAGGTGCCCTGGAGTGGGTTCCGACTCATAGTCACCCTGTGTACAACAGAATAAAACACTGCCCAGTCCCGCGCCATCCTCACAATTGTTGTTATGCTTGAGCACATTGCAGCAGCCACTGTGTCAGTCTATCTGGTTGAAGGTCTTCCTCTTTATCGCTGACCCTCTATTTTACCAAACATGATGTCCTTCCACAGGGACTGGCCCCTACTGATAACATCCAAAGTACTCACTAACTCAAAGTCATACTCACTAGCTCATTTAATCTTCTCAGGTTTTCTTTGAGATGGATATTGTTGTTGGTGTTACTTGCCGTAGAGTCGGTTCTGACTCATGGAGACTTTCCGTGCTACAGAAAGAAACATCGCACAGTCCTGCATCATCCTCACAATTGTTGGTATGTTTGAGCCCACTGTTGCAGCCACCATGTCAATCTATCTCATGGAAAGTTTCCCTTGTTTTCTCTGATGTTCTGCTTTACCAAAAGGTGGGTACTACTCTATTTTACAAATGAAAAACGCATATTCACAGAGTTTAAATAACTCTTTCAAAGTCACTAGGCTAGGAAGTGGCAGTACATGGAACCACATTGCATTTGCATGTCGTCTGCATAAGCAAACGTATTATGTTGATTTTCTTGCATAAAATTTTTCTAAATTAGAGTAGGAAGATAAACTGTCATGTAGTCTGATTATCAGAAAGGAAATGTATTTTCATGTTAAGTATATCTTGAAAGGTCAGGACTCTGTGATGGAATATTATACATCTGTAAAAATCAATAAAACAGCTGAATATGAAGCGGTCTCCAAGATATAAAGTTAAATGAAAAAGAAAGATACAAAACAGTATGTACATTATGCTTCTATTTATGTTTAAATGTGGATGAATTTCTTAGATGCTCATGTATGCATAGTTTATTTCTAGTCTAGAAGGATACAAAAAACTGTTGGTAATGGTGGTTGCCCCAAGAGTGAGTAGGAGAGGCTTATTTTTCATTGGATATCTTTTTCATAACTCCTAACATTTTTCCCATGTGCCTGTACTTCTTTTTAAAAATAATTTCCAAAAAAAGCCCAAACCCGTTGCCGTAGAGTTGATCCAGCAACCCTATAGGACAGAGTAGTACTGCCTCGTAGGGTTTCCAAGGAATGTCTGCCGACCTTTTGGTTAGCAGCCTGACCTCTTAACCACTGTGCCACCAAGGTTCCAAAAATAATTTAAGAATTAAAAAAATTTAAATGGAATAATTAATGTCAACAGGGCAGCCAAAATTGTTGATAGAATAATTTTGTGCAAATAGGCTCTTAATAATACATTTTCCATGAGAGTTTTCATTAATGTGTGGCCGTACTGGAAATTAATGTTATGCTGAGCTTGGCCTACTTCATGATTGTTGAACCATGAGCCTCTATAAACAAAGAATAAATGGACAATTGATTGATAGGTGGGGAGCAGATGGTGAGGACACAAACCTTCTGAGCACAATAGTTAAAAACAGTAACTCTCTATCAGATATCTAAAGAATGATAGGATCCCAAAAAGTTGCTTCTAAAACAGAATAAAAATTCGGATTCTTTTTTTCAAAACTCTGCTCCTTTATGACCATTTTTCTTCAAACTTTCAAATATTCATCAAGAACCTGTGATGAAACATATTATTAGTAAGATAGTGGTGGGAAATATATGAGAAAATATTCAGAAGTCTCTTTGTATAAGGTTACAGAAATGCCAGATGCCAGTATTATCCTGTTATTTAATTTATTTTAAATATAAAAAGCAGTTATACTAATCATTTGCCCTTTTGAGTCACAAAATGTAAATTTTTAGATGTTATAGGTATAGTAAGACATTTCACCCAATTCAAATTCATGCCTCTGCATTGAAATAGGAGGTGGAGTCCAGGGTACAACCTCAGTATAATCCACTGGGAATTCAGGCCTGTAATTAGCCGTCCTTGGATATCACCACTTGCTGTGCAATGTAATTGCAGCTAAGAAAGCATTTATCTGGCAATAAAAAGCTTTTTACATGTTATATGTGTCAGCTTTGGGCAGTTAGTCCAATCTGTAATTAACTCCCCTTTATAATAAGCTTTGGGGAAGCATGTGGGAGTACAGGTAATGAAATCATGGCAGGTTGATGCCCTGTGTCATTTTGTGAGCTAGTTATGGCACCAGGAAGAGAAAGGTGCCCAGTCAACACAAATTGGTACACCATATTATAGAGATCTTTTATTTCCGGGATTATTCAGAAATAAATAATTATGGTTTGACATATGCTGACCCTGCATCTATAGAAGTGCGAATCTTTGCTTTGAAACATCACTCACAGTGGTAAGGCTGCCACTCTGTTCTCTCCCTGCCTGACCGAGCCGATGGATCACTAAGATAGCTGCCTAGATAGATACTGCATACATCTAGAGCAGAGATTTCCTTAGCATAAAACTAATTGGACTGAAATGAGGCTTTTGTGACCTTACCTTTATTAGCATCCTGTTATAACCAAATGACCCACACACCTCAGAATTCTTTGCTAGGTTCCGTGAATTATTAAGTGGATACTCTGATGACCTGCCTGGTCAATGATAAACATTTTATTTCCAGGAAGGATTTTTTTTCGTCTCAAATAATTGTTAACCATGTTATGAGATTTAAAAAAAAAAAAAAGTTGGAATTTGGGTCAAGAAAACCCAAGACATTTATGTGACTCATGAACAAGTGGTTAGAATAAGAGTAAAATAACCTTCATCTGAAACATGCAAAAAAAAAAAGAGAGAGAGTAAATTTTCCATTAGAGTGGTTTCAAAGCAGAGAAGAAACATGTAAGAAAAGATTCCCTTTGACAAAACATAAAGATTGAGATGGAAATAAGAGAATTATAAAAAGATGTTCTTCTATAGTTGGAAATATGAAGCATCTAAGATCAGACAGCTATATTAGTCATACCTGGACCGTATTTCCGGGACAAGAAATCTCGTCCAAAAAAAAAAAAATGCCTGAAACTGTCTACTATCTACAGGTTGACCTGATATCTCCACTTTTCTGTATGCAACTGTATTTTTCAAACACAAGTTTCCTTCAAAGCTCTGGAAAGATGTACATGAGTGGTCAAGGAATTGCTTTTTCCTACCCACTCCAATGTAGAATGACAATGTCCAGACATCTTTGTATAAAGAAGGCTTGTCCCAGGAGAAATAAAAATATGTACAGAGAAGCGCAAACAATTTTGCTCAGAATCACTATGCTGCTTCATCATCCCTGACTTGCCATCTCCTTTCTAGCACACAGGATGATGGGAAAAATGTAAAAGTCATATTAAAATATTCTTTTCCTCTGTACCAAAGAAGAAACATACATTTGCTTAGAGCAGATAATAGCATACTTTGAGATACTAAACATTTACCCTCCAAACAGAGAACAATAGTGATAGTATTTGATCAGCTCCCCAAAGCATGGGAAAGACTATATAGTTACAGGCAATTTGAATAGAGAGTGATTCATGTGGGCAGAGCTAGTCATGGAAATATTAGCATGTGAGATGACTTAGGAAGCATTACAAAGTTGGGAGAGGTAGGAGAATGTGCCTTGAGTTAAAGTAATAGCTTAAAAGATTGCATATGGGCAAGAGTGAGCAGGGTATATTCAGGAAGCAATAATGAGGTCAATGTTTGTCTTGGATTGCCTAGAGAAGGGGGAGGAATCGAGTTAGGAAGAGCAACTGATGCAATGTATTGAGTCTGGATTTGTTCCGCTTGGCAAGAAACACTTCATTGGAAGGTCATGGGCAACGTAGTGAGCAAGGGAAAATAAATCATGCTAAGTGCAAAGCTTAGTTATGTAAAAAAGTCTCTGAAGTTTTAAATTTGTTACAAAAGCACCCCACTCAACCAAAAGTCACAGGCTCGTTTGGACACAGTTGAAAAAACTAACAGTAAGCAAAAAGCAGCATTTAAATATCTAGAAAAAAAATCACAAATGCATACACTAAGTTCACACAATTCACCCATTCTAAAACTCTTCTACTCTCTGTCAAAGCCTGTTCCCTTTTATTTTAGAGAAGATCGTATTTCCCTCCAGTGCAGATTAGAAGCAAGAAATTAAAAGGGGTAGCTGCTAGACTCAGGCATTCGGGCAGTTGTAATATGTGATAGCTGGCAGTCTGACAATGAAGAAGCAGCAGAAAAAGTATTAAAAGCAACCACAGATTGAGAGATGTGGGCAATTATTTAGTCAATTACTACAGCAAAAAAAAAAAAATCCTCATGAAATTATTTTAATGCTTTATTTCCATTCTCTAATAATTTTGTTCCTGTAGTAGAAACTCGCATTATGCAATACAATCCAAAAGAGAATAGTTTAAAAATTTTCCAAAAAGCTCAGCCTTTCTTTGATTTTCTGACCAATTTCAGATGTTTTGTCCTCTTTCTTACTTTTCCATTGTAACATGTAGCTGCACTTAACACAAGACATCTATAATACTTGCTTCAAGAGAGCCAAATGAAGGCTATTGTACAACTACAATATCTTCCTTGTAATGCTGTACTCACATCTTTGCAGGGAAATAACAAGTTTTTAAATAACAATGTTTAAAAGCATATGTGGTCTAAGAAAATGTCTTTTTTTAGTAGGTAGATTTCTTGCCAACACAGTTCTCTTCTCATTGATTTCCTATCATACAAACCGGTCTAAGTGAACATATAAAAATGGAAATTGCTTCAGGGTTGAATACAGTCCTGATACAGCAGTCACATTTTGTTGCTTTTCTGTATTAACCATTAACCCACAGGAAACTGAAAACATGCTAAGGTCTAGCCTAGAGTCTTGTGTTTGTACCTTGGGCTGCCAGATCCATGTCAACAACTGTGGCTGAAGAAACAGATGAGAATGGTGTCATGGTGTGAGAATCCTGGGTTCTTTTCTGGGATCAGATGATGTAATGCCTAAGATTAAGTGGGAATAATAACCATAACCAACATACTTTGAATACTTATGCCCAGGCACTGTTCTAAGATGGTTCCCTAAATCAATCCATTTAATTTAAACAAAAAAAAAAACAAGCTGTCAGAATCGACTCCACGGCAACAGGTTTGTTTTTTTGCTTTAATTATCATCATCCTGGAGCCCTGGTGGTGCAGTGGTTAAGACTTCGGCTGCTAACCAAAAGGTCGGCAGTTCAAATCCACCAGCCACTCTTTGGAATCCCTATGGGACAGTTCTATTCTGTCCTATAGGGTTGCTATGAATCAGAATCGACTCACCGGCAATGGGTTTGGTTTTTGGTTTAGCATTCGACAGATGAGGCAACTGTGGCTGAGAGGTTAAGTAACTTGACCATGATCGTGAAGCTAGAAAGTGGAGCCGAAATTCAAAATCTATCATATAGGAACTTTTCTGTATCTCAGTTGGGATCTCTGCTTCTATTTATTAATTATTATTCCTTACAACCAAATCTTAAGATTTGTTTAAAGATTGCAGAATTGACAAGATGATGTAGCACTACCATTTCCCTAATCATTGCTCTCTGATACTCCAGTTTGACAAAAAGTATGAAGGACAGCAAAGCAGGATTCCAAAACACAGCATCAGCAACCTAGCTTGCTGATCTTCAGGGTTGATTTCATGGGCCCCTTCTGATATTGCAGCCCTGGTGGAGTAGTGGTTAAGAGCTATGGCTATTAACTAAAAGGTCGGCAGTTTGAATCCACCAGTCACTCCCTGGAAACACTGTGGGGCAGTTCTACTCTGTCCTGTAGTGTCAGAATTGACTCAACAGCAATGATTTCTGCTTCCTCAATAGTAACAGAAATCTTCAATATGACTTTTCATATCCTTAGGAAGACAAGTATAGCCACATACCTGCTCTTGAGATTTCGTTTGTGGTCATCCCCACTGTGTTATTTAGGATGCTTTTGGCTGCAAAGGTCAGAAACTAACTCAACTAGCTAATGCTGATATAATTTTAAATGATAAGGGTTTATTTACTACTGGCTTCAGGTGAAGCTGGATCTAGTTGCTCAGTCTAGTTTGTATATTCTCCTCTGTCCAGCTCGGCTTTCCCCCATGCTAGTTTTATTTTCATGCTGCTCTTAAGTGGTGGCAAAATGGCTATTAGAATATCTAGGCTTAGCAACCCCGGAAAACAGAAGAGAGTTTCTCTTTCCCAGCGGTTCCAGCAGAAAGCCCTAGTCTGATGGTTATGGCTATGACTAAGCCTGTTTGGTCACAGGTCTACTCCTGAACCAGTCTCTATGTCCAGGGCATATAGAGCTCTCATCTGTTGCATACCCACCATGGAGCCAGAGGATGGTTCAGCTCCTGCTGAGTCATGGGCACCAACTGAATCAATGGAGGAGGATGGATCTCCACAAGATGATGATTTTACTCAATACAGAGAAATGGATGGTGAGCAGGGATAAACCACAGATGCCCATTATATCCACCCTGCCATACAAGAAGATAACTTGCTATCTTGTCATATCACATTGAGAAGATTTTGGGTTCTCTGTCAAAATGACTTCTCTATGATGAACTAAACTGTGATGAGCCAAAGATTATTTATGAGGTCTCATGAATCACATCACTGCAGATTATGTAGACATGGCTACAGCAGCAGAGAACTCAGCAGACTGTGGCAATCAGAGAGGATGTGGCTATTTGGGCAAAGGCAACCTTTAGCATAGAGGGTAGAGGCATTGCAACCAAGGCACTTGGCCACACCACAGTCAACATACAGAATTCACGTGGATGATGTTTATTGTGAAAGTAACTGCAACTCATGCATGAATCAGACTTTGTGCCTTTGCTAACATACAGAGAGCAATGCTGTCAACAGTAACTTCTTTAAATGTCAAGAATGCTATATGCAGATTAACTATGAAAGGGCTTCCATATTCTCTTGCACACAAAAGTTATACTAATTTAATTCAATTTGTCATACTGCATAGGTTTCCATTCATTAGAAGTTGAAGCCATCCAGTTCAGACAGTTCCCTACTTAAAAATTGTGTTATGAAACTTCATTGTAAGTGCTTTTAAAGTTGGAACTCATTTTCCAATTGAAAATTTACTATAAATGGAAACTGGGTTCCAAGGCTAGGCCATAAGTATTAATCAATGTAAATTGCTTGGTACAGCATCTAGCACATGGTAAGCACTTAATAGATGCTACAGCTAATATTATAAATATGAGAAGTAGGAACAAAATAAACTATTTTTTTAAATAGCAAATCAGAATTAAGCTAATGGGCATTTAAAAAAATGACAAGAACACACAGTAAGACACTATGAAAAATTAAGTACTTAATTCCATTTCAAAAAAGAAGATATTTAAGGTATTTCAGCTTAAAGATATTTTGTTACTAAAAATAAAAAAAGAATTTAGAAAATTATATTAACGTAATATTATTATATTCTACTGTAGATTAGAATATTTCAAAATAGAATATTATTTCAATTATTTCAGAATACAATATTATTTAAATTGTATTAAATAGCCTAAATTTGATTTTGGGACGCTGTGTAGATGCAAAACTGAATCAAATATTGTGAATATATCTAGATCCATACAGATGGAAATAATATTTAATGAAATGCTTTTTATTAACCAAGAACTTTTCAGAATCTCTTTCTCCACATGCTTACATCCAGATGCAATTTCATTTATAAATTGAGGACACAGTATATTGCTATTACCAAAAAAAGAACTGTAATGGGGACACAGCCATAACTGAATTTGCATCTTAATTATTTACACTCTTCTCTTTGCAGCCTGAATATTCTTTGCCTCAGAGCTGTTTTGCAGACACTGTATTATCCTAGATTAGTAATGCAGACACTCTTCCTGACATAGGTGACAAGTTCTTTTTGGTAACTTGTATAACCTCTCAGTAAAGTTAAATTCATTTAAGAATTAATTCTACATGAAGAAAATGAGATACAAGGGAAAGATTAGTCCAAAGGACTAATGGACCACAACTCCCACAGCCTCTACCAGACTGAGTTCAGTACAACTAGATGGTGCCTGGCTACCACCACTGACTACTCTGACAGGGATCACAACAGAGGGTCCTGGACAGAGTGGGAGAAAATGTAGAATAAAATTCTAACTCACAAAAAAGACCAGACTTACTGACCTGACAGAGACTGGAGAAACCCTGAGAGTATGGCCCCCAAACACCCTTTTAGCTCAGTAATGATGTTACTCCTGAGGTTCACCCTTCAGCTGAAGATTAGACAGGCCCATAAAACAAAACAAGGCTAATGGGGCACAACAGCCCAGGGACAAGGACTAGAAGTCAGGAGGGGACAGGAAAGCTGGTAATAGGGAACCCAAGGTTGAGAAGGGAGAGGGTTGACATGTCATAGGGTTGTTAACCAATGTCATAAAACAATACGTGTACTAACTGTTTAATGAGAAACTATTTGTTCCACAAACCTTCATCTAAAGTACAATTTAAAAATTTTTTAAAAAAGAATTAATTCTACAATTCTACTATAGAATAAATCTGCTAGTTTTAATGTTTTTTTTCAATTATGCAAATACCAAAGATATTTAACTGCTATTATTTATCTGACCACTATCATTTTAGTGACAATTTGGGGGGAGACTTTTTTAAACGAACTGTTTGTTTAAGAAATAAATGCAAATAAAGAATCATAGGTATCTGAAAAATTAAGTGAGTTAGCATCAGTAAGACTGCTGCATTAGGGTTTGGAGTGCTATTTTCCAAGTATCTGCCACACAATATGGCTAAAGTGATGGAACAGAAAAATCAGATTGACTCAACTTTGCTTCATTCTTTCCTTCTTTCAGCAACTATTTATTGAGCATTTAGTATGTGTCAGGCATTTTTCCAGGTTTTGGGGAGACAGCAGTAAACAAGATAAAACCCCAATCCTCCATGGAAATTATATTCTGCTGGAGAAAAACAATAAAATATTAGGTACTTCTATTCTACCAATGAAGAGAAATAAAACAGGGTAAGGCTACAGTTGGAAGGGAGGGCCGTGATCAAAGAAGACCTCTCTGAGAAAGTGACACTTGAAAAGAGGCTTGAATGAGGCAGTGAGCCATGAAAAACTCAGAGAGAAGATCAGGAAGTACAAAGGACCTGTGGTGGAACAAGGTTGCTTGTGTTCAAGGAACAAGCAAGACTAGTGTGACTAGAACAAAGTGAGCCAGCAAGAAGAAGAATGATGAAAGATGAAATTAGGGAAGTGGGAAGGGGCCGGACCCTGTATATACCTACAGGTCATGGCACGCCATAGGATGGGTGGGAGTAGAAGCGCGAAGGGAAACATAGTTTGAGGAAGATGATCTAAGGAGACAAGAAAAAGGCATTCCAGTAGTCCAGGCAAGGGCAGATGTTGTTGCCATATTGTAACATTGATTCTTTACTAACTTCGAAAATGAAAAATATAAATTATTTCTATGCCCCAGTGCTGCGTTGAGAATAGGAATATCAGCTGTTTAGCTAGAATGGTACAAATTCAGCTAGGATAAAATACCTGTTTCTATAATGACTGTAGGAAAACTGCTTACCTGAACTGCCAATTTACAGAGGTTCTTTGAGGATGGTAAATTAGAGAAGAGTGTGAAAGGTCAGAATATTTTGAAATACATCTACCACCTTGTCTCCTGCTCCCTCTCCCTACTGACAGCCTGACCCCGTAGTGCAGGAGTGTCATTATGAATAGAAAAGCAGGCAAACTGCAGGCACCAAACACCTTCTTCCAAAGTAAAATGCTGCCATCTTGAGGCTTCCAGAATACAAAAGAAAAACAAAAAAATCTATCTCTGCTTGATGTTTCTATATGCAAAATGTTTGATTTGGAGAAAAAAGTATATGAAAGTCTCAATTTAAAGAAGCAAAAGTAATCAGTCTTACCAGTTTCCTTCCCTTCCTTTGCCTGGTCCAATCTGTACTCTGTCAAATGGAACATGCTCATAGTTTTGAAAGCTTTTCTTTTTTAGTGTAAATTCATTACAGGTGGAGAGTGTGTGTTAGTTTCTTTTTTGTAATACTCTATAGCAACTAACACTAGGCCTGGTACATTTTCAAAGGGCATATTTTCTTCACTTCTTCCATGATTATTAATCTATTCAGGTTTTCTATTTCTTCAAGCTGATAATTTGTGTTTTTCTAAGGAAATATCAATTTCTTCCAGATATTCAACTTTACTGTCATAGGGTTCTTCTGCAAAAGTTTTCATCTCTTATCTACTCATAGTTATATATAATTTTTAATCCTTAACATTACATCGTTATACTTTCTCCTTTTAATGTAGGATTTTGAGCAGGAGAATGACCTATTTGGACTTGTGTCCCAAGAAGACAACACTAATGATAATATCTAGAGTGGATTAAAAGGGAGAAGACACTAGAGCACCATTTAGGAGGCAACTATCTCAAATTAGTGAGCTAGGGAGAAATAGATTTAAAAGATCAGAAGAAATTGGTGAGTACTGTCATGTGTTTATAAGAGAGAGGAAAAAGGTTAACACGATGCTGCACTTCCTCACCTAGGATGATGGGGATGACCTTAACCAAATTGAGGAGAATAATAATTTCCTGTGGCGACATTTGAGTTTGAAGTGGTAGAAGTGTTTCTATGAAGACATCCAACCAGTCTGGCACTAGAGATACAGGTCAAAGCTAGAGATGCTAACTAAAGCTGTGAGAGTATGTAAATCAACCAGAAAAAGAATGTAGAGAGAGGAAGGCGAGTGTCTTAAGATGTCAGTAATTAAGAACCTTTTGTAAAGATTTATAATTTGGGGCAACTGAAAAAAATCAGAGAATATATCATGGAAGCCAAAGGAGAACAGAATTTTTTTTATATATAATTTATTTTATTTTATTTTTTGTTGTTGAGAATATACACAGCAGAACATACACTAATTCAACAGTTTCTACATGTACAATTCAGTGACATTGATTACATTCTTCGAGTTGTGCAACCATTTTCACCCTCTTTTTCTGAGTTGATCCTCCCCCATTAACATACACTCACTGACTCACTGACTCCTAAGTTTCCTACCTAATCTTTCTAGTTGCTGTTGTCAGTTTGATCCATATTGATAGTTCTTAACTAGACATTCTTTACTAGTTAAGCTAAATTATTGCTTGGTTTAAAGAAGGTGATATTTTTGGTTTAAGGTTTAAAGATTATCTCAAGGCAATAGTTTTGGGGGTTCACCCAGCCTCCAGGGCTCCAGACAGTCTGGATTCCATGAAAATTTAAAATTCTGTAGGAGAACAGAATTTTAAGAAGGAGAAGGTTTAGAAAAGCATAGCACAAAATGAAAATTACAGACAAAAATCATGAGGAATTTGACTTGATAAAAAGACAAACTTCGATATGGAACAAAGTACCATGAATAAACTCAATATACAATTTGGAAAAATATTTTCAACATATCTGACAGTCATAGGACTAATTTCCCTAATATCTGAGTGCTTAAAAATCAGTAAGAAGTCCATATAAGAAAAAAATTGATAAATTGGACTTTGTCAAAATTCAAAACCCTTGCTCTGAGAAAAGACCCTGTTGAAAAGATCAAAGGACAATGTACAGACCAGAGAAAAATAGTTGCAAGCCACATATCCAACAAGGGACTTCTATCTAGAATATACAAAGAAATCTCAAATCTCAATGGTTAAAAAAAAAAAAAATCCAATTAGAAAATGGGCAAGAGACATTCACCAAAAATGAGCTGTGAATGACAAACATATGAAGAGGTGCTTAACATCATTGGCCATTAGGGAAATGCAAAATAAAACCACAATAAAATATCATTATACACCTATCAGAAAAACTAAAATAAAAAATAGTGACAACCCCAAATTCTGGCAACGATGCGAAGAAATTGAATTGGTCATATATTGTTGGTAGAAATGTAAAATAGTACAACCACTCTCAAAAATAATTTGGAAGTTTCTTATAAAGCTAAACATGCACTAATCCAACAGTCGCATTCTTGGCCATTTAATCCAGAGAAATGAAAACTTAATTTTCATTCAAAAACCTGTAAGCCAATGTTCATAGTAGCTTTACTTATAACAGTCAAAAACTAGAAACAACCCAATATTCTTCAGCTTGTGAAAGGTTAAACTCTGATACATCTGTACGATAGAATTCTACTCAGCTATAAAAGGAACCAACTATTAATACTCGCAACAACTTGGATGCCCTGTAGGGATTATGCTTAGTGAAAAAAGTCGATCGAAAATTGCTGCATACTGTCTGATTTCTTTTATATAACATTCTGAAAATGATAAAACTATAGAGATGAGGAACGGATTAGTGGTTGCAGGGTGGCGGGGCCAAGATGGTGGAGTAGTCAGACGCTTCCGGTGGACCCTCTTACAACAAAGACCCGAAAAAACAAGTGAATCAATTATATATGACAATCTAGGAGCCCTGAACATCTAAAGAAAAGTTGAGGAACCGGACTGAGTGGCAGGGGGAGGGAGAGACATTTCGGAAGCAATGAGGAGTTGCCAGACCTGACCTGGCGAAAGCCTGAGCCCTTCAGGCCTGAGCAGCTCATGGGTGAGCGGTGAGCCAGGCAAGCAGCAGTGCTTGGGAGGCACATTTTCCACACCAGGAGAGACCCAGTCCCAGAGAGTCAATTTGGCCACCCACAACCACGGAGAAGCAGCCCTCGATCGGTGAAAGACAAGTACTTACGTACAGCCTACCGCACAGATCAAAAACACCCCCCTTAGGGAAAAACCTCTCTCCCACTTACCTCCCCACTCCCTGCTCTGCACTGAGTCCTGGACCAGCTTCAGCAATTGCTGAGTCCCCTGGGATGGAAGTAGGATCTGTCACACGCCCAGAGACATTCTCCCTGCCTTGGAGAGTGAACAAATTAACAAATGGGAAAAAATAAACTGCAGGCTCCCCTAAGACAGGAACCCAGGGTAGGCACAGCTCCTTTGCCTAGGCACAGGCATAAGGGATCCACGGACTTTGAGTGCCTTTCCCCCTGCATACTTGTGTTGGCCCATTTCAACACCATAGGCCTTCAGTACCACAGTACAACAGGGGGTATAACTGAAGTCTAACTTCAACCGTTTCAGCTGTGAAGCGGCAGGTTCATGACGTTTGACACTGCTCTGCCCATTAAGCAGGGTCTTCACCTACCTACATCAGGGGCCGCTGAGGACTGGTGGTTCCACCCACACCACCTAGCTACCTGTGATAGGGGCCCAAGAATAAGAGATGCCCCCCAGTCCTTACAGCCAGCAGCATTAGGTGCTCATAGTCTGGCCGCAAAACCCACCGACCTATGCACTCTAGGGAACAGGAACATGCCTTCCTCCTGGGCACTCGGGGTGGGTGTCAGTTCCCTGACTTGCTCAGAGTGTGTCCCTCTGCTGCAGCCAGATGCCTGTGCCTACACCAATCACCCATGCCTGTCTAGGACTGTAAGTGAGAGCCTACACCACACACTTGGTGGCTATCTACCTGGGCACCTGAGCTGAATCCATACAGGAGGAGTGGGCAGACTTCTGAGCTCACATACCTAGTACAGATCTAACCACCTGGTGACAGGACATTAGAGCTTCAAAGGTGCCAATAATCAAACTAGCTCACCCGAGCAGCCTATTTGGGCATATCAAAACAAAACAAGAAGCTAGGACACAGTAAGCAAACATAAAATAAATAAATATAATAACTTATTGATGGCTTGGAGACAACAGTCAATATCAAATCACATAAGGCAATCCATGATGGCTTCAGCAAGCTCCCAAAATAATTTAGAAATTTTCCAGAGGAGGAAAATTTCTTGGAATTACCGAGGCAGAATGCAAAAGATTAATACACAGAACCCTTCAAGAAATTAGGAAGGAAATTAAGCAAAAAGCAGAACACGCAATGAAAGAAATTAAAAAGATTAGAGAAGAGCATAATGACAAATTTAACAGGCTGCAAGAATCCATAGAGAGACAGCAATCAGAAATCCAGAAGATTAACAATAAAATTTCAGAATTAGACAACTCAATAGAAAGTCATAGAGCAGAAATGAGGCAATGCAAGTCAGAATGAGTGAGATTGAAGATAAAGCACTTGACACCAACTTATTTGAGGAAAACTCAGATAAAAGGATTTAAAAAAATGAAGAAACCCTAAGAATTATGTGGGACTCTATCAAGAGGAATAACCTACGAGTGATTGGAGTACCAGAAGAGAGGGGGATAACAGAAAATACAGAGGGAATTTGTTGAAGATTTGTTGGTGGAAAACTTCCCTGATATCATGAAAGATGACAAGATATCTATCCAAGATGCTCATCGAACCCCACATAAGGTAGATCCCAAAAGAAAGTCACCAAAACATATTATAACCAAACTTGCCAAAAACAAAGATAAAGAGAGAATTTTAAGAGCGGCTAGGGACAAACGAAAAGTCGTCTACAAAGGAGTGTCAATAAGAATAAGCTCAGACTACTCAGCAGAAACCATGCAGGCAAGAAGGCAATGAGATGACATATATAAAGCCTTGAAGGGAAAAAACTGCAAAGCCAAGAATTATATATCCAGCAAAACTGTTTCTCAAATGTGATGGCGAAATTAGGGCATTTCCAGATAAACAAAAGTTTAGGGAATTTGTAAAAACCAAACCAAAATTGCAAGAAAACTAAAGTGAGTCCTCTGGTTAGAAAACCAGGAACATCAGATAACAACCCAAGACTAGAACACAGGACAGAGCAACAAGATATCAACCCAGATAGGGAAGTCACAAAAATAAATCAAAGCTAAAATACTGAAAAAAGGGAAACAGATGTCAATATGTAAAAGACGACAACATTAAAACAAAAACAGATTAGTGGTTGCCAGGGGATGGAGATGGGGATTGGTACAATAAAAATGGGCAGCACAAGAGAGTTTCCTTTGTGGCTATGGAACAGTTTTGTATCTTGATTTTGGTGGAGGTTACACAAATCTATACATTGGGACAAAATTGCATAGAACCTTATACACACACACAAAGGGATGCACATAAAAGCTGGTGAAAACTGATGAGGTGTGTAGTCAAGTTAACAATATTGTACAATGTCAGTTTCCTGGTTTTGATATTGACTATAGCTGTATAACATGTCACTATTGGGGGAAACTGAATGAAGGTTCATGGGGCTCTGTGTACTGTTTTTTGTTTGTTTTTTAAGTTATGAGAAATGTGTTATTGGTTATGCTGAGTGCTCAGGTGTGCTATAATCTCTCACGCAAGGACATGATAGCTACTAATGGACACAAGGTAAAGTATGTGCCTTAGAGGGAGATGATTGCTCTCTGAAGAAACCCAGAACTCTGTTAAGTTATCTTAGCGTGGCAAAGCGGCAAAGGGATGCTCCTGATGCCAGTATAGACATCAGGAGATGGTCACCCACCCTAAACAGGGACAATGTCCACTGCCTGCAGGGGGCCTTCCACTTTTATTATCCCTTTTACCTTTTATTATCCCTTTCATTACTCGTTTGCCATACTTGTTCTCTGTACATGCTTTTTGGCACATGCACATGGCTGTCCTATTAGAATTTAACCCCAGAAGAAAGGGGCTTTGGCATTCTTCTCCCAAGATGCAAAGTGCTTGGATGCGATCTAACATCACCCTGGGACAGGAGCCTTACTTCAGGAAAACTTGGCTGATGAGGAAGTTTGCTGTTCTACTCCTTCTTGTCCTGTTTATTCTGTGAGTGATAAACACCTGTTGACCACACCATTAGAACAGTGTCTGGTCTGTGCTCTGCTCCAAACGGTCTTCACAAGGAACTTGTGAGTACAGCACATTGTAGCCTAGAAGAAGGATTGCTGAATACAGAAAAATTGTTTTATCCTTAGCTAGGTAGTGTATACAACTATTCTTGCAGTGTTTAATTTCATTATTTATTATGTAAAAATGAATAAATAAAAACTGGAAAAAATCAACATGAAAATGACACATCAATAGAAAAATGAGCAAAAAACTTCAATAGGCCTCTCAGTGGAAGAAATACAAAATGTTCAATAAAAATATGAAAAATGATCAATCTCATTCCTAATTAAATAAATACAAGCTAAAATGCAATATCACTTTAGCCTATCACATTTGCAGAGATGTAAAAGATTTTTAATACAGAGAATTTTTGTGATTATGGGGAAATAGGGACTCATATACCTCTGGTACATTTATGGAAAGTAATCTGGAAATATCTATTAAAATTTTAAGTGGCTATTTCATTGAGTGCCGCCACTCATTATCAAGAATTTAACTAGCAGAAACACATAAGTGATCCAAGATATATGTACACAGATTGTCACTGCAGCATTGTTTATAGTAGAGAATTATTGGAAGCCTTGCAAATGTCCATCAAAGAGCTGTTGTTTAAAAATTAAGACATAGCCATATAATAAACTACAACAGAGCATTCAATTAATGTTAACTTTTACTTACTATTTACCAGACATTGTTCTAATTGTTTTACAGGCATTATCTCTGATAATTATCAAAACATCTCTGTGAGGTAGACACTATCATTATCCCCATCTTTCGGGGAGAAAAACTGAGCCATAAAGAGTTGAAGTAACTTATTCAAGTTAATCAGCTAGAATAACCTTCCTTGCTTGACACAGTAGTGTGGGATGGTAAAAATGACCTTGCAAGCTGACTCTGTACAAAGTGATCACAATTAATAACTAATGGGAAAAATTACAATTATCTGTGACCTTTAAAAACTGCTGTAAAAACATCAAAACCTTTTACTGTTATTAAAAGTGTATAGGAAAATTTTAAAAAATTGTACAACTAGTATTTATTTAGTACACTCTAATTTAAAACAAAGAGGCCCTGGTAGCTCAATGGTTAAGCGCTAAGCTGTTAATCAAAAGGTTGGCAGTTCGAACCCATCAGCCACTCAACAGGAGAGAAGATCTGGCTATCTGCTCTTCCAAAGATTTACAGCCTAGAAACCATATAGGGTAGTTCTACTCTGTCCTATACTGTCTCTGAGTTAGCATTGACTTGACAACACACAACAACAACAATTTAAAGCACTGACAATTAAAGTTTTATTTCTTTGTAAATAAACTTCTCAAGCTTAGTTTGAATACCTGTTCAAACTGTATCTCATTGCTTAACTTATAATAGGAAGGGAGCATTTTTTCTATGACTTGGCAGATTGTAGTACTCCTTTCTAAGTCTGAATCACCTCCAACATTTTATCCTTTGCACTTTTAATGTAGTGAAATATCTTCGAGAGTTCTTTTAATGTGAAGATTTTGCTGGTACCGTTCCTCTGCAACGTTTTCATTCTTTTCATCATAGCCACTTTCTTCATTTATGTCAATAAATGAGCCTTCACCAAGGTCCCCTGGCTCCATATCTAGAGTCTCTCAAATGACAGCAGTGTCAACATTCCCAGGTCAGCTATTTCTTCTATAGATCCATTTAAATTATATTCAAAATTTCACTTCCAGCATTATCACTTTTTGTTTCTTTGCTGCACTTTCATCTTTGTTGGACAATTTTCTCTTTCAATTATCCATTTTTGCAGAATGTCACGTAGGTTAATGCTAGACAAGAAGGCAACACAGCTAGGTGCCTTGCTATCTATGTGTGAGCTGAACAACAGATGGCCAGTGACCAATCATGGAAAGGCTTTGAAAAAAGTGACATGATTGGTCACAGGCCATAATGTGTATCTGTTATTTGCACAGTGCTTTGTGGCCTAAAGAACTAGCAACAAAATTTGTTCTTTATGAAATTATTCACAGTTAATATGCCAAAGGAACTGAAATCTGAAATGTGTTGTTGAGAGACTGGTGTTATTTAACAAAGCCATGGCAACTGAAATTTGTGCATATCAAGAACTGCGCAGAGAGGACTGCCTGTAGTAGCTTACCCAGGATTCAAACCCAGGCAGTCGGACTCCAAAAAATTTCTTCTTAACCACTAGGCAATACTGCCCCTTAGAATAGACCAAACCAAACCAAATCCATTGCCGTCAAGTCAATTCTGATTCATAGCGACCCTACAGGACAGTAGAACTGCCCTATAGGGTTTCCGAGGCTGTAATCTTTACCGAAGCAGACTGCCACATCTTTCTCCTGTGGAGCGGCTGGCGGGTTCAAACCGCCGACCTTTTGTTTAGCAGCCAAGCGCTTAACCCCTGTGCTTGGAAATGTATCATTACAGTAGAAAAAAATGAATTGTTAAAATATTATAATGTTGTTGTTGTTACGTGCCGTCAAGTCGGTTCCGACTCATAACGGCCGTATGTACAACAGAACGAAACACTGGCCAGTCCTGACTATCCTCACAATCATTATGCTTGAGCCCATTGTTGCAGCCACTGTGTCAATCTGTCTCATTGAGGGTCTTCCTCTTTTTCACTGACCCTCTACTTTACCAAGCATGATGTCCTTCTCCAGGGACTGATCCCTCCTGATAACACGAAAAATAAATTATTTCAGAAACAGTAATTTACATTTGTATTCACATAGAAAAAAAATTGTAGTAATATTTAACATAATGAATAAGGAAGACCAAAGAAGAATTGATACCTTTGAATTTTGGTGTTGGCGAAGAATACTGACTATACCATGGACTGCCAGAAGAAGGAGCAAGTCTGTCTTGGAAAAAGTACCACTGGAATACTCCCTGGAAGTGAGGATGGCAAGATTTTGTCTCACGTACTTTGGATGTGTTATCAGGAGAGACCAGTCCCTGGAGAAGGACATCATGCTTGGCAAAGTAGAGGGTCAGTGAAAAAGAGGAAGACCCTCCCCGAGACGGATTGACACAGCAGCTGCAACAATGAGTTCAAGCATAACAATGATTGTGAGGATGGCACAGGACCGGACAGTGATTTGTTCTGTTGTACATAGGGTTGCTATGAGTCAGAACTGACTTGACAGCACCTAACAACAACAATATTTAACAAATTGTCAACTACCGTAGTTATCTCAGGCTTGTGGGGGTTGGAGGCAGATTCTGAAACCTTTATCTTTTACATTATATGTCCTTCTTTCTACATAAAGCCAGCCTGAAATATTGATTCAGCTAAAGGGAGAAGAATAAGTGGGCAAAGGACAAAGAGGGGGAAGAGGTGATGAAGTACGAGGTTGTTGTCGATGTTGGAGGCTACACAATGCAAGCAGGACAAAACCTGTAACATTGAGAAACCTCTCTCTCACAAGTCCTCTGCAGTCCCCAGCATTTTCTTTCTTACCTTATTCTCTTTCAGCGTCTCTGCTTTCCAATAGGCCCAGGTCTCCCTCATCCTGGATTCAAAAAAATTCCTCTACCCTGCTGATTCCTGCAGTTCCCATTAATTCTTTTCTTGGTTTTTGTTTTTCTTTCCATTTTTTAATGGCCCAAGATCTCAAAATGAATGTTCTTTTTCTGTTTTCTCACTACCCACTCTTTCCTTAACATATTGTAATCTCACTTCCAAAACAATATCTATGCTGAAATTGTTCTCTCAAAGGTCAACATGAATAGCAAAACAACCTCCTTCTCACTCCCGCCCCCTCCAAACTTGGTGGAGACACAGCATGAGCAAATCTCAGGAACAAATATTAAGCTCATTGTGTTGTGTTTTGCTAGATTGTCCTGTTGAGGCCCAGCCTCTGAGTAGAGGATGCCAGTCTTGGCAAGAGTAAGGTCTTCATCTCTAGAGAGAAAACCAGAACTTAGAAGGAAGAATGGAGGGGGAAGGAAGGTGTCTAGAAGCTGAAATGTTTGTCTCCACTCAGGTACTTAGCTTTGCCTTATGGGACCTGGATGGGATTTGTATTTGTTTTCTGCTTTACCATTGTTGTTGTTGGTTGCCATCAGGTTGATTCTGATTCATGGTAACCCCATGTATACAGAGTAGAACTGCTCCATAGGGTTTTCAAGGCAGTGATCTTTCAGAAGCAGGCTGCCCGGACTGTCTTCCATGGTGCCTCTGTGTGGGTTCTAACCTCCAATCGAGCACTTAACCGTTTGTGCCACCCAGGGACTCCTCCAGACCTGGACGTTTTAACGTGATAGAATGTGCTCTGAGAACTGATCCAATGGCAGGGTACAAGATCAACACACGAAAATCAGTTAGGTTCCTTTACACTAACAAGGAAAACTGCAAAAAGGAAATCACGGAAACAATACCATTTACAATAGCCCCCAAAAGGATAAAATACCTAGGAATAAATCTAACTAGGAATGTAAAAGACTTATACAATGAAAACTATAAAACACTACTGCAGACAACTAAGAGACGTACATAAACGGAAGAACATTCCATGCTCATGGATTGAGAGACTTAATAGTGTGAAAATGTCAGTACTACCGAAAGCGGTCTATAAACATAATGCAATCCCAATCCAAATTCCAACATTTTTGTTTGCTACAGTGGAAAAACTATTCACCAACGTTATATGGAAAGGAAATAGGCCCCAAATAGCCAAAGCAATATTGAAGAAGAACAACGTATGAGGCCTCATGCTTCCCGATCTCAAAACATACTATACAGTCACAGTAATCAAAACAGTCTGGTACAGGTTCAGCGACAGATACATGTTGTTGTTGCTAGGTGCTGTCAAGTTGGTTCCAAGTCATAGCAACTCTATGTACAACAGAATGAAACACTGCCTGGTCCTGCACCATCCTCACAATCATTGCTATTTTGGAGCCCATTGTTGCAACCACTGTGTCAATCCATCTTGTCAAGGGTTTTCCTCTTTTTCACTGACCCTCTACCTTATCAAGCATGATGTCCTTCTCCAGGGACTAGTTTCTCCTGATAACATGTGCAAAGTATATGAGATGAAGTCTCAGCATCCTTGCTTTCAAGGAGCATTCTGCCCGTACTTCTTCCAAGACAGATTTGTTCCTTCTTCTGGCAGTCCATGGTATATTCAATATTCTTTGCCAACATCATAATTCAAACTCATCAATTCTTCTTTGGTCTTCCTTATTCATTGTCCAGCTTTCACATGCATATGAGGCCATTGAAAATACCACGGCTTGGATCAGGTGCACCTTAGTCCTCAGATTGACATCTTTGCTTTTCAACACTTTAAAGAGGTCTTTTGCAACAGATTTGACCAGACCGTAGACTACTAATGGAATAGAATTGAGAACACAGAAGTAAATCCATCCATCTTGGGGCAGCTGATTTTTGACAAGGGGTCAAAGTCCATTCAATGGGGAAGAAACAATCTCTTTAACAAATAATGCTGGCAAAACTGGATATCCATTTGCAGAAAAATGAAACCAGATCTGTACCTCACACCATACACAGAAACTAAATGTATCAAAAACCTAAATGTTAAAGCCAAAACTATAAAGCTCCTGGAAGATAATATAGGGACAAAACTCTGGGACCTACATTTCTTTAGAAGTAGATTATCAAACACACCTACAAATACATGAACAACCGAAGACAAATTAGATAACTGGGACCTTCTAAAAATCAAATACTTATGCTCACCAAAAGACTTTATCAAAAAAGTAAAAAGAGATCCTACGGACTAGGAAAAAAATCTTTGGGAATGACATATCTGTTAAGGGTCTAACCTCTAAAATATATAGAAAACTTCAACAACTCAACAACAAAAAGACAAACAATCCAATTAAAATTGGCAAAGGACATGAACAGACACTTCACCAAAGAGGACATTCAAGCAGCCAACAAACACGTGAAAAGATACTCGTGATCATTAGCCATTAAAAACCAAAGCCAGATGCAAATGGAAACTACAATGAGATACCTTCTCACACCTGCAAAAATGGCACTCATCAAAAAAACAGAAAATAACAAATGCTGGAGACATTGTGAGGTGATTGGAACACTTATCCACTACTGCTGGGATTGTAAAATGGTACAACGACTGTGGAAAATCGTATGTCACTACCTCAAAAACCTAGAAATAGAAATAATTTACGATCCACCAACCTCACTCCTAGGTATATACCCTAGAGACACAATAGCTGTGACACGAATAGACATATGCACATCTATGTTCATTACAGCATTATTCACAATAGCAAAAAGATGGAAACAACCTAAGTTCCCATCAAAGGATGAATGGATAAACAAATTGTGGTACATACATACAATGGAATAGTATGCAGCTTTAAGAATAATGATGAGTTCTTGATACATCTTATAACATGGATGAATCTGGAGAACATTATGCTGAGTGAAATAAGTCAATCACAAAAGGACAAATATTGTATGATTTCACTTTTATAATAAGACACGAAAAGGTATACATATAGAAAGCAATGTTCTTTGATGGTTACTAGGGGTGGAAGGGGTAGGGAGGGGGATCGCTTTCTAGGTAATAGGCACTTGTTATTCTTGGTGATGGGAAAGGCAATACTGAATACAGGTGAAGTCTGCACAACTTGACCAAGGTAAATGATGACACTAAGAAATACACAAGAATAAGGGATATTTTTTGTAAATGCTGTAACATACACAATTTTGCAATGACAATAACAGCAACCAAATATGTGTGTGATTACAGAGGTAGATATATATGCATGTATGTGTATAGGAAAGCATATGTGAGTATATGTGTGTACATGTATAGGTGTATCTGTAAGTATATGAATATACATGTTTGTGTGTGTTGCATATATATTCATATAATAAAGCACATAGGGGGCACAGTTATGGATGCTTCCTAGACATAACCAAACACTCTGTGGGATTGGTTTACTGGGTTTGAAGTCCTAGGGCCATAGTCTCTTGGGACAACTCAGTCAATTGTCATAACATATTTCATAAAGTTTATGTTCTACATCCTAGTTTGGTGAGTAGCATCTGGGGTGTTAAAAGCTTGCAAAAGGCCACCTAAGATACAACTATTGGTCTCTACTAGTCTGGAGTAAAAGCAAAAGAAGGAAACCAAAGAATCAGAGAAAAAACTACTGCACATGACTAATAGCCCACACAAACAATGGCCTCATCTACTTTTTTTTTCCCCCATACAAAAATTTATTCATACATTGAATATGACCCTAATTGCTGTCCCCATATTGTGACAGCACACTCCTTTCCACCTCTGATTCCCCATGTCCATTCAACCAGCTCCTAACCCTCTCTGCCTTCCTATCTCACCTCCGGACAGAAGCTGCCCGTTTAGTTTCTTGTATCTACTTGAGCTAAGAGGCACACTCCTCACGAGTATCACTTTATGTTCCACAGTCCAGTCCAATCCCTGTCTGAAGAGTTGGCCTGGAAAATTGCTTTAGTGCTTGGCTGATGGAGAATCCAGGGGCCATGCTTTCTGGGGTTCCTCCAGTCTCAGTCAGACCATTAAGTCTGGTCTTCTTGCTAGAACTTGAGTTCTGCACCCCACCTTTCTCCTGCTCCATCCGGGACTCTCTGTTGTGTTCCCTGTCAGGGCGGTCATCGGTGGTAGCTGGGCACCATCTAGTTCTTCTGGTCTCAGGCTGATGAAATCTTGGGTTTATGTGGCCCTTTCTGTCTCTTTGGGCTTAAACTTTCCTTGTCTTTGTTGTTCTTCATTCTCCTTTACTCCAAGTGTTTGGGACCAATTGATGCATCTTAGATGGC
>NW_004443983.1:14021795-14023544 GCF_000243295.1 Trichechus manatus latirostris
CTGGTTTTGGTATCAGGGTTATGCTGGCTTCATAGAGTGAGTTTGGGAGTATTCCATCCTTTTCTATGCTCTGAAATACCTTTAGTAGTAGGGGTGTTAACTCTTCTCTGAAAGTTTGGTAGAGTTCTCCAGTGAAGCCATCCAGGCCAGGGCTTCTTTTTGTTGGGAGTTTTTTAATTACCTGTTCAATCCCTTCTTTTGTTATGGTTTTTTTTAGTTGCTGTACCTCTGTTTGTGTTAGTTTAGGTAGGTAGTAAGTTTCTAGAAATTTGTTCGTTTCCTCTAGGTTTTCAAATTTGTTAGAGTACATTTTTCACAGTATTCTGTTATGATTCTTTTAATTTCAGCTGGGTCTGTTGTGATATCACCCATCTCATTTCTTATATGGGTTATCTGCTTCCTCTCCTGTTTTTATTTTGTCAGTTTGGCCAGTGGTTTATCAGTTTTGTTGATCTTTTCAAAGAACCAGCTTTTGGTCTTGTTAACTCTTTCTATTGTTTTTCTATTCTTTATTTCATTTAATTCTGCTCTAATTCTTATTATTTCCTTTCTTCTGGTGCCTGAGGCCTTCTTTTGCTGCTCTTTTTCTACTTGTTCCAGTTGTAGGGTTAATGTTTTGATTATGGCCCTTTCTTCTTTTTGGATGTGTGCATTTATTGCTATAAACTGACCTCTGAGGACTTCTTTTGCTGTGTCCCAAAGGTTCTAGTAGGATGTGTTTTTCATTCTCATTTGATTCTGTAAATTTCTTTATTCAATCCTTAATTTCTTCTATAACGCAGTAGTTTTTGAGCAAGGTGTTGCTCAGTTTCCATGTGCTTGATTTTTTTTCCTTGCTTTCGTCTGTTGTTGATTTCTACTTTTATGGGTTTATGGTCAGAAAAGATGCTTTGTAATATTTAAATGCTTCGGATTTGTTAAGGCTTGCTTTATGGCCTAATATGTGGTCTATTCTGGAGAATGTTCCATTTACTTTGGAAAAGAACGTATACTTGTCTACTGTTAGGTGGAGTGTTCAGTATATGTCTATGAGATCAAGTTGGTTGCTTGTAGCATTTACCTCTTCTGTGTCTCTGTTGAGCTTCTTTCTGGATGTTCTGTCCTTCACTGAAAGTGGTGTGTTGAAATCTCCTACTACTATTGTGGAGCTGTCTATCTCTCTTTTCAGTGCTGTTGGAGTTTGTTTTATGTACTTTGGAGCCCTGTCGTTGAGTGCGTAAATATTTACTATAGTTATGTCCTCCTGGTGTATTAACCCTTTAATAATTTTGTAGTGTCCTTCTGTATCCTTTCTGGTGGATTGTTCTTTAAAGTCTATTTTGTCAGAGATTAATATTGCCACCCCTGCTCTTTTTTGAGTGTTGTTTGCTTGACATATTTTTTTCCATCCTTTGAGTTTCAGTTTGTTTGTATCTTTAAGTCTAAGGTGTGTCTCGTAGGCAGCATATAGATGGATCATGTTTTTTTAATCCAATCTCCCACTCTGTGTCTCTTTACTGGTGCATTTAGTCCATTTACATTCAGAGTAATTATTGATAGGTATGAGTTTAGTGCTGTCATTTTGATGTCTATTTTTGTGTGTTGTTCACAGTTTCTTTGTTCCACTTAATTTTCTGTGCTGAGTCATTTTTCTTTATGTATTTTCTTTTCATCTTTTTCATTATTATTGATTTTGTGTTTGCTGAGTCTTTGTATTTTTCTAGTTTTTTATTTTGACTTGTAGGATTGTTAGTTTCCTTTGTGGTTACC
>NW_004443983.1:14024991-14057477 GCF_000243295.1 Trichechus manatus latirostris
GTCCTAGACAGGCATGGGTGATTGGTGTAGGCACAGGCATCTGGCTGCAGCAGAGGGACACACTCTGAGCAAGGCAGGGGGCTGTTGGCCACCCCTGAGTGTCCAGGAGGGAGGCATGTTCCTGTTCCCTAGAGCACATACATGGGTGGGTTTTGCAGCTGGCCTATGAGCACCTAATGCTGTTGGCTGTGTGGACTTGGGGGCACCTCTTATTCATGGGCCCCTCTCACAGATGGCTAGGTGGTGTGCATGGTGCCAACCAGTCCTCAGGACCCCTTTGTAGGTAGGTGAAGACCCTGCTAAATGGATAGAGCCGTGTCAAATGTCAGGAACCTGCCACTTGACAGCTGAAACAGTTGAAGTTAGACTTCCAGTATATACCCTGTAGTACTGTGGTAATTAGGGCCTATGCTGTTGAGATGGGCCCATCCAAGTCTCTGCAGGGGGAAAGGCACTCAAAGTCCACAGATCCCTTATGCCTGTGCCTAGCAAAGAGCTATGCCTACCCTGGATTCCTGGCTTAGGGAAGCCAGAAGTTTATTTTTTCCTCTGTTAATATGTTTACTCTCAAAGGCAGGGAGAATGGCTCCGGATGTGTGATGGATCCTACTTCTGGCCCAGGGGACTCAGCAATTGCTGAAGCTGGTCCAGGACCCAGTGCAGAGCAAAGAGCAGGGAGGTAAACGGGAGAGAGGTTTTTCCCCGAGGGGGGTGTTTTTGATCTGCGTGGTAGGCTGTACGCAAGTACTTATCTTTCACCAATCAAGGGCTGCTTCTCCGTGGTTCTGGGTGGCTGAGTAGACTCTCTGGCGCTGGGTCTCTCCTGGTGCAGAAAACGTGCCTCCTGAGCCCCACTGCTTGCCTGCCTCACTGCTCACCCATGAGCTGATCAGGCCTGAAAGGCTCAGGCTGTCCCCAGGTCAGGTCTGGCAACTCCTTGCTGCTTCTGAACTGTCTCTCTCTCCCCTTGTCACTCACTCTGGTTCCTCAATTCTGCATTTGATGTTCAGGGCTCCCATATTGCCATATATAATCAATTCACTTGTTTTTTGGGTCTTTGTTGTAAGAGGGTCCACCGGAAGCATCTGACTACTCCGCCATCTCGGCCCCGCCCCTACCTCATCTATTCTGAGACCAGAAGAACTAGATGGTGCTTAGCTATCACTGGCGACCATTCTGACCACAGACACAATAGATGGTCCCAGACAGAATTGGAGAAAAACGTAGAACAAAACTTCAAATTCTTAAAAAAGGCCAAAATTACAAACTCCCGGGACAGTCACCCTGAAAACCCAAAAACCTATTGCCATCGAGTTGATTCTGACTCATAGCAAGTCTATAGGACAGAGTAGAACTGCGCCATAGAGTTTCCAAGGGGCTCCTTGTGGATTTAAACTGCTGACCTTTTGGTTAGCAGCCGTAGCACTTAACCACTGCACCACCAGGGTTTCCAGTCACCCTGAGATACCCTTAAACTTGGAACTGAAACCACTCCTGGAGGTTACCTTTCAACTAAATAACAGATTGGCTCATGAAATAAACAATATCACTAGTGAGTAAAGTGTGCCCTGAGTGGTAGGAACAAGATGGCATAAAATCCCTTCCCAACTCTGCTGTCCTCTGCCACAGTCATTGCAGAAAGGGATGAGATTTCGTAACAAAATGATCTTCCTGTTTCCAAATTCAATGGGATGTTCTCATCCCCTCTTCCAACTTGTATGACCATGAGGTAAATGAAACTGCCCAGGAAAGAACCTTAAGTCCTACACTGGTGAGAAGTGACTCCTCTTCCCCCCTTGGAAGGAAGGAAGTATAAAGGAAAAGACTGGTATAAGGAAATCCCTTTCCACTGGTTTCAGACAGTCTTCTCCCTCATCTAGGGTGGCCGAGAGTGGCAGCCTAAAAAAGTTCCATTCCATGGGGCTGTGGTCGGCAGAAACGGAAAGGAGATGCCCTAGTAGCCAGAGCCACTGGGTCTTCCCTCATCCCTCCCCGCCTTCTAAGGACTGAAAAAAAGTGGGGAGTGAGGCTGGCTGTGCATGAAGAGAAAGTGATGGATCCAGAGAAGGATCCAGAGGTCTATAGCAGGGGCCAGATTGTAGGAAAGGACATTGTCTTTAGTCATCTAGTGCTGCTGTAACAGAAATACCACAAGCGGATGGCTTTAACAAAGAGAAGTTTATTCTCTCACAGTCCAGTAGGCTTCAAGTCCAAATTCAGGGTGTCAGCTCCAAGGGAACACTTTCTCTGTTGGCTCTGGAGGAAGGTCCATGTCATCAATCTTCCCTTGATCTGGGAGCTTCTCTGCACAGGAACCTCAGGTCCAAAGGCTGCGCTTTGTTCCTGGCACTGCTTTCTTGGTGGTTTGAGGTTCCCATGTGTCTCTGCTTGCTTCTGTCTTTTATATCGCAAAAGAGATTGGCTTAATACACTATCTAATCTTGAAGACCTGATCAGTATAACTGCTGCTAATCCATTTTATTACATCATAGTGCTAGAGTTTACAACACATAGGGAAATCACAAGAGATTACAGAATGGTACACAATCATACAATACTGGGAATCATGACCTAGCCGAGTTGGCAGATATTTTGGGGGGACACAATTCAATCCATGACAGATATTTACCACAGAGCCAGGGACTCCAGCAGTGATCTTGGGGAAGCAGTGGCCCCAGGACTATCCCAAGGCCTTATGATTTCTGGTCTACATGCCACCTTTCCTCTGAGGTGAGTATAGTCTAACATCCAGATTATTGCCACAATCAGTATATTTGAACCCTCTGGGGATAGGGGGCAGCTCTGGAAGAAAAAGAAGGTGCTTGAGAACACTGGGGTCCTGATGAAAGAAGAAAGAGTTCATGGGAATGGAATTTTTCTCATAGCTCTTTACACACCTGGCTCCTTCTTCTCTTGCCTCAGCTCACACGTCACCTCTTCACTGGGACCCTCCATGCCACCCCAACAAGACCACCTCCTCTCCAGTTCCTCCATAACCCTGGTTGTTAGATCTTCAGATTCTGACTGTAATACACAATTATCTATTACTTGTTTATTGCCTCTCTCTTCCAAGTGGTAAGTTCCATGAGAATAGGGACCTTATATGCCTTGGTCCCTGCTGTCTTAGCTTGGTTTCCCCCAAAACAGACCTTGAGATAAAGATTTGGCTATTTGGGAAGTAACCCTAGCCTGGGGAAACACTTTAAGGGACGGAATGGAGACATGAGACAGAAAAAGGAAAAAAGCTAACAAAGGGTGAATTAATGAGCAGGTTTCTATTGGGGGTAACTGGATCTCAATCTCCCTGAAGACCTTCTCAGAAACTGTGAAAGATATGTCAGAATCATCCTGCTGAGGGGTGAGGAAGCATCTCCCTGACCTCATTGACTGAGGATCCTTTCAGAGGCATTAATTCATGAGCACCACTAACCCCTTCTGAGCACCTCTGAGAACATGCCCAGGCCTATAGAGCACCCACAGACAGAAATTTGAAAAGCCGTTGATGCAAACAAGAGTTGTTTGGGGGCAACCTCCAGAGAAGGCTGAGGGTATACGGGCTGAACAAGAATAGCACTGGCTATATCTGTTATATCCTCACATCCTAGATCAGGGTCTGGCATATGGTACCTTTTGCTGTCGAGTCAATTCTGACTTATAGCGACCCTATAGGACAGAGTAGAACTACCCTATAGGGTTTCCAAGACTGTAATCTTAATGGGAGCAGGCTGCCACATCTTTCTGCCGTGGCATATTGTAGGTGCTTCGTAAATAACGGTTGAGTAAAAGAAGGCTTGATAAGTGAATGAGTAAGAGAAAGAAGGAATAGAATTCTAGCAATGATGTTTCCAGAGACGACTGTTTTTCTTTTTTGGCATTGCCCCTAATTTTGACCCAAGTTCTTGGATTTTTACATCCTCCTTCTGCCAGACTAGGGGAGACCCATCACATTTTTCCTGCCACATGCTCCTTTTCTTTCTCTCCCAATACTCCTCTTCACCTCCTCAGCTGCTGCTTCACATTCCTTCTTCCTCAGATAGGAGTGTTTCCCCTGTGCTCACTCCCACTCAGAAAAAAGAACTTTTACATTTACTTCATCCCTACTCACTTTTCAGTGAGAAAAATGTTGCTAGGTTTCTTGGAAATAAATATAGCACTACTTATTGATCCAGTTTTTCCTGGTACATTAGCTATTGCCTATGAATTAGTTTGCCGGCTTTTAGAAATTGCATTAATTCTTTTGGGTCAGTTGAGTACTCGTTAGTGTACAAACAGCAATAGAAGTTAAATTTACAACATTACCAACTGAAATCATCAATCTAGACCAACAAATGCAAAGGACTACTTGTTTTCATTTGGGCTACAAATAGGAATCTTGTCCTGAACAAAGAAGTGTTATATCTTTGGGGTATTTGAATCCTTGATTAATAATACTAAAAATCTTTAACCTTAAATGAATATTGCCGATGGGCACACTCTTTTCATTTTGAGCATGGCTGAACTTTACTACATAGCAAATACTTGCTGACAGTGAACTCTCTTTAATCATGCCAACAGAAATAATGCACTTGAGGTCATTAAACATTTAATTATATGAGAACCTAGATGTAAATCCACCCACCTATGGTCACCTGATCTTCGATAAGGGCCCAAAGTCCATCAAATGGGGAAAAGACAGTCTTTTTAACAAATGGTGCTGGCAAAACTGAATGTCCATCTGTAAAAAAAATGAAATAAGACCCATACCTCACACCATACACAAAAACTAATTCAAAACAGATCAAAGGTCTGAATATAAAACCAAAAATGGTAAAGATTGTAGAAGAAAAAAATTAGGGCTAGAGGCCCTAATACACGGCATTAACAGGATACAAACCATAACTAACAGCACACAAACTCCAGAAGATAAGCTAGATAACTGGGTTTTTCTTAAAATTAAACACTTAAATTGCTCATCAAAAGACTTCACCAAAAGAGAACATACAGACTGGGAAAAAAAAATTGGCTATGACAAATCCAACAAAAGTTTAATCTCTAAAATCTACAGGAAAATTCAACACCTCTACAACAAAAAGACAAATTATCCAATTAAAAAATGGGCAAAGGAAATGAACAAACACTTCACAAAAGAAGACCTTCAAGCCACTAACAGACACATGAGGAAATGCTCTCGATCACTAGCCAATAGAGAAATGCAAATCAAAACCATAATGAGATACCATCTCACCTCAGCATTACTGGCAAGAATCAAAAAAAACAGAAAATAACAAATGTTGGAGAGGCTGCTGGGAGACTGGAACTTTTATGCACTGCTGGTGGGAATGCAAAATGATGCAACCATTTTGGAAAACGATATGGCACTTCCTTAGAAAGCTAGAAATATCATATGATATAGCAATCCCACTCCTAGGAATATATCCTAGAGAAATAAGAGCCATCACATGAATAGACATATAGATGCCCATGTTCACTGCAGCATTGTTCACAATAGCAAAAAGATGGAAACAATCCAGATGCCCATCCAGTGATGAATGGATAAACAAACTATGGTACATACACAATGGAGTACTGTCATGGATTGAATTATGTCCCCCAAAAAATGTGTGTATCAATTTGGCCGGGCTGTGATTCCTGGTATTGTGTGATTTTCCTATATGTTGTAAATCCTGCCTCTATGATGTTAATGAGGGAGGATGGGTGCCAATTATGTTAGTAAGGCAGGACTCATTCTACAAGATTGGATTGTGTCCTGAGGCCATCTCTTGAGATATAAAAGAGAGAAGTGAACAGAGAGACAGGGGGACATCATGCCAACAAGAAAGCAGTGCCAGGAGCAGAGCGTGTCCTTTGGATCTGGGGTTCCTGCTCGGAGAAGCTCCTAGTCCAGGGGAACATCGATGAGAAGGCTGACAGACAGAGAAAGCCTTCCCCTGTAGCTGACACCCTGAATTTGGACTTTTAGCTTACTTTACTGTGAAGAAATAAATTTCTTTTTGTTAAAGCCATCCACTTGTGGTATTTCTGTTGTAGTAGCACTAGATAACTAAGACAAGTACTATGCACCAATAAAAAACACTGATGAATCTGCGAAGCATCTCACAACATGGATGAATCTGGAAGCCGTTATGTTGAATGAAATAAGTCAATCACAAAAGGACAAATATGTATGAGACCACTACTATAAAAACTCATGAAAATGTTTACACACAAAATGAAACAATCTTTGATGGTTACGAGGGAGGGAAGGGGTGGAGATTACTAAAAAAGGAAAAAAAAAAAGCACTTAATTATGTTCCTAATTGTTTCTACAAAAATTTCTCTCTTATTTATCATAAACCATATATTTTTTCCTGTCACAACACTGGATAGTAAATAAAATTTTCTTGGCAAAGATCATCTATTTAGGACATCTATTTATCTAAATGGGACTATTTGAACTTAACACTACTGAATAGATTCACTTCTATTTATGGGTGCTGAATTTCAAATGAAGTAAATCTTCAGAGGTAAGTGTCTTAGTCATCTGCTGCTGCTATAACAGAAATATCACAAGTGGATGGCTTCAACAAAAAAAAGTTTATTTTCTTACCGTCTGGGACGCTAGAAGTCCGAATTCAGGGTGCCAGCTCCAGGGGAAGGCTTTCTCTCTCTGTCAGCTCTGGGGGAAGGTCCTTGTCATCACTCTTTCCTGGTTGAGGAGCTTCTCAGCCCAGGGACCCTGGGTCCAAAGGACACACTGTTCTCCTGGCTCTTATTTCTTGGTGGTATGAGGTCCCCATGTCTCTCCACTCAATTCGCTCTGTTATGTCTCAAAAAAGACTGACCTAAAACTCAACCTAATCTTGTAGATTGAGTCCTGCCTCATTAACATAACTGCCACTAATCCTGCCTCATTAACATCATAGAGGTATGATTTACAACACATAGGAAAATCACCTCGGATGACAAAATGGTGGACAAACACTGTACTGGGAATCATAGCCTAGCCAAGTTGACATACATTTTCAAGGGACACAATTCAATCCATAACAGTAAGACTTATGTGAAATTTTTTGTGTTTAGAAGAATTCCTTCCTTGTTTCTCCTCCATCCTTCCAGACACTATGTTGGGTATTAAGAACACAAAGATGACAAGTGATGGTTTCTCCTTTGGAGTTTCAATGTGAGGAGACGAGAGCGGAGGTATATGTGATGGACACTGGTACTACCCACAGCCTAGGGAAGTTGGGGAGGCTTAATGGAAAAGTCACATCTGAGCTGGATCTTAAGAGATTTGTAGGAGTTGGTGTGGTGGTGAAGGAGGAGGGGATCTTTTAGAAAGGTAGAACATTTGATGCAAAATCAAGTCAACTGTCTGTTACAGTCGCTCATTCACTCAACAAATATTTATTGAGTGTATGTTTTGTACCAGAGGTGGTTTTCATCCTTTATTTTGACCCATGTTTTGTCATTCCCCTTTCTCAGGCTGGGAAGGTCCATCATATTTGTTGTGCTGGTTAGCTGTCTGTCACAGTTCTGTTGCCTTCAGGTACTGTGACAGGTGCTGGGGATAAAATGATAAGCAAAAACAAACAAATGAAAAGGAAATGTTTAGGATTAGCTTTGGTTGCTAGTGACAGAAAACTCAAATAACACTGACTTAAATGTGATAAAATTTTATTTTTTACACACCCATCTAAAAGTCCTGGTCAATGATCTAGAGTTGGAATGATGGAGCCACAATCATCAGGGACACAGACTTCTTTTATCTTGCTGTTCCACCAACCTCAACATGTGGTTATCACTTGATGGTCCAAGATGACTACTCCAGATCTAGTTCTCTTGACTACATTCTAGCCAGTAGGAAGCAGACAAGGAGGAGAAGATGAGCATTCTCCTTCTCTTTAAGGATACTTCCTAGAAGTTGCATACATCACAATCACCACTATTCCATTTTTCAGAACTTAGTTATAACTAGTTTTCATTCCTGGCAGTTACATGCTCAGGCAAAAAATTGAAGGAGGAGGGAGAAATATTGAAAGGCAATGGACTGTTGTCTTGAAAGGGGGAGAATCAGGATGAGTATTACTCTGAAGATTATACCCTTAAGCTGAAAAATAGATTTGATAAACGAAAGTTAATTGTTGTCTTAATGCCTTTTAAAGTCTTTACTGCATAATTACATTGTCTTAATGATAGCCATTTAGAGCAAACTATTTAGAAGAAAACTGTACTTGATTTTTTCTAAAAACCAGGAAATAAACTTATTTTATATTTTCTGTGTGAGCTAATTAACCGATGTTTACAGTGATTGGTTTATTAAAGGCAAATTCATGCCAGAAAGGTATATCTTCATTCTTCTATATTTTGAATCCTTCATATGATACATGTGAGAGGAAAGAGTAAGCATTGAAAACATGAAATAGAAGTGGATTACAAGATTTCTCACTAATAGTGAAAGTTAGAAATATTTTTTAATTATTGCATTAAGCCATATCTAAGTGGCGACGATGGAGGAGTGCCACTCAGGCCTCCCTTTCAAAGAACCTGCTATGAAAAGCATTATTGACTGACATCCCTCCAGATCCACAGCAGAGTTCCCACTGAGGCCACACACCCTCTGGACTGCCCAAGCCAGTGACTGAGCCCAGCCGGGGTACTAGAGAAATATCGTGTGGCAGTTCCAAGTCTAGACCTCAAGACACTGTGCAGCTGCTGCTCCCAGTCTTCACATGCTGCCACCCTGTGAAGGAGCCCAGACATCCTCCTTGAGGATAAGATATCATGCGGAAAGAATGGTTCAGTTATTAGCCAACACCACCCTCCAGACATGTAAGGACATCTTGAACCATTAGCCCCAGTTAAGCTACCAGGTGACTGCAACCACATGAATGATCCCAGGCAAGACTCGTAAAAGAACTGCCTGACTGACTCCAACCTACAGTGCCGATCCACAGAATCACGAGCAAATCAGATGGTTGATGTTGTAAGCGACTAAGTTTTAGTAGTTGTATGTTAAACAGCAATAGATAACTGACACTCACCTGAAAGATAAGGTACACCGTGGCTGAAGATTTAAAAAATTATATATGTGGCAAATACTAACAAGGTGAAAGTTCAGCTTTCTATATTAAGATCAAACAAAATAGATTTAAAACAAGAGCCATTATTACCATTAATTCTAAACTGTAGACACCTAATAAAGTATTCTCAAAGTAGATAAAGCAAAAATGGAAAAGATGGAATTATAAGAAGAAATAGATAAACTCATAATCAACACATCTGATTAGTGATTAAAATAGATCAAGTAGACAATATATAAGCATAAAAAAGATTTTAATAGCAAAGTTAAAAAGCTGAATTTAGTCGACATATAAAGACTCTTTGTTGTTATTATTAGGTGCCATCAAGTCAATTTTTGACTCATAGGAACCCCATGTAACAGAGTAGAACTGGTCCATAGGGTTTTCTAGTCTGTGATCTTTACAGGAACAAATCACCAGGTCTTTCTCCCACAGAGCTGTTGGGTGGATTTGAATTGCCAACCTTTAGGTTAGCAGCCAAGTGCTTCACCGTTGCACTACCATTGCACCTTCAAAGCCCCTTTGGTAAGCAGAATTCTAAGATGGCCTCCAAGATTCCTCCCCTGGTGTCCATACACCCTGTGTAATGCCCTCCCGTTGAGTGTGGGCAGGACCTCTGTATATGATGGGACAGTCACTTTTTTTATTATACTATTTTATATAAGATTTTATCTTACCAGGCTGGAGAGAGAGAGATTTTCTTGATGGCTTTGATAAAGTGAGCTGCTGTGCAGTGGGAGGGCCACATGACTAGGACCCAGGGCAGCAGTGAGCTGCTGAGAGCAACCCCTGGTCAACAGCCAGCAGGCAAACGAGGGCCTCTGTTCTACTACTGCTAAGAGCTGAATCCTGCAACAACCAGAACAAGCTTGCTGGTCACCACTGGTCAACATCTTGATTCAGTCTTGTGTGACATAAGCAGAGAACCCAACTCTGCAATGCCCACACTTCTGATCTACAGAAACTGTGAGATAATAAATGGCTATTGTTGTATGTCTATAAGATTGCATTAATTTCTGTGCAATAGAAAACAATTAGAGAAACATATTCTCAAGTACACATGGAATATTTATAAAAATTGATCATAAAGCAGGGCTTAAGGCAAGTTCCATCAAATTTTAAATACCTAGTGTCAAATAAACTATGCTCTTTGATCCCAATGCAATTAAAATTACTATCCGTTCAGGATTTTTAGGAGGTTGAGAAGTTGTCAGTGCCCCCGTGTGGGAAGCCTAAAGGTGCTAAGAGTGTTACACAGGAGCAAAAGCCTGAGGTTAGGAGAAAGAGGCCACCATGAGTGGAAACGTTGGAGCCAGAGACGAATGACTGCGACCATGGACTCAGTAGTGGTGCCTTTGCCTGAATAGTGCTGCAAAGTCCAGGGACTGGCTGCACTTTAGCAATCAGCAGTCTGGGGCAGCAGAGCAGCCACTCTGCAGCAGGATTAACAATGAACAAGAGGACATTCTTGTCCCCACCCTTCCAGTGTCAAAAGAGCCCCCTGAAGACCAAACGCTGTCTAAAGAGAAGCAGGTAAGAAGGAAGAGAAACGAAAGACTAAGCACTGACCCAAAAGAGAATGAATCACCCCTAAAAGAATATTTAAACAGAACAGACTGAGATGCAACTGACTGGCAAGTTTAAAATGTGTTTATTTTCCCTGCTAGACAGTACAGATGGCTGGTGAGGAATTTTTTTAGACACCTGAGAAGAGTGTGTGAATTTTTTAACATACCACACATAGTTTTCTTTAAAATTTATTTAAAAGGATGGTATTTAAATCAAATTATAATATAGCATCTCATGGCAGGTGTAGTAGATTGGGGGAAAAAAAAACCATTGAGTATAGTCGTTTCCAACTCATGGTGACCCCGTGTGTTACAGAGCAGAACTGCTCCACAGGGTTTTCTTGGATGTAATCTTAACGGAAACAGATCATCAGGCCTATCTTCCACTGCACCTTTAGTTGGTTCAAACTGCCAACCATTTAGTTGGTAGTCAAGCGCAAAATATTTGTGCCATCCAGAGATCTAATGGATTGAATGGTGTCCTCCTAAAATTCATGTCCACTCGGAGCCAGAACCTCAGAATATGATCTTATTTGGAAGTAGGTAGGGTCTTTGCAGGGGTAATTAGTTAAAGATCTCAAGAAGAAATCACCTGGGTCTTAAGGTGGGCCCTAAATCCAGTGACTGGTGATTTTATGAGAGAATTAAACACGGACAGACATACAGACAACAGAGACACAGAGAAGAAGGTAGTGTGAAGATAGAGGCAGAGATTGGAGTGACATGTCTATAGTAGACCAAAGATTGCCTACCACCACCAGAAGCTAGGAGAGAGGTTTCTCCCTCAGAGCCTCCAGAGGAACCCAACACTGCTGACACCTTGATTTCAAACTTCTAGCCTCCCAAACCACAAGATAATAAATTTCTCTTGTTCCAACCTGCTCAGTTTGCAGTAGTTTGTTACGGTGGCTCTAGGAAACTAATACATCAGGCATTTGCTTGTTAGAACTATCTCTGTACCAGAATCTCAAAGTCAAATGCCTAACAGGGACCAGGCAGGAAACAAATAAATGAAGCAGATCAAGTTTAAAAGAACAGGATATGGTGGAGTTTTTGGTAAACTGGGGCTCACATGATTTTATTAAACCATCTCAAATTCTGTCAACTGCTTCTGGTCAGTGGGCTACCATTTTGCATCTTCCATACTATGGTTTCAACAAATGGAATATACATGTATATTGGTTATCTCATTATATCTTAATCAAATCATCTCATAATTAATATTCTGTATGTCTCCCCTACAGTAAGATCCTCCAAAGGCTGGAAAAGTGTCCTGTTCGTCTTTTTATCCCCAAGAAATATTCCCTGGCATACAATAAGCCTGTTATAAATGCTTGTGGTGGGAATAGCAAATGAATGAGTAAATGAACAAGGATCATAACAGCAAATCATCCATATCAATGCATTAACTGAACAATAGCGAGAGTGATCAAATCACAGACATGAGCATAAGACACTCACAAAGGTCTGCCTCTCTGTGATGTGATATGCAAATAGCTGACAGCTCTCTGCTTAATGACAGTCTATAACCCGAGATTCAAAAAGCTCAGTGTTTGGAAAAGGCACTAATTTCTTTCATTTTTAATTAGGTGGCCAGTGATTAGATTATTATTGCTAGAGACAGGCTGATTAAGAAGTCACCGGTGAGTCATTTGTCCTCCTTGGAGGACTGTCACACGGGCACATTTACATAATGACAGCTTCCCAGCTGGGAACTCCACTCTCTACCTCTGTCACTTCTGGCACTAAATGCTGGACCCTCACTATTTGGGGCTTCAGTTAATTTTTCCAAGCAGGCAATCTTTTAGGGGAAACAGTTATTAAAAAAACGTGGATATGGAAATGCACCCTAAGGGAATTTGCTAAGGCTTTTGGTCTTTCTCTCGTTCTCTCTCTCTCTCTCTCTTTTTCCCTACAAGGAACGTTTCTTAAAGTGGTGGTGGTAGGGTGCTGGGAGGAGGGCAGGGCTCATCAGTTCCACATTGGAAAGAATGCTTTGGGGAAATTGGTTAAAAGAATATCACCTTAAAGGGAATTGGATAGAGGAGGGAGAGAGAAAGAGAGCATCAGTCGAGTATAGGGAACAGGGGATGGGAGTGTGAGAATCTCTCTCCCAAATATTATTGTATCTGAAAAGTAGGCAAATAGCTTTTTATATGATAAATTTTTAAAACTGGGGAAGCCCAGTTTTAGCTCACCTATATGGGGCAGTTCTATTCTGTCCATAGGGTCCCTATGAGTCGGAATCTACTCGACAGCAACAGGTATAGAGAGATATAGTCCAACTCCTCTCCCCCCTCCTAGGCTGCCTTTTTTCTTTTTTCTTATTTTTTATTTTCAAAAGCTTTTTGCAGCTCATTGTGTTTCCCCTTTTTTACATAAACAGTTGACTACATTCACTAAAATGAAATGTTCAGAGAGATAAGACAAAAATATAAAAAGAGAGAGAGAATTCTTCCTCTGATTATTTCAGATTAGTGAAGCCTCAGTTATTTTCTAAATGGAATGCCATTAATAAAGTCCCTAAGCTGAATCATTAAAAAAAGACAAATGGAAAAACTGAACTTCATATGCAACCTTCAAAACAGCTGAAAAATATACTAGAAGCTAGCTCACCTGAATTAAGTGTTCTAAATTAAATTATGTTAATTATATAAAATAAAATTTAAAAAAAGACTGTTTTACTGTGTTGCCAACTAGGAATCCTTCTGGACTACGTAATGATGTCATTTCTCCCCATGTGTCTGAAATTCTCTGAAATAGGTTAAACATCCTTCATGTCTTTTATTTACATTATTAATTTGCTTGGTAAATTGATTTGTTTTCCCGTAAATGGTGATAGTTATGCTCAGCACAGTGTCCAAATTGTGGGAGTACATCAAGATCGCTGTTGATTAGCTGCCTTCAGGTTGGCCCAGTTTATGGCAAACCCATGCACAACAGAAGAAAACATTGCCTAGTCCTGCACCAATTCCATTTTGGTTTGTGGATCAGACCATTGTGATCCACAGGGTTTTCAGTGGCTGATCTTCAGAAGTAGATTACCAGACCTTTATTCCTAGTCCATCTTAGTCTAGAAGCTCCACTGAAACCTGTTTAGCATCATAACATGTGTCTTAGTCATCTAGTGCCGCTACAACAGAAATATCACAAGTGGATGGTTTTAATGAAGAAAAGTTTATTTCCTCATAGTCAAAGTAGGCTAAAAGTCCAAACTCAAGGTGTCAGCTCCAGGGAAAGGCTTTCTCTCTCTCGGCCTTCTCATCAGTGTTCCCCCCCCACACTAGGAGCTTCTCGGCGCAGGGACCCCAGTCCAAAGGACACGCTCTGCTCCCCGCACTGCTTTCTTGATGATATAAGGTCCCCCTGTCTCACTGCTCACTTCTGTCTTTTATATCTCAAGAGATTGCCTCAGGACACAATCCAGTCTTGTACATCAGGTCCTGCCTTACCAACACAACTGCCACCCATCCTCCCTCATTAACATCATAGAGGCAGGTTTACGACATATAGGAAAATCACACAGCAGCAGGAATCATGGCCTAGCCAAACTGATACACACATTTTTGGGGGGACATAATTCAAACCATGACAACATGCAAGCCTCTACTGACAGACAGATGGTGGCTGCGCATGAGGTGCATTGGCCAGGAATTCAATCCGGGCCTCCTGCACAGAAGGCAAAAACTGTACTACTGAACCACCAATGCAGGATATAAAAGGTTTGGAACACAAGGAGGTCAACCTCAGAAAATCTGCCAGTGCAATTCACCAGATTAACAGATTAAAGGGGGAGAAACGTGTCATATTATATCCATTTCGACATAGCAAACCACTCAAAACTTAGTGGCTTAAATAAACAATAAACATTTATTTTGCTCAGGAACCTGCACTTCGGGCAGAACTTGGTAGAGATGGTTCAACTCTCCTTCATACAGCTTCAGGTGGTGTGGCTCTACTGGAGCTGGCAGATCAACTTCCGTGATGGCTCACTTACGTGGCTGGCAAGTGGGTAGTAGCTATTGCTTAGTAGAAGATTGTTTAGTCACGAGCCTTGGTTCCTTTCAATATGTGCCTTTTCACAGGGCTGCTTGGGCTTCTCTCCAGCATGGCAGCTGGGTTTCAAGAGCAAGTGTTTCAAGAGTCCTGGGTGGAAATTGCAAGACTTCTTATGATTTAGCCTTAGAAGTCCCAGCATGCTATGTCAACTGCATTCTATTAGTCAAGCAGTCTACATTTGTGGGGAGAGGAATTAGATTATATCTCCGTATATGTGGAGTACCAAAGAATTTGTGGCTATCTTTAATTTAACATAGATACAGAAAGAAACTTTGATAAAATTCAATACCCATTTATGATATACATGTTAGCAAACTAGGAATATAAAGACACTTCTTTAACTTGATATAGCCCAAAAACTTATAGCATTTCCATTAAAGTCAGAAACAAGGAAAAGATAACTCACTTTTTCTTTCAACATTATACTGAAGGACTAGCAAATTCATTGGAGGGAATAATAATAATAGAATATTGACTTTTCAGAAAAACAATGGTAGATTTTTCAAAATGGGGACCATAGAACTGGATTGCCTTATATAATGACAAGTTTTCTGATTAGGCAGCTAGCCTGCCAAAATTAGGCAAAAATAATCCACAGTTAATTAGGTTGATTTTTATTTGATTAGTTTTCATAGTGCCTGGAAAAGATTGCTAGAATATTCTATAATATTTAAAACGTTCTGAGAGTTATAATAATTTTGAAAGAATGTATGATGCAGGGGAATCGGGGGTGGAAAGGAGGAGTGTGCTGTCACATTATAGGGATAGCAACTAGGGTCACTTAACAATGTGTGTATAAAGTTTTGTATGAGAAACTAACTTTAGGTGTTAACTTTCACTTAAAGCACAATTTAAAAAAAAAAGAATGTATGATGCAAAGAAAGAAAATGGTTATCTATTCAGGGCTCCAGGCAGATGACTTCTTAAGGAGCTGCTGGAATATGTTGATTCCACATGACTAAGGCTACTGTCCCACTAATTTATAAGACTAGCTTGAATCTTGTATAAAGGCTCTTAAATATTTTTCAAGTATGTGATTTTCCTTTTCTTAAGTTGACCATTCATCTTGAATTCACCCAGAAAAGATTGTTGGATGGTAAACTATTTGTTTCTATTGTCCTTGATTTTAGTATATTGCAAAGAAGTTTACGACCCACTGGAAAGAAAGTGGAGTTGCTGGTGGTGCAAACGATTAACACATTCAGGTGCTAACCAAAAGATTAGGGGTTTGAGTCCACCTGGAGATGCCTCAGAAGAATGTCCTGGAAATCTACTTCCAGAAAATCAGCCACTGAAAACCCTATGGAGCACAGTTCTACTCTGACACACATGAGGTCTCCATGAGTCAGAATCAACTCGAATACAATTGGTTTTTCTCTTTGGTTTTTGGGGAAAAAGTGGTAAACTACTTAAGTACAATTCAAAGTAGAATAAAATGTGTCAAAATTAATAGAAATACAAACCAAGTGCAATGGGATCAACCTCATCAGCAAGGAATAACTTGGGGGAAAAATAAGACTTCATGGAGGAAGCACCTGATCTGAGTCTGGACGAATGTAGTCTTGTGGTAGCTGGAGGAGTTGGGGAGGACCATCACAGGAGATGCAGTTTGAGTAAGGCCAGCCTAGGATGGTGCATGGGGAATCCAGAGGGATGAACCTTCTGTTGAAGCTACATGTGGAGGTTGGAGCTAAAGGTGAGACTGAGGAAGCAGGGGGGGGCTAAGTTTTGGAGAGTCCTGGATTAGGGTTGCCAGATAAAACACAGGACACTGAGATCAACAATGAACAAAATTTAAGTACAAGTATGTCCCCAAATTGCAAGAAATTAAAAAAAAGTATTCATTGTTTATCTGAAATTTAAATTTCATTGGTTGTCCTTTATTTTTATTTGCAAAATCTGGCAACTCTACCCCAAATGCTATTCTAAAGCATTTGGACTTTAGTCTCTAGTCTTAACTTCCCACAAGGGTGTTCCACAGATGTTATATTGTTATGATGTTAATAAAATCTATGTCTCATAAAAAAGGATTCTGTGATCAATGAACAAATAGAAACTGTTTCCCTTACTGTGGGTCTTTCTCAGAACCTTTAATATGCTATGCATTGGTAATCTCAAAAAAGAAAGATATAATGAGTATTTGCACAGAAATCCTTTTCCTCCGAGAATCTCTGAAACTAGGATTTTGTGGAGCACTTTTGGGAAATTAAGGGTTTTTGAGAAGAACATGTGGTTTTTTTATGTGCAAGGGAGATGCCTCCTGACTCACACCTGTTGTGCACCATGGTCCCAGACAAATTCCGCAGGTCACAGGGCATGGGTTAAGGAGAAAGGGAAACGTACAAGGCCAGGGTGGCAAGAGAAATTCCCTGTCTCCCCAGCAGCTTAGAGAGAGAGGCATGTCAGGGCCAAGGGTGCCCCACTGGACTCAAACGCTGTCCTGTGTTCCAATGGAAGACCCTGACCCGTATTGCTCACCTTACTTACAGGGCAAGGATGAGAGCAACTGTATCAACTGGGAGAGGGTGGGGTAATCAGACCACTTTGGCACTACCTAGTCTTGTTTGAAGGAGCCCTGGTGGCATGCTGGTTAAGTGCTCAGGTGCTAACTGAAAGGTGGGCAGGTTTGAACCCACCAGCTACTCTCCTGGAGAAAGATGTGGCTGTCTGCTTCTGTAAAGATGATTTACAGCCTTGGAAACCCCATAGGGCAACTCTATTCTGTCCTATAGGGTCGCTATGAGTCAGAATTGACTCGACAGCAATGGGTTTAGTCTTGTTTGATGTAGTACATGAGTGGCATAAGCAGTTAATTCACTCACAGCTAACTGAAAGTTTGGATGTTCAAGTCCACCCTGAGCCACCTTGGAAGAAAGCCCTGGCTATCTACTTCTGAAAAAGCAGCCGTTGAAAACCATACAGAGCACAGCTCTACTCTGACACACATGGGGTCCCCATGAGTCAGACTCTATTTGACAGCAACTTGTTTAGTCTTAATAAACCGTGCCAGCTTTTATAGGAGTTGTGTGAGAACACCAGCTCCTCACATCTGGATATGTTGGGGCTTCTGAGAACTTATTCCCCAGGGGCAGAAGTCAGTGAACCCTTGGGAAGGTAAACTTGGGTGGAACCTCTCCACTCAGCAGAGGAAGTAAGCCTGGGCCCACTTAGCTTGTTGCCTAGACAACTTACGGTGAGCAGTTGGGATCATTTTCATCCAAGCCACTCACTGCGTTCCAGGTCTGCTTGTCTGTTTTATCCTCTGTGCTGGACACTTCCTGAGACCCTTCAATCCCAAAATCCACATCCTTCAGTTCTTGAATGATTTTGTTGATGATTTCCCATCTTCGATTTTTTTCTATTCTTACTCTCTCTGGAATTCTTATTATTTGGACACTGAACTCCTTGGACTAGTTTTCTCATTTTCTTTTCATTTTTCATTTCCATCACTTTATATAATTTCTCTGCTTACTGGGAGATTGCCTCAATTTTATCTTCCAAGATTCTATTGTGGTTTTCCTCCTGCTAACATGTTTTTGGTGCCCTGGTGGTGCAAAGGTTAAGAGCTCGGCTGCTAACCAAAAGTTCAGCAGTTGAATCCACCAGCCGCTCCTTGGAAACCCCATGGGGCAGTTCTACTTTGTCTTTGTTGTTGTTATTGTTGTCAGGGGCCATCGAGTCAGTTCCAACTCATAGCGACCCTGTGTACAACAGAATGAAACACTGCCCATTCCTGCACCATCCTCACATTGTTTTATGTTTGAGGCCATTGTTGCTGCCACTGTGTCAATCCATCTTGTTGATGGTCTTCCTCTTTTTCGCTGACCCTCTACTTTACCAAGCATGATGTCCTTCTCCAGCAACTGATCCCTCCTGATAACACATCCAAAATATGTGAGACAAGTCTTGCCATCCTGGCTTCCAAGGGGCACTTTGGCTGTATTTCTTCCAGAATAGACTTGATTGTTCTTCTGGCAGTCCATGGTATATTCAATATTCTTCACCAACACCATAATTCAAAGGCATCAATTCTTCTTCAGTCTTCCTTAATCATGGTCCAGGTTTTGCATGCATATGAGGCAATTGAAAATACCATGGCTTGGGTCAGGCACACCTTAGTCCTCAAAGTCATATCTTTGCTTTTTAACACTAGAAAGAGGTCTTTTGCTGCACTATTTGCCCAAGGCAATACGTCGTTTGATTTCCTGACTTCTGCTTCCATGGACATTGATTGTGGATCAAGGTAAAATGAAATCTTCAACAACGTCAATCTTTTCTCCATTTATCATGATGTTGCTTATTGGTCCAGTTGTGAGGATTTTTGCTTCTTTATGTTTCTGTCCTATAAGGTCGCCATAATTCAGAACCAACTCGACAGCATATAACAACAACGACATGTTTTTAATTTCCAAGACTTCTTTTTTATTCTTCATAAATTTTTTGTCATCCTCTTCGTGTTTCATAGTTGCAACATTTTGTCTCTCTGAGGATATTAAAGGTAGTTTTGTTTTTGTTTTTTAAGTTTTTACGTCTCTGGATAGCTTGTTTCCTCCACCTTGTTGTTTTCTGTTTATTTTTGTTCTTTTTTTCTATGTTACCACCAGTACCAGTTGCTGTCAGGCCGATTCCAACTTATGGCGACTCCATGTGTGTCAGAGTAGAAGTGCACTCGATAGTGTTTTCAAAGGCTGATTTTTCAGAAGTAGATCACCAGGCCTTTCTTCCAAAGAGACTCTGGGTGGGCTTGAAACACCAGCCTTTCAGTTAGAAGCTGAGAGCGTCAACCGTTTCCTCATAGACCTAGAAATCCTTGGCTGTCTGCTCTTTATTAAGAGTATGGGACTAAAAAGCTTATTAGAAGCTTTGGGCATGTAAATGAGGTCTATCAGCTCTGAGTATCAGTATAAATTTATTTGGATGAGTCATTGTGTTATCAACTTGATGTTGATAACTTTAGGTGTTTCCTCTTGGGCTGATTATATATCCAAGAGAAGAGTCTTCTGACACCTTGACTGAAGGGTGAGAGTCTGGTTGACCATGCTCTGACAAAGGCTGAGGGGTCTCTGCATTCAGCATTCAGTAAGCATACAGTCATTCATTCCTCCTGTTTTTGCTGTGGTACCATGTACCCTCAACTGTGGATGGAATTTCCTTCCCCACCAATCCTCTATTTTACTCTCTTCAGAAAATAAACTCCAGTCTTTTGCCTGGATGGACACTAGCAGTTGCCCAGAAGCGTGAAATAGATGAAAGAATTTTGGAATCTAGCCATATCTTAGTGTTCCCCCATTCTCCTTATTATAGCATACCCCCCACACACACATGCCTGGACACTTCTCCCACAGTTCCAGAGATGCCTGGAGCTAACAGTTTCTGGGCCTTTTCAAGAGTCTGAGGTGTGAATTGTATTGGCCCTCTGCTTTCCCCACTGCCAACCTGAGATTCAGTCTTCTAGACAGTTGGCTCTTGACCATATGCTTCTCACCTTCCAAAGTTTGTTGCTGTTTGTCTTAGTCTCCTAGGGCTGTTGTAACAAAAATACCACAAGGTGGGTAGCTTTAAAAAACAGAAATTTATTTTCTCACTCTTCTGGGGGCTCGAAGTCCAAATCAGGGTACGGACTATGTCGATTCCTTCTAAGGGTTATGTGAAAGTCACTATTCCATGCCTCTTTCCAACTTCTGGTGGCAGCTGGCAATCCTTGGTGTTCCTTTGCTGCTTACAGATACATCTGCCTCCGTCATCACATGCTGTCTCCCCCCTGTTTTTGCCCCTCTCTCCATGTCTGGCCTCTCCTTTTATAAGACACCATTCAGAAGGGACTAAGACTTGCCCAGTATGACTTAACTGATACTTTCAAAGAAAGACTATTTCCTCAAGCAAGATCAGATTTATAAGTACATTGGTTAGGACTTCAACATATCTTTTTGGGAAGACACAATTCTATCCATAACATTTTTTCTCTTATTGCTGCCATATTGAAGGTTTTCATCTTTTTAAAATATACCTTATCTCTAGTTTTTAGTATGGCCAGGGGAGGGAATGGAATTAGAGGCACCATCTTCACCCAGAAGTCTTAATAGTTTTGTTTTAACAACTTTTTTTTTTTTTACTGCCTTTCCTCTGGTTGTTGAGCAGTGTTTAAGTTTTCTTTTGGAAACTTAGCCTTTAAAAGTGAATAGATAAGACTGACACAAAAATCGTGTAGTCTGTAAACTGCATGATACAGTTTTCTGATCTGTAATCAAGGTTGTAAACCCACTCTTAAAGAGCTAACCTACTCTGTATTATATGGTAGTATAACCTTTATAATTTTTTTTAAGTTTAGTGGTGCATAAAAGTTTATTGGATGGCATAGCAGTGGGTCCTGGAAGCTGACTGCATGGGTTTGAGAGCCAGACCTTGGGTGGTTTATTTAACTTTTCTGAGACTCAGTTTATTCAGCTCTAAAATAGAAAATATAAGAATATTTACCGGATAGGTTTTTGAGAGGAGTCAAAGACTTAAAACATATAAAAGTACTTCGAACAGTGTCTGGTGTCTGTAAAGACACAATGAATGTTAGCAATTAGAATTGAAATGGAATTTAACATATTGACATTAAATTCTTTTCAAGGTACAAGCTGTTAATTTTGTACGTTTGAATAGTATTTATGAAATTCAATCGCTTTATGTAACATTAAAGAGTGAACTTCTCAAAAAAAACAATTGCTTTTTCTTTAGCAGGAAAAATTGAGGACATTTATATCAATTTCTAGTTTGTACTTTAAACTTCATCAGTTCTGCCAAAATGTAGGAGAAAAAGATACTTAAATTTTCATAGATTAAAGCGATGAAGCAACCATTGTGTATGTCAGTTTAATAAAGCCGGCATATTATTAACAGCACACTAAACCCCTTTCTTCAGGTGACACATGTTTTAAAGAATTAGCTCTTTCATTTGGTAATTAAAGTTAATTGAGTTTTTTTGTCCTTCTTACTGTTAAAATGAACTCCCTATTGTGTCTTCTTGCTTAATTAGAGGATATATGGATTCCTTTGTAATAAAAATGTTTCACCACTTAAAAACCAGCTCTGAAACATCTCTTTTCCAGTCTCCTGCTGAAATTCACCTTTATATAACATGAAGCAAGAGCGACATCTGGTGATCATATAAGTTCATTACATGCAACTATGTTCTTGGAATTATTTCATTTGTGTATTAAAACTTTTTTGTATTAGAAAATCAAGACTTTTTAGTGGGTATTTTCATATTTTTTAAACTTTAAAAGTTATATTTTGGTAAGGTATAGAAAACATGTAGAAGTTTACAAAAATAATAAGGAATTTGCTATGCAATAAAACTCAATTAGGAATTTTGTTTTAATTTCAAAAACAAAAAAATGACAATGAGCTGTCGTTTATGATTGCTAGGAAAGATGAAAACTTCTTTTTATGTTACAAAAAGTATATTGACTCTTCTGACAAATGATTGGTATATTACATAAAATTCTTCTCCCGAATCAATTTTGAAAACAAAAAACCCAATAACAAACAAAACAAAGTACAACGAGATCATCAACGCTGAACTAGGGAACATGGCTGGCCTAGTCTACAAACTTCATGAGGCATCAACGAATATAACTCAATTTATTGTTGTTAGGTGCCATCGAGTCAGTTCCAACTGATAGTGACCTTATGTACAACAGAACAAAACACTGCCCAGTCCTGTGCTATCCTCACAATCGTTGCTATGTTTGAGCCCATTGTTGTAGCCATGTGTCAATCCATCTCATTGAAGATCTTCTTTTTCACTGACCACCTACTTTACCAAGCACAATGTCTGTCTCCAAGGACTAGTCCCTCCTGATAACATGTTCAAAGTTCAGTTTAGACCAGGGTAAATGTGGGAGGCAGTGGTGGTTCAGTGGTAGAATTTTTTTTTTTTTTTTCTTGACAACAAAAGATACTGAAAGTTTATTTGGGAATTTAAAATTATATTACCTCATCATTTGATGCACATTCTCATTGTTTTAATCTTACTGTAAGAGAATTCTTTTGTACTAAACAAAAGTAAGTTTAAAAAAAATCTGCTGTAATAAAATAGCAAATTTTAAACTTACCCAGATCCAGAGAATACAAGAGAAATGAGATTAAGCAAAAATAGGCCTGGTTGAATTTAAAAATAATTATGAAAATATTCACTTAGTATTTGTCTTAGGCTGAGTTCTCTAGAGAAGCAAAACCAGTAAAGTGTATAAATATATATATAGAGAGAGAGATATTTATATCAAGGAAACAGCTCACGTGACTGTAGAGGCTAGAATGTCCCAAGACTGTGGATCAGGGTAGAGGCCTCTCCCAAGTCATGCAGCTGTAGAAGCTGGCGAGCCCAAGATCAGCAGGTTGGAGAGCAGGGCTCCTGCTCACAGGCTGTGAAGGTTGATGAATTCCAAGATCTGCAGGCAAGACCACAAAGTTTCTCCTGATTCATGTAGCTGCAAGGGCTGGCAAACCCAAGATCCACAGGTCAGAGAGCAGGGCTCTGTTCTCAGGCTGTGAAGATCAACAAATCCCAAGTTCTGCAGATAAGCTGACAGCTCAAGTCCCAAGAACTGGAGATGAGACAAGAGGAGGCAGCCGCAGCATCCCAAGTGAGCAAAAATCAGTGGTAGAATTTTTGCTTTCTATATGGCAGACCCGGTTTTGATTCCCAGCCAAGCATTTCAAGCACAGCCACTACCTGTCTGTCAGTGGGCTCTTGTGTGTTGCTATTATGCTGAACAGGTTGTAGCAAAGCTTCCAGACTAACATAGACTAGGAAGAAAGGCCTGGTGAGCTACTTCCAAAAAAATCAGCCAGTGAAAACCCTATGGATCACAATAGTCCGATCTTACTGTGCATGATGTCTCCATGAGTCAGGAGCCAACTCAATAACACCTAACAATAACGATGACATGTAAATGCCAGGAGTCAAAATAAGACTTCCTTTCTGGAAAGGTCAAGGTGGTATGACAGGACATTATGGAAAACCTCTTTGGTGCTGATCAGTTTGGAGATACTAGGTTGATGACAGGAGCATACTAGGAAAAAGATGTGGAATATATTCTTTGGAGCCCTTTAGCCAACATTCCAGGTCCCTAGGTGGCGCAAATGGTTTGCACTCGACTGCTAACCTAAAGGGTGGCACTTCAAACCCACCCAGCAGTACTGCAGAAGAAAAGTCTTGGCAATTTGCTTCCGTGGAGATTATAGTCAAGAAAACCCTATGGAACAGTTTTATTCTGTAACACATGAGGTCATCAAGAGTCAGAATTAATTTGATGACAACTACCTACAACAGTCAACATTCTAAGGCAGAAGCCAGAAGAGATATGAAGTTGTACAGGTTTTCTCTTTGACTCACCACTAAGTGGGAGAGAGATGGGAATAATTCCTGAAGGCCACTATCTTTGTCTTGAATCACAGTGACAAGTAAAGGCAGCTACTACAGGAATGTAGGTATACACACACACACACACATACACACAAATAGTGGCTATTCACCAAAGTGGCCCATTCACCCTAAAGAGAAGACCAAAACACGCTGAAGGCAGTACTTCCTCATATTGGCTAGGAAATATCCCTGGCTCATCCCAGCTGGCCTTGAGTGCAGAGGTCTCAGCAGAATTATGAAGAGAGCAGAGATAAATTTCCCTGAACACAGCTACCCACAGATATATAGCTTCCTCCCCATTTAGCTTATGCAGCTGCATAATTGAATAGAGAATACAAACTAGTCTTCCAGCTCAAGCACTAAAGTGAGGAGTCAAATAGTGTTCAGAGAAATAGTAAAAGAAGGCAGTAAAAAGCTATATACAAAATTTTGGGACAAATGATAATGCTGGATAGAACTATTCTAGTTCAAAGATTCTCATCAATAAAAGAGAGAATTTTAAATGTAATATATGCAAAAGTGTTGCAAAAGGAAAAAAGAAAGTGAGCACTGGCATTAAAAGAGCATACTCTGGAAGAAGACTTAACTTCAATGAACAGAAAAAAATTTTAGGAAACACTGCTTAATGACGTCAGAGAAAAAAATAAGATAAGAAAATAAAATAAAAATAAATTAAGCAGAGGTATTTTAGGAGAAGATAATAGCACTTCAGAATCTCAAACTTATTAGGAGCAAAATCTCCTCTGCAGAAAAATGAATCAATGACATTGAGACAGGTTTAAGATATTCACACAAGGCAGAGGAAAAGGACCAAGGGATAAAGGCAATTTAGAAAATATGACAACAGATACAGAAGAAAGACAACATAAAATCAAAATATAAATAGTATAAATAGGACAGACCCAATGAAACAAAAAAATTTAAAAAAACTTTTATAAAATGTCAGCATACCTGAATCTACAGATTTAAAGGGACCAGTGTATTCCAGAAAAAAAAATTATTGTAACTGAAATGAACTGCTCCACAAAAGTAAATATAAATAAGGTCAATACTTTCTTTGTTTAATTTAATTATTTTCCCAACTGCTGTATTAGCAGGAAGTCCAGTATCTTCCTCTTGAGGCTATCCTCCTTTATATCTATCCAAGAATTCTTATGGACATTACAGTCCAACCACGTTGGAAGGAAGATACTTCAGCTTCCACATCCAAGCAGGAATAGAACTACACCTTGATCAGTTGACTCCTGTCATTAGTCCCGCTACAACCTAACAGGCCACTGAAAATAAATCTATATAAATGAAGGAAGTAGAAAATCACCATTAGGCAAACACCACGTAATAATTGTGGCAGGTAAGAACCACTGATGGATGCTAAAATTAGTGGGTAAAAGTATAATGAGAAATAGGATATTTACATAGTCTCAAAGAATCTCCCTTCAAGATATTTATTAATTTAAAGGGAAAAATAATTTTACATTGGAAAAAGCCTGCAGACACCACTTTAACCGAGTGATGGAGGTTAATATCACTAGAAATATGGCATACTGATACCATGTACCTCCTATATAATGCTCTGAAAAGGACATTCCATCCTTAGGTTTTTTGTTTTGTTTTGCCGAAAATGCATAACCTCAATCTCACCATTCATGATAAAATACCAGACAACCTCAAACTGAAGGACATTCTACAAAATAATTGACTAGCACTCTCTGAAAGTGTCAGGGTCATGAAAGATAAAGGAACACTGAGCAAATGTCACTGATTGGAGGAGACAAAGGAAACATGACAACTAAATTCCATGTAACAACCTCAATGGGATCCTGAACTAGGAAAAAAAAAAAAAACACTAATGGCGAAAATAGAATAAGATCTGTATTTTAGTTACTATTATTGCTTCCATGTCAATTTCCTGGTTTTGATAATTATAATTGTGTAAGATGTTAACACTAGGAGAAGCTGGGTGAAGGGTATATGGGAATTATTTGTACTATTTTTGCAATGTTTATGTAAGTCTAGAATTTCAAATTAGTTTTTTTTTTTAAGTCCACATAATTCAGTTAATCCTCTGATGCAAATCTTTGCCCAGGGCAAACTGTCCTTTGAAAGGGAATGGACCATTCCCTCAGTGAAGACCCAGCCAAGTTTGCCCCACCCTGGGGCTTCCTGTAGAGCAGGTTTTTGTGCTCAGCACTTTCAGTTTTTCATGCATAGATACCTTCCAAGCTTTTAGTTGGACTCAGAAGTGCTGGAGTAGGACTGGTTTCTGTATGAGAACCATGCCTGATTTTCCTCCACGAAGAATAATCCAAGGAGGCAAGCAGCATTTTCTTTTTTAATTGTTAAAACATAGAGGATTTGATTATTTCCCTTTCCCTAAGTTATTCTCCCACTACTTCAGTCACCCCAGATGTAGCAGACATGGTTGATCCCTCGTCTAGTACCCCCTCAACAAACTGAGTTCACTTGCACCAGTATGATGAGGTTCCTTCCTGCCAAGCGCCTGTCTCAGGTCTTTATGGCCTCAAGGGAGCTTGGGCCTGGTCCACAGGTGTAACCTGCAGTGTGAGGAGTAAAGGCCCCTGAGGCACAAACGGTGGGGGAGGGGAATGGATGAATAAATGCTCCATCCTCCCTCCCTCATTGTTAATATTTGAAGGCATTTTCTGTTTGTTTTCTCAGAAGAGCCTCAACAGGCCTGCGCTCCAATTGCCCACAGTGGATACACGCTCATTAATGCACCCTTTATTGACTTTTCACCTTTCCTGTCTCACATTACCCCTTCCTCAGTTTTGTTTCCTGAGATCACCTCCCAAATAAACTACGTGCACCCAAACTGTGACACAGAGTTATATTTAATAATACCAGAAAGTGTTCACAGGGTGTTCTGAAGTGAAAAAAAAAAGAAACATGTCAGAAAGCAGCATAGCCTGTTCACGTCTAACTAGCATAGGCTGTGGCTTCCTCCACGACCAACCACAGATGTGCTGCTGAAGCTAAAGGTATGTTGGTGTGTCCCTGTGCTCACCCCAAATCCCTGGGAAGTGCTTGGGTCATGGAGTGTATACAGGTGGGTGTGTGGGTGTGTGTGGAAGAGGAAATCGTAGAGTAGAGTCAATGAAGGCAGAGACAAGCATGGACTAGGGAGAGCAGCTTTCAGTCCTCTCTTTCCTCTTCTCTGCATTTCTAGACCAGCCCATTGTCTATTGCAATTCCTTATAAAGCAGCCTCATCCAAGTGCCAGTCAGAGGTGTTGGGTAACATAGGGTAGTGCAGGGAGCTGGCTACAGGCCGGAGCTGACAGTGGTCAGTACAGGCCTTTATTCTCCCCTCTCGTCACTTTCCCATGCCATCATAACTCCATCCAACAACCAATAACCATGGGCTAGATGGTTACCATAACAGGTAGCAGCCCTTATTTCCGGTGTGGTAGGCCTAGTGAAGGGAATGGCAAAATAAATAAGGAGTAGTTGAGCCCAGATTGTTTTATATCCAGACATAGTATCACTCCTAACTAATTTTAGGGTTCCACAGGTTTCACCCTTCCTTAGGCCTAAGGGAATTTGAGGAGCTGAAAGGAGACCTTTGAAGAGTATAAATACTATAAAAGAGATTACTTATGTAATTTTCAAAAAAATGTTAGAGAATGAAGTGCCAAGACCCACTTCATATGATTATTATGATGATTAAATCTAACGCATGGAAAGCACTGCTGGGTATAAGCTTCTGTGCAAGTGTAACAAGAGGGCTGCAGAGCGGGATGAGTCCTGTGGAGGTAAAGGTGTATATTTGGAAGTGGGGAGTGAGAGAGTATTCCTAACTGCTTCTATTTCCTCTGAAGTAAAGGATGAGACAATTGTTTAGAGCAAAGGGGAAGGTTTGGGGATATGTGAGGCTGGTGAGGATATGGAGGAGAATGGGGAAGGTAGGAAGTTTGAGGAAAGAGCTTCATAGAGGTAAGAGTGAAGCGCCCAGATAAACCCAGCAGGGCTGAGATTGATCATAAGTTTGCAATGGGACCAATTTCCTCTGTTGCGTGACTTTAAATTATCAATGCTCAGCTGCTTGGATGCAGAAGTAAAAGAAGTATATAGTTGGGTTATTCCAGGTAAGGATTTTGCTAGGTGCATGAGACAAAATGATAGAAAGGTATGAATTTAGAGAGTTGGTAAAGGTGTTACTGAAATGAAGAACCATTTAATTTAAACTGGAATAAAGAGAAGTGCAGAAAGATGGCTGACAGACAGAGAAAAAGTGGAGAAACCAATGACTAAATTTATTTTTATCCATTTCCATCTTTAGGCAGGTTTTCTACAGATTGCTGATGAATGACTTTTTTTCGTAAGAGAGTAAGCCTGTTGTTTTATTCTTTATGCATGCTGTATACTCTTTTATATGTTTAATTTTAATTACCAAATGTTTTAATATTATTATTATTTTAAAAGAATGCAGAGTTGAAATGACAAAATTTATTTCTCTAGTAAATCTCTTTACAAGGTTGATTATATAGTCAAACCTCCTTATAGTTTTTTTTTTTTTTTAATTGTCCTTTAGGTGAAAGTTTACAGAGCAAATTAGTTTCTCACTCAAAAATTTATACACAAATTTATTTTGTGAGGTTGACTGCAATCCCTGCAATGTGTCAGCACCCTCCTCCTTTCCAACCTAGGTTCCCCATTTCCCTTCATCCTGTTTTCCTATCCCTTCCTGCTTTCTCGTCTTTACTTTTGGGCAGGTATTGCCCATTTGGTCTTGTCTACTTGATTGATCTAAGAAGCACGTTCCTCCTGTGTGTTACTATTTGTTTTATAGACATGTCTAATCTTTGGCTGAAAAGTAGGCTTCGGGAGTGGCTTCAGTTCTGAGTTAGAAGGATGTCTGGGGGTCATATTCTCAGTGGTTCCTCCAGTCTTTGTCAGATCAGTAAATCTGGTCTTTTTTGTGAATCTGAATTTTGTTCTACGTTTTTCTTCTGCTCTGTCCAGACCCTCTATTGTGATTCCTGTCAAAGCTGTCGGTGTTGGTAGTGGGGGACCGTCTAGCTATTCTGGGCTCAGGCTGGTGGAGGCTATGGTTGATGTCATCCATTAGTCCCTTGGACTAGTACTTTCCTTGTGTTTTTCGTTTTCTTCATTCTCCTTTGCTCCAGATAGGATAGGACTAATAGATGTGTCTTAGATGGCTGCTCATAAGCTTTTAAGATACCAGACGCTACTCACCAAATTAGGATGTAAAACATTTTCTTTATGAACTATGTTATTCCAATTGACCTAGATGTCTCCCAGTCCCCAGCACCAGCTCCAGTAACTTGGTCCCTCAAGGTGTTTGTATGTGTCTAGGAAGCTTCTATGACTGTGCTCCCTTTGTGCCCTATTATATATATGAATATACATGCTGTACATATAAATATGTAAAACTATCCACAGTCTAACCTATATATGTACATGGGTCTACTCCTATATGCCCTCTTTCCCCTATTCAGCATACAATCTGCCTATGTATCTGCTTGTAAGTTATTATTTGTTTTTACTGTCATTGTAGGGTTGTATATGCTATAGTATTTACTGTGGTTGTTTCTTCTTTTCTTTTTTTCTTTTCTTGTATTCCTCTAAGTGTCTTCCCTTGCCTTGGTCAAGCTGTGCTGACTTCCCCTATATTGTGTATTGTCTTCCCCCTCACCAAAGTTAACACTTGATTCAGGCTTTGTCTCTTAGATATAAGATTTCCTTTTATTCTGAATAGAATTAGCATCCTTACTGATTATGATTTAGAAATTCTGATAAGATAAATCATCCTTAGCTGACAATGGGTTAGAAATTCTGAATCTTCAGGTGCCTGTTCTCAAGGAGCTTCCAGCTGGGACAAGACTTTAATTGCAGGTAGAAATGACAAAATGAGAGTGATATCCCTCTAGGAAGGCTTGCTGATTCTAGGGTTACGTATATATTTACCTCACCCTGCCAAATACAAGGAGCCCTGGTGGGGCAGTGATTAAGAGCTCAGCTGCTAACAAAAGGGTCCATAGTTCGAATCCAGCAGCCACTCCTTGGAAACGCTATGGGACAGTTATACTCTGTCCTATAGGGTTGCTATGAGCCAGAATCAACTCGACAGCAATGGGTTTTGGTTTTGGCCAAATACAAAGTGACGCATCTAACAAACTTACCAGCTGCTATGTTCTGTCCAGCAAGGCCAGATGGAGCTACATGACAGCCTGATGTTCAAAATAACTGTGACAACTTGGCACAACCTGGGGGCCACAAGGGACATCTTTGTAGAGATTCTCTAAACTCTTTAGGTGAGTGGTGGGGGAGGGAATGGCCTAAACTGCAGCCAATATAGCATCTGCCAGAAAAGCCGACAAAGTCTGAGGCTTCACAAGATTATGCCAGTTTAACCCTATATTGGAGTCCCTGGGTAGTGCAAACAGTTAACTCACTGAGCTGCTAATCAAAAGTCTGGAGATTCAGTCCACCTAGGGTTACCTCAGGAAAAAAGCCTGGCAATCTACTTCCAAAAACTCAGCCCATTGTTGCAGCCACTGTGTCAATCCATCTTGTTGAGGGTCTTCCTATTTTTCACTGACCCTCTACTTTACCAAGCATGATGTCCTTCTTCAGGGACTGGTCTCTCCTGATAATATGTCCAAAGTACATGAGACTGACCTCTGGCAACATGGCACTCTAGGCAGAAGCACTACACTGTCCCTCCACAGCAAAGATCCGAAAAACTAAGCCAAACAGAGAAACAGCAATCCTGAAACCCTAAACATCAAATGAAGAGATAAAGAACTCAGTCAAGCACCAAATAGAATAAGAAACTGACAGAGAACAGAGAGTGAGGAGACATACATGCAGAGGTCCCCTATCAGCTAACACAGCTCGGATCTGCCATCTTGGACTCCTATCAGAGACCAGCGAAAAGGGAGTACAAGAAAGCAGCTTCATGGAGCTTCCAGCAGGAGACAGAACAACCACTAAACAGCGATATAAGCTTTCCCACTCCCCACACTTCTTCACCCCCACTCGGCCTCCTCTGCTTCCCGCGGCCACAGTCTCTTGGCCAGGAAGTACCGGCTGCTTGGATTCCACCCACCCACACTGGGGCCGACTCCCTGAGTGCCATTTGTTGGCTGCTGGTGTTGCTTTTTTCCGCTTCTTTTGATTTCTTCCTTACCTCTCACCACCTCCCCCTCCTTCTGTTCAAATACCTGGCTCCGTGCACCATCTTTGCTTCTTCCTGAGGGGCTGTGGAGCTCTGCTTGAATGTGGATCTGCTTCCTGGTCCATGCTGCCATGCTGGTGGGGTCCCAGGGCTTTTTGTTTGTTTGTTTGTTCTGAACTGTTTGTTTGTTTCCTTTTTCTTTCTCGAGTTGGGAGCCCGTTCTGGCCGGGCAGTGCTGCATGGCTTGGGACCTACCCCCTAAGCTTGCACAGCCACGCAGAGGGATCCCTGAGAGCATTTCTTTTTTTGTGGGGTTTTTTTTTTTTTTTCTGTTTTTTGGGGGGGGTTTCTTGTTCTTTTTTTTTTAAAATTGTTTTGTTTTCTTTTCCCTCTATTTCCCTTTTTGTCTTTCTTCATTACTCAATTTCTCGTCTCTCTATACCTTCCTTCTCTTCCTGTCCCTTGAATGCCTGGCACTGTGTAACACCTCTACACCTTCTAGCCAGGCTGTACTTCAACACCTGGGAACAACTTCTCCAGATCTCATAGCCACACTGGTGGGATACCTGAAAGCTTTTCTTTTCTTTTTTCTTTCTAATTTTTATTTATTCATTATTTTATTTTATTTTCTTCTTCTTCCCCTTTTGTTTTACTCCATTTCATATTCTTTCATCTCTCCACTCCAATGGCAATCTCGCCTAGCACTCTTTTTTATTTGTTTGCATGTTTTTGGCTCCTGTTCCTCTCTTCTCTCTCCTATACCCATCTTAGCTCCACACATCACAATCTCCCCCCTCCATCCTGCCTACCTGCACTGTGCACTTGACATCACACCACCAAGCAGCACAGGCACGGCCTACTGGAACCTACCCTGCACAGATTATTGACCCACCCTGGTGGCTGTAGTAAGTGCCACACACAACCCATCCCAGCAACTCCTCTTCAGCTAGACCTGCCCTGATGTCCCATATCTGAGCAACTAACCCTGCCAATTGGAGAAGGGGAAAAGTATCATGCCCACCGATGAGCAAACAACATAGAACTCACAGCCCACCTGCTCAGACATAGCCAAATTAAAAGAAAAAAGGATGAAACAAACAAATCTAAAATCAATAAATGAGAAAAATAACTACTGGATGCCCCTAAGACAGCAGACAATATCAAAACATTTACAAAAACAGGACAGGATGGTTCCAGTAGGTGTCCAAAATAAAACACCAGATG
>NW_004443983.1:14058485-14067769 GCF_000243295.1 Trichechus manatus latirostris
TGGAAGAATGTAATCGATGTTACTGAATTGTGCATGTAGAAATTTTTGAAATGGTGTATCTTTGGCTATGTATATTTTCACCAAAAAAAAAAGAGGTTGATAAGGGAGAGGGTTGACATGTCGTGGGGTTGTTAACCAATGTCATAGAACAATATGTGTACTGACTGTTTAATGAGAAACTATTTGTTCTGTAAACCTTCATCTAAAGTACAATTTAAAAAAAGAAACAAAACCAAAGTACATTAGACAAAGTCTCATCATCCTTGCTTCTAAGGATCATTTTGGCTGTACTTCTTCCAAGGCAGATTTGTTCGTTTTTTCTGGCAGTCCATGGTATATTCAATATTCTTTGCCAACACCGTAATTTAAAGGCATCAATTCTTCTTTGGTATTCATTGTCCAGCTTTCACATGCATATGAGGTGATTGCAAATATCATGGCTTGGGTCATGCCCACCTTAGTCCTCAAAGTGGCATCTTTGCTTTTTAACACTAAAGAGTTGTTTTGCAGCAGATTTGGCCAATACAATGCATCATTTGATTTCTTGACTACTGCTTCCATAGGCTTTGATTGTGGATTCTATAAAATGAAATTCTTGACAAGTTCAATATTTTCTCCATTTATCATGAAGCTGCTTATTGGTCCAGTTGTGAGGATTTTTGTTTTCTTTATGTTGAGGTGTAATCTGTACTGAAGGCTGTAGTCTTCGATCTTCATCAGTAAATACTTCAAGTCCTCTCCGCTTTCATCAAGCAAGGTTGTGTCATCTAAATATTGAAGGTTATTAATGAGTCTTCCTCCAATCCTGATGCCCCATTCTTCTTCATATAGTCCAGCTTCTCGGATTATTTGCCCATCATGCAGACTGAATAAGTATGGTGAAAGGATACAACTCTGATATACACTTTTCCTGATTTTAAGGCATGCAGTATCTCCTTGGTCTGTTCGAAAGACTGCCTCTAGGTCTATGTACATGTTCCTCAAAAGCACAATTAAGTGTTCTGGAATTCCCATTCTTCACAATGTTATCCATAACTTGTTATGATCCACACAGTGTAATGCCTTTGCAGAGTCAACAAAACACAGGTAAACTTCTTTCTGGTATTCTCTACTTTCAGCCAAAATCCATCTGACATCAGCAGTGATATTCCTCATTCCTCATCCTCTTCTGAATCTGGCTTGAATTTCTGGCAGTTCCCTGTCAAGGTACTGCTGCAACGCTTTTGAATGATCTTCAGTAAAATTTTACCTGTGCGTGATATTAATGATATTGGATAATTTCCGCATTCTGTTGGATCACCTTTCTTTGGAATGGGTGCAAATATGGATCTCTTCCAATCAGTTGACAAGGTAGCTGCCTTCCAAATTTCTTGACATAGTCTAGTGAGCATCTCTAGCATTGCATCCTTTTGTTGAAACATCTCAGTTGGTATTCCATCAATTCCTGGAGCCTTGTTTTTTGACAATGCCTTCAGGGCAGCTGGGACTTTTTCCTTCAGTACCATCAATTCTTGATCATATGCTACTTCCTAAAATGGTTGAATGTTGACCAATTCTTTTGGGTATAGGGACTGTGTGTATTTCTTTCCATCTTCTTTTGATCCTTCCTGCGTCAGTCAATATTTTCCCCATAGAACCCTTCAATATTGCAACTCGAGGCTTGAATTATTCTTCAGTTCTTTCAGCTTGAGAAAAGCAGAGCTTGTTCTTCCCTTTTGGTTTTCTAACTGCAGAGATTTGCACATTTCATTATAATACTTTACTTTGTCTTATCGAGCAGCCCTTTGAAATCTTCTGTTCAGCTCTTTTACTTCATCATTTCTTCCTTTTGCTTTAGCTACTCTATGTTCAAGAGCAGGTTTCAGAGTCTCTTCTGACATCCATTTTGGTCTTTTCTTTATTTCCTGTCTTTTTAATGACTTTTTGCTTTCTTGTTGCCATCCCACAACTAGTATAGTCTTTGGTCATTAGTGTTCAATGTGTCATATCTGTTCTTGAGATGGTCTCTAAATTCAGGTGGGATACACTCCAGGTCATATTTTGGCTCTCATGGACTTGTTCTTATTTTCTTCAGCTTCACCATGAACTTGCATGTGAGTAATTGATGGTCTGTTCTACAATCGGCCCCTGGCCTTGTTCTGACTGATGATATTGAACTTTTCCATCATCTCTTTCCACAGATGTAGTCGATTTAACTCCTGTGTATTTCATCTGGCGAGGTCCACTTGTATAGTTGCTGTTTATGTTTTTGAAAAAAGGTATTTGCAATGTAGAAGTTGTTGGTCTCGCAAATTTCTATCATGTGATCTCCAGCATCATTTCTATCACCAAGGCCATATTTTCCAACTACCAACCCTTTTCTTTGTTTCCAACTTTCACATTCCAATCGCCAGTAATTATCAATGCATCTTGATTGCATGTTTGATCAATTTCAGACTGCAGAAGTTGGTAAAAATATTCAACCTTCTATCTTTAGCACTAGTGGTTAGTGTATAAATTTGAATAATAGTCGTGTTAAGGGGTTTTCCTTATAGGCATATGGATATTATCCTATCACTGACAGTGTTGTACTTCAGGCTATATCTTGAAATGTTCTTTTTGATTATGAGTGCGATGTCTTTCCTCTTCAATTTGTCATTCCAAGCATGGTAGACTATATGATTATTTGATTCAAAATGGCCAGTTCCAGTCCATTTCAGCTTACTAATGCCTAGGATATAAATGTTTATGTCTTCCACTTCATTTTTGATAACTTCCAATTTTCCTAAATTCATACTTTGTATATTCCACGTTCCTATTATTAATGGATGTTTGCAGCTGTTTCTTCTCATTTTGAGTTGTGCCACCTCATCAAGTGAAGGTCCTGAAAGCTTGACTCCATCCACATCATTAAGGTCAACTCTACTTTGAGGAGGCAACTCTTTCCCAGTCATATTTTGAGTGCCTTTCAGCCTAAGGGCTCATCTTCCAGCACTATACCAGACAATGTTCAGCTGCTATTAATCAGTTTTTCACTGGCCAATTTTTTCAGAAGTAGACTTCCAGGTCCTTCTTCCTAGTCTATCTTGGTCTACAGGCTCAGCCAAAACCTGTCCACCATGGGTAATCCTGGTGTTTGAAATACTGGTAGCATAGCTTCCAGCATCACAGCAACACGCAAGCCACCACAGTACGACAAACTGACAGATGAGTGGTGGTTTAAAGCTAAAGTCTACAGCTAGTTAATTTATCAATAGATGACTCATGGCTAATTCTCTTCTCTTCGTGCTCCCAGTGGCCGTCCATGACCTCCTCAGGCTCAGCCCCATTCTTCATACTCTCCTCCAAAGTTTGGCTGTCACTCTCATTGAGTGTGGTTCAATGAGACTACCCTGCAGGTCTCACTAGAGAGGCACCATGCCCAGCTACACTGAGTTCTCTGGCAAATTCAAGTTATGTCTAAGCTCTATCAACTCAGGGGCAGCTTGGTAAAACTAAACAACGTGATGTCCCTCAGCTTGACCATTCTATACTGCCAAGTTGGATATGGTTGGGCCCCAGATTGGCGTAAGGATATGGCTGAAACTGGATGGGTATAGCCAGAGACCCTTAACGTCATCTCAATGTTACTCTCACATGTTAACATTCTGGGCTTCAATTATTGTTGCTGTTAGCTGCTATTGAATCAGTCTTTGACTAGTGTTGACCCCATGCACAGTGGAACAAAAGTCTGGGATTCAATAGAGGAAGTAAAATCAAGACACACAATCTTTCTCCCACCTTTCTCTCCCTATTTCCTCCCACCAACTGTCAGGGTCAAAATCTGAAAGGTTTCATTTTCCTTCCTCTTTCCTCCATTGAGCAGCAAGACTGTGTCATAAGTGAGAGGAGTATTTCTTTCCTCTAACAGAGAAGTCCAGGTCCTCTAGACTCTTCCCTTGATACATTGAAAGAGGGGTGCATGGTGTGGGGGGGTTGGGGTGGTGGATATGAGAGTGAGGGATAAAAAAATCAGGCCAGCATCTTGGCCAAACTGAGTAAAGTTCTTATATTCAAAATGGCAAAAGAGAAAAGCATATGAATAACTTTCAAAGCATAACCTGAGTATAGCTATCTCAAAGGTATCCCAAATTCAGCGTGTCCAAACTTAAGCTCTCTTTTGCAGTGAAAGTTAAACCAAAGGCACCAGCCAGGACTTGCCTCTCCCTCACCCTCTATATGTGATCTCTTCAAGCTTTTCTTGGGTTGGTTGTTTTCTCATCTCTCCACCATCATCATCTTATGCAAGCCACCATCATCTCTCACCTAAAGGACCTCAATTGTCTCCTAGCAGGTCTTCCACCATCCACTCTCCAGCTCTAGTCCATTCTCCCCACTGAGGCCATGATGATGTTTCCAAAACAAAAATGTGGTTTAGTCATTCTCTCAACTTCAATTTCTTAAATGGTTTCCCATGTTTTTACAATAAAGATAAAAATTCTGAAGATGGCCTAAAATGCCCTGAGTGACTTTATGCTTCTCTCTACCTCATTCTCTCCAGCCTTATTGTTTTCTTTCAGCTGCTACAACCAGCTATACACCCTCCTACCTTAACACCTTTGCCCATGTTTTTCCTCTGCCCTCACCCTCCACATAGTTAATTTCTGTCCACCTTCTGATATCACATCAACTATTACTTCCATCACTAAGAAGAAATAATTTGCCCTTTCCACCATAAATGGCTTTTCTCCATTTGCAGCATAACTTTAAAAATTCATGGTGAAGATATTTAAGGTGATTATTAATAGTGATTCTCTATTTTAAAATTTTACCTCATCATAGGCTGATATGTTTGTAAAATAAAAATGAGTTAATAGAAGAAATAAAAATAAAATAAAATAAAATATAAAGCCATATATTTTATCATTAGATGCAACAGACATAAAATTATTCTCTCACCTTGCCATTAAAAGTTCTTAGTTCATGTCCTCAATTCTGTCTTGCCAGGGATTCTTGACTCTGGCTGCACTCATGTGGGTAACTGAACCACCAGAGGAGATAGCTGAAGCTCATCCTAGATTCCTACACCAGACCAACAAAATCAAAATCTCTGGAAGGTGAGGCCTGGCATATTTACATATATTTTTTAAAATTCTGCCATACGATTCTAATGTAAGGCTGTGGTTGAGAATTACCTAAACCAAAGAATTAGCTAAACAAGAGAAACTAGTGCTTCTTTACCTCTAGTTGCTTGGTTGTAAAGCTTAGGCTAGATTTTTTTTAGTACCAAATTAGTTTATTCACAAAATCTTTCCATTGAAAAGACCTTTCCTCTAGGCATTTAACTTCAAATACTACAGTGCATTTTGAAAACCTGACATTTTGCAAAAAGTAATTTCTTCATATTAGGTCTTCATTATTCCTTTTTCCCCTCTGAAGTAGTTTAGCTTAACAATTATTGAAGGCACTGGGGAGTGAATTATTTAGGAGATATATATATATATATAGTGCATTAGGTGAAAGTTTACAGAGCAAATTAGATTTCCATTAGATAGTTTGTACATAAAGTGTTTCATGGCCTTGGCTTCATTCCTCACAATGTGTCAGCACTCTCCCCATTTTCACCCTGGGTTCCCCGTTTCCTTTCGTCCTGATTTTCTACCACTTCCTGCCTTCTAATCTCTGCTTTTGGGCAAATATTGTCCTTTTGATCTCTTACAATTGATTGTTCTAAGGAGTACATTCCTCTTGGGTGTTACTGTTTATTTTATAGGCTTGTCCATTGTTTGGCTGGAAGATGGTGTCCTGGAATGGTTTCAATTTCAGATTAGAAGGGTATCTTAGGGCCATAGTCTCGAGGGTTCTTCCATTCTCTGTCAGACCAAAAAGTTTGGTCATTTTTGTGAATTTGATCTTCTGTTCTTCATTTTTCTCCCACTCTGTCTAGGACCCTCTGTTGTAATCCCAGTCAGAGCAGTGTTTAGGAAATCTTGCAGGAAGACTTTATTTCTCTCTCTCTCTTCTTTTTTTAACTTACTTAAAATGATTTCTTCTCTCTCTGAATCCTAAAAATCTGAATATTTTTTCTCTTGTGCCAACTCTGACACTTCTTACTCTTTCAGCAGCCTATTCTAAAAGATCAGATTGGTATAATCCATATCTCCAGGCATCTCAGGAGATTTTACAAAAATCTAATTTATCTTCCCACTAAAATTATTCTGTGTTGTCTTTATTTTTTTTTTAGATTTTTCGTAGAGCTTCTCTATTTTCCCATATTCTTATTTCCTGCTAGTCCTAAAGACCTAAGACTTTATGCTATTAAATAGGTTTTGCCATTTTCCTTACCTTTGTTTTAAATATCCTAAGGAGTCTTTGTGAGGATTTTAACAGTTCTGGAGAATTATTTAGAATTTTTTTTTAAAGAAGTTACTCTATCCTTTGCCAATTTTATAATCTTAAAGACCTGAGTGGATTTCTGTAAATGGGAGACTTCAAAGTAAGTTAATTTTCTTCTTTTTCTTCCTATTTTCTTTCTTGGCAGCCTGGCCATAAAGACAGAAGCTGAAAATTTCATTTGAGGCTCTGGGAAATTATTTAGGATGCAGTCCTTAGATCTATTTCTTTCTCTTCTACCCAATGTAGTTTCTCCCCCCTGGACCAGAAAGAGTTTTTAATGAAGCTTTTTCCTCTTCCTAGTAACCTCTTTTAAAAGTAAGGATGAATTTCTTAAACATGAAAAATTTCAGGAGCTTATTTCTTCTTTTTCACCTTTAACAGTCACTGGCTTCTTGTAAGAAATCTTATTTAGAAACCTCTTAAAGGCACTGGGGAATTAATTATTGAGAAAGTTTTGCATGGAGCTGTAGTCTTCTTTTCCACTTCAAATACCTTCTTCATTCCATAGGCCTTAAGACATGAGATGGTATTCTCTGACGAAGAATGACATTATGTGCTTAGAAGTGTTGACTGAATCTGATGCTGCCTCGTGCTTGTGAAATTGAGGTGTCGATGAAGGTCTGGGTTTTAGAGGCAAAAATACAGAGTTCAAGTTTTCTGTCGCTACTACCTATTAACCATGCATTTATAATTGATTTGCTTGGTCTTTCTGAACCCTATTTCCTTCATCTGCTGAAGTGGGAATCATATCTACCTCACAGAGTTGTTGGGAGAATTAAATTTGATAATATATGTGAAAATGCCAAACACAGGGCTTAGCACATATGGAGGCATTCAAAGGAAAACCAGCAAGTCCTAACACCTGAAAGAGCTATCCAGGGGGCTGGGCTATTGATTGGTGGGAATATTAAACAGGCCTCACTCTTGGACTATCTTTGACTATGCCTCTAGCAATCTAGTCATGGGCATTCTCTAACACGGTAGTTTTCAACCTTGGCTACACATTAAGATCACTTGAGAGCTTTAAAAATGATATTGAAGGAAGGGATGCAGTGAACAATTAAATCAGAATTTTTAGATGGGGCAGGCAAAGGTATTTTTTAAGGTTTCCTAGGTAATTCTATGGCATAAATCAGGATTGAACCATCTTTTTATACTGAGGCAAGTGAGATATTGCAGTACCTTTTAAAACAATTGTCCAATCACTAAGAAAATGACAAGACAAGCAACAGACTGGAAGAAAATATTTACAAAACACAAATCTGATACAGGACATGTATTCAGAATTTCCAAAGAATCTTTTTAGCTCAGTAATAAGAAGACAAACATCCAATTAAAAAATTAGCAACAAATATGAGTAGACATCTCACCAATGAAAATATATGAAAGGCTAATAAGCACATCAAAAAATACTAACATCATTAGTCATTAGGAAAATGTAAATTAAAACCACAATGAGATACCATTTCATGTCCACTAGAATGGCTATAAGGAGCCCTCGTGATGCAGTGGTTAAGCGCTCAGCTGCTGACCAAAAGGTCAGCAGTTCGAACCCAGCAGGGGCTCGGTGGCAGAAAGAACTGAAGATCTCCTTCTGTAAAGATTACACCGTAGAAAACCTTGCGAGGTAGTTCTACTCTGTCACTTGGGGTTGCTATGTGTCGAAAACAACTCGATGGCACCTAACAGCAGAAGAATGGCAGACAGAGGGCAGTGGTTGTTCAGTGGTAGAATTCTCCCTTTCCATGCAGAAGACCCAGATTTGATTTTCAGTCAATGCACCTCAAACACAGCCACCATTCTTCTGTCAGTTGAGGCTTTTGTGTTGCTATGATGCTGAACAGGTCTCAGCAGAGCTTCCAGACTAAGATGGACTAGGAAGAAAGACTTGACGATCTGCTTCCAAAAATCAGCCAGTGAAAAACCTATGGATCACAATGGTCTGATCCTGTTGTACATGGTGTTGTCATAAGTTCAACAGCAGCCAACAACAACAAGAATGGCTATAATCAATAAGACAGATAATAACAAATGTTGGCAGGATATGGAGAGACAGGAACCTCAATACACTGTGGATGGCAATGAAACATGGTACAACCAGTTTGAAAAACAGATTGTCAAATTAACCTAAAACTCAGTAATTCTACTCCTAGGTATCTTCCCAAGAGAAATAAAAACATGCATCCACACAACAACTTGTGAATGTTCATAGCAACATTGTTCATAATAGCCAAACACTGGAAAAAAACTAAATGTTCATCAACTAGTGAATGGATAGACAAAATATGGTATAGCCACACAATGGAATACTATTCAGCAATCAAAAGGAACACACTACTGAAATGCCATGACACGAATGACCCTCAAATACATTAGGCTTAGTAAAAGAGACGCAAGAAATCATGTATATTAAGATTCCACTCACATCAAATATCCAGAAGAGGCAAATCTATAGGGACGGAAAGACTGTTGCCTGGTGCTGTTAGTAGAAACAGAGATTAACTATCAATGTCTTATTGAGATGATGAAAATGTTCCAAACTTGATTTATGGTGACAGTTGCAACACTTGATAAATTGATCAAAAATTACTGAATTGTACACTTGTACATTTTTTTAATTGTTTAAAGGTGCCACTTTTGAGAAATGGCTCTCAGAAAGCAATTTCTCCTTTCCCTGTTCCCTACCTCACCCACGACTGCCAGCCATATTTCTGTATCAAAAATGTTAGTTGAATTGTGCTGGAAGTTCTAGCTACAGCAATAAGGTAAGAAAAAGAAATAAAGGGAATCCAAATTGGTAATGAAGAAGGCAAACTGTCCCTGTTTACAGATGATATGATACTATACATAGAAAACCCTAAAGACTCCACGAGAAATCTACTAGAACTAATAGAAAGATTCAACAGAGTAGCAGGATACAAGATAAACAT
>NW_004443983.1:14068271-14069572 GCF_000243295.1 Trichechus manatus latirostris
TTCAAAATGGATCAAAGAGCTGAATATAAAGCCAAAAACTATAAAGTTCATAGAAGAAAAAATAGGACCAACACTACAGGCCCTAATACATGGCATTAACAGGATACAAACCATAACCATCAACATGCAAACCCCAGAAGATCAGCTAGATAACTGGGATCTTCTAAAAATCAAACACCTATGCTCTTCAAAAGACTTCACCAAAAGAGTAAAAAGAGAACCTACAGACTGGGAAAAAATTTTCGGACAGTACAAGTCAGACAAAGGTCTAATCTCTGTAATCTACAAGAAAATCCACCACTTTTACAACAAAAAGACAAATAATCCTATTAAAGAATGGGCAAAGGAAATGAGCAGACACTTCACCAAAGACGACATTCAGGCGGCCAACAGACACATGAAGAAATGCTCATGATCACTAGCCATTAGGGAAATGCAAATTAAAACCACAATGAGATACCATCTCACCCCAGCATTACTGGCATGAATCAAAAACACTGGAAATAACAAATGCTGGAGGGGCTGCAAGGAGATCGGAACACTTATGCACTGCTGGTGGGAATGCAAAATGATACAACCATTTTGGAAAATGATATGGCGGTTCCTTAGAAAGCTAGAAATAGAAATACCATACGATCCAGCAATCCCAGTCCTAGGAATGTAGCCTAGAGAAATAAGAGCCGTCACTCGAACAGACACACGCACATCCATGTTCATGGCAGCATTGTTCACAATAGCAAAGAGATGGAGAAACCTAGATGCCCATCAACAGATGAATGGATAAAAAAACTATGGTACATACACACAGTGGAGTACTATGTAACGAGAAAGAACAATGATGAATCTGTGAACCATCTCATAACATGGATGAAACTGGAGGACATTGTGCTGAGTGAAATAAGTCAATCACAAAACGACAAACATTGTATGAGACCTCTATTGTAAAAACCCATGAAAAAGTTTACATAGAAAAAGTAACAATCTTTGTTGGTTATGAGGGATGGGAGGGGTTGGGGGGGAAATACTAAATAGGCAATAGATTAGTGGTATCTTTGGTGAAGGGTGAGACAGTACACAGTACTAGGGAAACCAGCACAACTCATACAAAGAAAGGTCATGGAAGTTCCATAGACACATCCAAACTTCCTGAGGGACTGAATTGCTGGGCAGAGGGCTGTGGGGACCATGGTCTCGGGGAACATATAGCTCAATTGGCATAACACAGTTTATAAAGACAATGTTCTACATTCTACCTTGGTGAGTAGCATCTGGGGTCTTAAAAGACTGTGAACAATCATCTA
>NW_004443983.1:14070100-14073450 GCF_000243295.1 Trichechus manatus latirostris
CATGTCGTGGGGTTGTTAACCAATGTCATAAAACAATATGTGTACTGACTGTTTAATGAGAAACTATTTGTTCTGTAAACCTTCACCTGAAGTACAATAAAAAAAAAAATGTTAGTTGATCTGGACAATTTGTATAAAGATGCTTCCTCTTCCCCTTCTTTCCTTCCCAATTTCAAATGGAGGGGTGAGGGGCAAGGGTCGATTTAGTAGATTGCACTAGCACTGCTTTTTGGAAAAATTGAAAGTATATATTTGTGTTTGGATTCCTCAGTGAACTTCTTGTGTTGGCCTCCAAATTTTGAAGGTCTCCCATCTCTCCCTGTCTTCCTGCTCCTCCACAGGAACAAAGCAGCCCTCGCAGATCTCTAGATCAATAGTTTTCAAATGTTTTTGTTCACTTATCCCTTAAAATAAATACGAAAATCTATGTACACTCTTACTCATTTTTAAGTTAATAGCTAATGTTTATTATACATTTAAATAAGTTTTTTTTTTGTTAGTAGAAGATATAAAATATTAAATATTTTATAAGATGGAATAAGATGATTGATTGTAATTATAATTAGTGTTTCAAGATTGGATTTGATGAAACAAGTCTAAATTGAATATCCCATCTGAAGAAGTAATGTTAAATTTTTATCTGTGGATTTTATCCAATGTATCTCAAAAAAATGTGATAATCTCACAACACATTTCATTTACATTTAAAGGAATAAGCATCATTATCTATGCTGTCTACCCTGTTCAAAATTCAGAGTGTCCCCCCAAAAAACCAAAACCAAACTAATTGCCAACAAGTCAAATTTCAACTCATAGCTACCCTATAGGACAGAGTAGGACAGCCCCATAGGATTTCCAAGGCTGTAAATTTTTATGGAAGCAGACTGTTACATCTTTCTCCCATGGAGCAACTAGTGGATTCGAACCACTGACCTTTCAGTAAACAACTGAGTATTTAATCACTGCGCCACCAGAGCTACTTCAATGTGTCTCGACATAGGTCAAAACATCCTCTTTCTCAGGCCAAGATTCACTTCTAACAGAAATGCATATAAGACATATGTGCCTTAATTAACCATTGCAAGAAGTTTCCTTGAACAAAAAACTTTGATATTCCTATGTTTGGCTCCACAGAGGTATTTACACTCCAGAAGCCAGCACTGTGATGAAAGTTGCTATGGGGAATGGGAGATGGGTACGACATTTTTTCTTACTACTAGAAAGTCTTACATTTCAGGCAGATAAATTTTAGGAATGGGTATATAAGCATGCTGATATCCCTTCAGAAAGTTTTCAGGTACTATGGGGGATATGCATATCTATTTTTATATTTTATACCATAACTATATTTTAAAATGTATTTATATTTTGGGGTAAAAGATTCATCTTGTTTAAAGAAACTTTGTGTATCATTAAACTGGTGGTAAAGCTATTTTTGAAGGTGCTAGAAATCGTTCCTTGCCCTGGAAATTACTCAGTGATGGTTGTCATCTATTGCATACAAATAAGGTCTATTATTATATAATGACATGTATGTATTATAATGACATGTGCAAAGACCTGGAGTTAGAAAAAAGGGAAGAACACACTTGACATTTCTCAAACTGAAACAACTGAAGAAAAAATTCAAGCCTCGAGTTGCAATATTGAAGGGTTCTATGGGGAAAATATTAAATGACAGAGGAAGCATCAAAAGAAGATGGAAGGAATACACAGAGTCAGTGTACCAAAAAGAATTGGTCGATGTTCAATCATTTCAAGTGAGGTAGCATGTGATCGAGAACTAATGATATGGAAGGAAGAAGTCCAAGCTGCACTGAAGACATTGGCAAAAAACAAGGTTCCAGGAATTGACAGAATACCCAGTTTGTAATAAAGTGTAACCAAGAGCCAATGCTGCTGGGTAACCAACTGAAAATATCCAGAAAAGGAAAATCAGGCATTGGAGATACCGAGTGTAACCAAGTAGCCTTTAGATGAACTTTTCTAATATTTTGCTCAATTTCTTCTGAGGCATTCACCCAGCAACAGCAAGAAGTATTAGCAATGGCACAGACCCCTCCTTGTTGAGCTAAAATGAAATCAAGAGCTAGTCTATTATCCAGCATAACTCCAGAGAGAGAGCCTAAGGATTTTTGTTGAGCTGCCATTCCATCAGCAATATCATCAGTGATTTTAGCCATGGTAGCAGACAAATTGTGAACAGACTTTTCAAGCTAAGGGACACTATACCAGGGCGGAAGGGCTTGGAGAAATACGTATCCTAGCCCAGGTTTTTCAGATATAGGGTTTTGGAATTTCATTTTATCCGCCCACTTCAAGGGGTCTGCATCTCTTTTATGACAGGTTAGAAGTTCCAAATCATTAGTCCAGTGTATACTTTCATTATATGGGTGAATTTTCAAAGGTACTCCTAAATGTCATAGAGTACACTGACCTGTCATGTTCCAGCCATCTAAGCAGGGCAATGTTCAAGCACAGGTTCATCTCTGGGATGAGGTTCCATCATTCTGGGATAGTTTGGTCCCCTACACAAAAATATATCCCCATAAGGAACTCAAACCACACCATTTTCATTGTGTGGAAAGGGGATGGTTTGGTTTACTTGTGTGAGCCAATTTTTAATTAAAGAGTCATTTCAAATTGATAATCATCCTACTCCTAATTCTTCTGGACTCCAAAGGTTGACACAGGAGATGCTTCTGAATGTACTCTTGCAATTTCTTATATTAGCCACACGAGCATCAGTCTAAAACCTAGGGAGTTTTGGATAAGAGACTAGAAAATCATTTTGACAGTTGGGATCAGAAGGGTCCCAATCAGCTTCAGAACACTCCTTCATTCTGATTAGGGTTAGATTAATACATGGTACCTGAGGCTGAGCTAATAATCCAGGAGGATGCCATAATCTAACATATTTGCCCCTTTTAGAAATGATACTAGGGTTAATAGTAGCACTGGACACATGACTATAATCTGATATGGGAGAGGCCAATCGATCAGAATTTTCATGCACAGCAAGTGAAGAGGGATGTCTTAGTTATCTAGTGCTACTATAACAGAAATACCACAAGTGGATGGTTTTAACGAAGAGAAGTTTATTTCCTTACAGTAAAGTAGGCTAAAAAGCCAAAATTCAGGGTGGCACCTCCAGGGGAAGGCTTTTTCTCTCTGTTGGCCTTCTTCTGTTCGGTGTTCCCCCGGACTAGGAGCTTCTCTGCGCAGAGACCCCGGTCCAAAGGACGCGCTCTGCTCCCAGCACTGCTTTCTTGATGGTAGGAGGTCCCCAGCTCTCTGCTTGCTTCCCTTTCCTTTTATCTCTTGAGAGATAAAAGGTGGTGCAGGCCACA
>NW_004443983.1:14073553-14084863 GCF_000243295.1 Trichechus manatus latirostris
CAACCACACAATTCTGGGAATCCTGGCCCAGCCAAATTGATACACACATTTTTTGGGGGGACACAGTTCAATCCATGACAAGGGATGACAAATCCAACATTCAGTTAGATTACTGGTGCTGGCTACTGATTGGGCTAACCTGACGAATGCATTTTCTCTCCAAGCATTAGAAGGAATTATCAGGATTAAAAGAATAAAGCTTAAAGGATCCTTCATATTGGATAGTATTAACAAGGAAGAAGACCTCAAGTACCAAGTAAAGCTAGTAACATAAGGATAGCTACAATTATAAAGCAAGTCCAAAAATTTCAGCAAGATTCATTGTCTTGTTCTGTGATCTTGGGTTCAGCTGTCTATTCAGATGTCATCTACTTCTGGCCACTAGGGCGTCTCAAAGTGATCTTTAGTTCCCCAGAGGGCTGACAAGTTCACAGGGCTGTTTTAGCTTTCTTTGACTGGGACAAATGGATCCAGGTTTTGACTCCTTGTAATTTGCAGCACATGGGTTAGTAAGAAGAACTACATATGATCCCTTCCAGTGAGTCTCCAGGGACTCTTTTAGTTGATGTTTCTTCCAGTACACATAGTCCTATGGAAAAATATCAGGCAGATTTGGGGATTCAGGTTTCCAGTACTCAAAGGCTTCTTTAACCTGTAAAAAATATCCCTTAGAATACTGGATTAAAGATTGACAATATTTTAGTAAGTTGTTGAACAATATTAGAGTTGGTAAAAGCAACGTAAGGGATGGCCATTCAGTTTTGAAGAACTACTTCTAGTTTGAAATATTATAGTCCTCTTCATAAGTCTGATATTTTCAATTTTTGTTAAAATATTTTCATCAAGCACTTTCAGTGAATCAGCAAAGTAAAACTTATCTGTAGATGACAACTTAAAAATGTCCATGGTTAACTTATAATAATAATTCTAAAAAGTGAAAAGACCTGACAGGAATTAATTGCAAAATTAATGCAAAGCCAAATAAGGCCAATTAAAAAAAAACTAAGACAAATATATCTAACTTTATTTTAAAAGAGCTTCAGATATAACTCATAATAATCTTGAGACATAATACCATATAGTGAGGATATATCAAGAATATACCAAGATTATGAAGAATCTAAACATCTGAATAGTAATTAAAAAAAAAAAAAAACTCCATGGGTAAAAAAATGTGAATTCCCCAGTTAAAACCATTGGGTTTGATGATGTTAGATTCAAAAGAAATAAAGCTGCAACCAAATAAGCAATTAAAAAAAATAATAAAATTATGATATAACATTATGCACTTGTCTAATATGAGGCAAACATCACTGACATATAAATTTTAACACCAAGAAAATTTGGCCCCTCTCCTGATTTGACAACACATTTAAACCTTTTTCATTTAGCACTTTTTCCGTTATAAAGCAGGGCTAAAAATCTTTTGTGGCTTTCCATGAAGTTTCAGAGTTGTCAGGAGTTTATCATAGATCACCAAGAAACAATATGTGAGTTATTTACCCCAAGATCTTAACAGTAAAAGCCTTAACAGGACAATCCAACACCTCTACAACAAAAAGACAAATAATCCAATTTAAAAAATGGGCAAAGGATATGAACAGACATTTCACCAAAGAAGACATTCAAGGGACTAACAGACACATGAGGAAATGCTCAAGATCACTAGACATTGGAGAAATGCAAATCAAAACAACAATGAGATACCATCTCACCCCGGCAATACTGGCACGAATCAAAAAAAAAGAAAATGACAAAAGTTGGAGAGGCTGCCAGGAGATCAGAACTGTTATGCACTGCTGGTGGGAATGCAAAATGATACAACCATTTTGGAAAGCGATATAGCACTTCCTTAGAAAGCTAAAAATAGAAATACCATATGATCCAGCAATTCCACTCCCAGGAATATATCCTAGAGAAATAAGAGCCGTCACATGAATAGACATATGCACACCCATGTTCACAGTAGCAAAAAGATGGAAACAACCAAGATGCCCATCAACAGATGAATGGATAAACAAACTATGGTACATACACACAATGGAATACTATGCACCTACAAAGAACAATGATGAATCTGCAAAGCATCTCACAACATGGACGAATCTGGAGGGCATTATGCTGAGTGAAATAAGTTAATCACAAAAGGACAAATATTGTATGAGACCTCTATTGTAAAAACTCATGAAAAAGTTTACACACAAAAAGAAACAATCTTTCATGATTACGGGGGGGATGGGGATGGAAAAACACTAACTAGACAATGGATAAGTGATTGAGACAGACACCCATAGTGCTGTATTAAAAATCATGTTTTCTTTGCCTGGCTTCCTCCCCTACAGTGTTGTCATATTGAAAAATCCTGTTTCCATTGCTGGGCTTCCCCCTACCCCAGCTTTGCATTTGAATCCTGCTTTTGCTTGGAGGTTATATGTAAACCCCATCGCGCCTGGGTAGTATGATTAAGAATGTTGCTGACATAACTTGTATGAACCCTCTACTTGTAAACCCCTTTAAAAGTAACTTGCCTGCTTGCCCTTGGCGAGCAGTCTTGGCAGCAGCAACTCCGACTGACTCCTTTCCTTGTACAATGAAATAAAGGTGCCTTTCCTGTTCTCCTACCTTGGTCTCTCGTTTATTGGCCAATACAAGTCATGCGGAGCAAGAACCTAGGGTTTCCACTCAGTAACATGGTGACTTTGGTGAAGGGTAAGACAGTACACAATGCTGGGGAGGCCAGCACAACTTGTCCAGGGCAGGGTCATGGAGGCTCTGCGGACATATCCAGGCTCCCTGGGGGACCGAATTCCTGGGCGTAGGGCTATGGGGACCATGGTCTTGGGGGACATCAAGCTCAATTGGCATAACATAGTTTATAAAGAAAATGTTCTACATTCTACTTTGGTGAGTAGCATCTGGGGTCTTAAAAGCTTGTGAGCAGCCATCGAAGACTCTCCACTGGTCTCACCCCATCTGGAGCAAGGGAGAATGAAGACAACCAAAGACACAAGGGAAGGATTAGTCCAAAGGACTGATGGACCAGAAGTGCTACAGCCTCCACCAGACTGAGACTGGCATGACTGGATGGTGCTCAGCTGCCACCACCAACTGCTCTGACAGGGATCACAGTGGAGGGTCCTGGAGAGAGCTGGAGAAAAATGTAGAACAAAATTCTAACTCAGGAAAAAAAAAAGACCAGACTTACTGGTCTGACAGAGACTGGAGAAACCCCAAGAGTATGGCCCCGGACACCCTTTGTCTTAGTCATCTAGTGCTGCTACAACAGAAATACCGCAAGTCGATGGCTTTAACTAAGAGAAATTTATTTCTTCACGGTAAAGTAGGCTAAAAGTCCAAATTCAGAGCATCAGCCACAGGGGAAGGCTTTCTCTCTCTGTCAGCCTTCTCATCAATGTTCCCCCAGACTAGGAGCTTCTCCGCACGGGGACCCCAGGTCCAAAGGACACGCTCTGCTCCTGGCACTGTTTTCTTGGTGGTACGAGGTACCCCTGTCTCTCTGCTTGCTTCTCTCTTTTATATCTCAAGAGATTGCCTCAGGATACAATCCAATCTTGTAGATTGAGTCCTGCCTCACTAACACAACTGTCACTCATCCTCTCTCATTAACATCATAGAGGCAGGATTTACAACATATAGGAAAATCACACAATACCAGGAATCATGGCCCAGCCAAATCGATACACTTTTTTTTGGGGAGACATAATTCAATCCATCACACCCTTTTAGCTCAGTAATGAAGTCACTTATGAGGTTCACCCTTCAGCCAGGGATTGGACAGGCCCATAAAACAAAATGAGACTAAAGGGGCACACCAGTCCAGAGGCAAGGACTAGAAGTCAGGAGAGGACAGGAAAGCAGGTAGTAGGGAATCCAAGTTTGAGAAGGGGAGAGTGTTGACATGTAGTGAGGTTGAAAAAGGAAAGAAAAGAAAAAAAAAAAAGTTAAAACTAGCTTTTTCTTAAAGACACGTGGCTTGGTCTTTGACTCAGGAATTTTATTTTAATAAGTTGCTGAACCCTTGCCTTCAAGGCGGATTACACAAAGAATAAATTAACTCTTCAACCCAGTAATTAAAGAAATTTTGTTACTTTAACAGCAAGAAACCCAACTCTTTGCTTTATATACTATTTGACACCAAAGTTCTTAAAAATCTTTTCAATTAACCCATTATTTAGCCAGACAGATAAAAACTTACCAAAAAACAAAACAAAACAAACCTGTTGCCGTTGAGTCAATTCTGACTCATAGCGAACCTATAGGACAGAATAGAACTGCCCCATAGAGTTTCCAAGGAGTACCTAGTGGATTCAAACTGCCAGTCTTTTGGTTAACAGACATACCTCTTAACCACTACACCACCAGTGTTTCCAATAAAAACTTAGATCATGTGAAATAAATTCCCTTTTCAATAAATCTTTTAAACTTTCTTTATTGCATATCTCTTCCAGCACAACCTTTAAGTGGCAAGAATGAACATACTCATTAGCAGTCCCAAATATATATCATTTCTCTGTGGCATAAAAAGCAAAAGTATATAAACTTAAAATATAATGAATATTAACTCGATTTGATATCAGCAAGTTACTTAAAGATCTTGGAAATTATTTTAAGCCTATATAGTACAATTAAACATAATTATTGTTTAAATAAAGTTTCTTTAAATAGTCTATATTTTTATTCTACCCTTTCTCACTTCCTATATTTTTCAATATAAACTTAGATTTTATTGACTTTTTTTTTAATCAAAATGTCTCCAATCCACACTATGATTTCATTTCAGGCATGTCTCATTGTGATATCTATCTTATGGATGCTTAGAAATCCTCTACGATAGAAAGAACTTGTTTATGGTTCTTTTATGATGGGGATCCACTCAATTTCTGATAACTCTGTTAAGACAGGGTTTTATTTTATTTTTTTTAATCCCAATGTCCACATTATCTTATTTTCTTTTGTCTTAAAATGTCTTCACCTAGTTGAGAGGTTACCTTCAAAAGCTTCCTTGGCGATACCTGGTCACAGAGGCCAGGAGTTGATGAGAACTGATCTTCTCCCACCTTCCCTATCTTTTGGCTCATGGTAGAAGACAAAAATCAGTCATCCCAATTCATTTACCTATGTTTAAGTTGGCCTAGGTATTTTGAAAGACAAAAGATAACCAAATTAATTCCCTTTTATTCTTTACTATTCTCTTGGTAAGTAGTTTTGCTTCTCTTTATCATAACCCTGTATTTACCCAGTAAATACTGAAACTCTTTAGCAATTTTGTAAATGAACCCATCAATTCTTGCCTAGACTTTTTTTTTTTCCTAGGCTTGTCCCTGCCTCCCTTTTCCCATTCTGGAACTACTAGTCTTACTTTGACACAAAATTACCCCTTTTCTTTAAATAAAACATTTTTCATACAACATCTAGCTTAAGCTATAGTGTTATTATGAGTCGGAATCCACTCGATGGCAATGGGTTTGGTTTTTTTTATTTTTTTTAACTTGCTTAGAAGCGTTTTGTTTTTAAGATTGTGCTCTCAAGGGTGACATAAACATAACTTGTCAGAACGAATTTATTTTCATTAATTACTGGGAATATTAGTACTATTTAATTTATATAAACATTTACTATTAAACCAATCAGAGTAAGTTCTTCAAAGATATTATAATCTAATTTAATAATACCATTCACAGGTAGGAATTTATTATATTTTCATAATCCTGTCTTTTGCATGCTTTATAGGATCCTTTAGAGAAGAAATTTAGAATAATTTGTCCCTTTTTCAGGCCTTGTTATAACAATCAAAATAAATCAACTATCCTTTTTCAGCGCAACTTTTTAAATAGACCAATTTATATCAAAGTTTCTCAGACTAGCTACTAAAAGCCCAGGCACAAGAAGCAGTTTTTCTTGGAAGAGTAAATAACAGATTTTATAGACAGCCTTATGGAAAACACCAGCCATGGCATTCAACCTCATACAAGACAGAAATTCAGACACAACAGTCTAGACTAGAGACAAGCTCTCAGAACAAAATGAAACAGAAAAAAACACATAAACTTACCTGTCTGTGAGGCCAGCTCAAAACAAAGCTTACACAACATAAAGCAAGTAGGGAACTTAGTTTCTTAAAATATCTACAGTAATTCTTTGGTAAGATCAATTCAACAGAGAAATAGGTTCTAGATAAAATTTATTAACTTGCCAGAGTTTCAGTTGGAGGGATCTCAGACCCTTTGACAAACCTGAGTACCAAACAAAAGTTCCCCAAAGAGGGAAGAAAAGACAATACAAATGGGAACTCATTTTCCCAAAATGGAAGGAAAAAGAGCAGACGGAAATTCGTTTTCTCAAGGTGATCACTGAAATTCCAAATTACTTCTGGTATATTCAGCTTATAATGTTTTTGAATATGAATCCCAAATCAGTGTCCCAGTAAGGGGAAATCCAGGCTCATTTATCAAGGATGTTAAGAATTAGGTTGAAACTTTGATTGCCTAAAATCAAATTAAATTCCTAATACGGAATCTGCTGCAATGCTTGGTCAGTGTTTTGTTTCACAGAGTTCCTCCATTGCTTGAGAGTTGTGATGGTTAAGATTGTATGTCAACTTGGCTGGGCCATGATTCTAAGTATTTTGGCAGTTGTATAATGTTGTGATCACTTCCCTGTTCAAATCTGATATGTGATCACCCCCATGATGGAATCTGCCGAGTGGTATCGGTGGGGGCAGAGCCTGTGGCTGCTCACTGCCCCCTCAGCCTTCATGTCTCTGCCCTCCGCTGCCTACTCCCTTCCTGCTTGCTTTGCCAAGGTTTTTGGCTTGTTCTGGATCCTGCAGCTGCCTCTTGTTCATCTGACCTCCAGTTCTTGGAATTTGAGCTAGCAGCTTGCCTGCCGACCTTGAGATTCGTTGATCTTCACAGCCTATGAGCAGGAATCCTGTTCTCTGACCTGCTGATCTTGGGTTCACCAGCTCCTGCAGCTGCATGAATCAAGAGAAGCCTTGCAGTCCTGCATGCCAATCTTAGGTTCACCAACCCCTGGCAGCTACATGAATCAGGAGAAGCCTTGCGGTCTTGCCTGCCAATCTTGGGATTGGTTGATCTTCACAGCCTGTGAGCAAAAGTCCTGCTCTCTGACCTGCTGATCTTGGGCCCGCCAGCCCCTGTGGCTATGGGAATCAGGAGAAACCCTATCCTGATCCACGGACTTGGGACGTTCCAGCCTCTACAGTCATGTGAGCTGTTTCCTTGATATAAATCTTTCTGTGTATATATATATTTCTACACTTTACTGATTTTGCTTCTCTGGAGAACCCAGCCTAAGACAGTTGTCTTGCAGCTGGTGAGCAGCTTAATGCTCTGGCCCATCTCGTGTCCCAGTTTACCCTTTCATGGGTTTCTTTCTGTTGGTGGTGAGTGCAATAGAGGTTTTTAAGATTTTCAACCCAAGCCCAAATATTTTTGCAGCATAAAGACTGGGATTCTTTCATAATAATCATATGAAACCTGGTTTTATTCCTTCTGAACTGTCAAAGAATGAAATCTTTCACAATGTTATGCAATTCTGAGTATGTCCGAGGGATAAAAGTAATACAGGGAAGATCTTCTGCATCCATACTAAGGTGGATTTTAAAAGGCATTTCAGACAGAGGTTTATTGGCTGATTTTGTTGGAAAGAAAGGGAGCTCAGATAAAGGGTTATCAGAGGAATAAGGAGGCAAAGAAGGATACAAAGGATTAGCAGCTGGCAATGGAGCACAGGAGGAAGGGGCTGAATTTTGACATTGTAATTTTTTATTTTGTTTAGTCAATTTAGAAATGATATCCTACAGGGAAGCAATTTTATTGTCCTGATGTCTTCTGGAAGTCTCTAAATACCAATCAGAATAGACATTCCACTGAGATTGCTTGATTCAGGAACCTCGAGTTTCTAATTTACTGCATAGAAGAATCAATCTTGAAAGTTCAAAAAAAAACCCATAGTGGCCACTAATTTTACAGACTATCTTTATTAAGGTTAGGCCAGCCTGATAAAAATGCACACCTTGAAGGACCAAAGTGCTTGTTCATGTAGTGGGCAGGAGTCCCAGAGGGTGGCTTTAATTTACACCTAAATTCGGCATTTCCCATTTTTCCAGAGAGATAGTGAAACCTACCTTGCAAGGACAGAGAAAACAGATCCAGACAAAAACATATCCTTCAATAAAACTCAAAGAGCTTTTGACACAAAGAGAGAGGAGCTCGGATTTGAGAGGTTATTTACCTGGCAACAACTCAAGAAATCTCGCAGAGGTGGAGAACCCAAATGGCTCATTTGGTACCAGGGCCCGAATCCTTATTTCCTTGGGGGTCACTGCAGGCAATGCATCTTCAATACACCTCTTCTGACACCAGAGATGTTGAAGAACAAAATTACTCACTGTGTTATGAGTGGGAAAGAAATGAATTCTATTGAGGAATAGCAACTCGAGTTGGGGCAGTACTAGGTAAATATTACAAAGTTCCCCAAAGTACAGAGAAGGAGGAGGGCCTATAATACATGAAAAGTTTAGGGAAGCATTAACTATTAGTCATCGATATCGATTAAACTACGGACATACTGGAGTCAGTCTGCAAGCATTCTTTCCTAGAACAAGCTGCACAAAATGGTATTTTGGTCACAAACTTACTGATTATAATCTTGACCATATACTTTCTGAGAAGCAGCCACAGTTTTACCTCCCCCCTTCCGCCACCACTTACAGCCAGTGCAAATTAACCCATTCCTGTGAGGTTGGCAGAAACATCTCTTAATTTTTGCATCTGCTAACACAGGCCACAAGTTCTCATTTCTTCTTCCGGTAGTCTAGAAATAAAAACCCTGTACAATATTATAATATGTTATGGTTTAGACAGAGGTTGTCAAACTATGACTTGTAGATCAAGTCCAGCACAACACCTGTTTTTTTATGACTCATGAGCTAAGATTGGTTTTTACATTTTTTAATGGATAGGAAAAAATAAAAAGAAAAATAACATTTTGTGAATTGTGAAAATTATATTAAATTCAAATGTCAATGCCCATAAATAAAATTTTATTGGACACAGCCATTCTCTTTTATCCATGTATTGTCTATGGCTGATTTTGCACCACAATGGCAGGGTTGAGTAGTTGCAACAGAAACCTTATAGACATGTCTAAAATATTTACTACATGGCCCTTTACAAAAAAAGTTTATCAACTCTTGCAACAAATAATCACTGTATGATTAAGAGTATGCTCTAAGGTAGAATTAAAATAGTGAATCCACTGTATTGATTTGTAGCATTTTTTTTTTCTAAAGCAGAGAAAGCAGTTTGAAACAGAATGATTTACAGTGGCTTCTCCCATGGTTCATAATGAAGTACAAAGTCATTATCATGGCCAGCTAGAGCTTTCTTGGTATCTTCCTTGGCTACCTCAGTGCCTTTGCACTTACTGAACTGCACCTCCCCTTCCCCATACCAACATGACCTGCTCATTCATTACATTCCTCACTCTGTTCAAATGTTACCTCAAGGTAATATTTCCTTAACTACGCTATCTAATATAGCCTTCCTTCCCCCAGCACACAGATGCTTCTGTGAGCCCTTGAAAGCAGATACTTTGATGGTTTCGTACAATACTGTACTATATCTAAGAAGTATTTTGTTCAGAGTAGATGCTCAAGAATATTTTTGAATAAATGAATGAATTAATGATCCCTTCAGGATATGTGTGAGTTACAACATCACATAATGATTCATATCTAAAATAATGTTGTTGTTTTTGTTTGCTGACAAGTTGATTCCAGTGGTACAATGTTGAAGTGCTAGACTACTAACCAAAAGGTCAGCAGTTTGACCCACCTGCCACTTTACAGGAGAAAAGACGGGAAATCTGCTCTGGTAAATATTACAACCTAGAAAACCTTATGAGGCAGTTAGTTGTATTCTGTCTTATAGGGTCACTATTAAATATCCAAAATGCTACCAGTTAAATTTACAAAATACGTGAATGTATGTACTATGCTTCTTTGTTAATGAAATAATCTAAGGCAGAAAAAACATGAGTAACCTACCTGGGAATTGTGAAGGCCTTTTTGGATGAAGTCGGACTTTTGTTGTAGACTGTATACTCTGTAATGGCAGCGGTCACTCTGAAGCCCTTTGTGGATGACTAGGTGGAGAAGAGGTGGCGCTTGAGAGCTGGGCTGGAGCAGAACCAACAGTGATTGGGCTCCTGATAGATGTGTGTTATGTGTTTTCACTGATTTTAGCTCGTTAATTGTCAAAGAGGCCCTGTGCTTTGGGCCTTTGTACAGATAAGGAAATTGACTCTCAGAGAAGTAAGTTATCTTAACTTTGTCTCACTTTTGTATGCAATTACACTAGTGGATTCTATAAATAATACCAAAAAACCAAACTCGTTGCTGACAAGTCCATTCATTCCAACTTATAGCAACCCTATAGGATAGAGTAGAACTGCTGCATAGGGTTTCTAAGGGTCACTGGTGGATTCGAACTGCCGACCTTTTGATTATCAGCTAAACTCTTTCTTATTTTTTTTATTTTTTTCCCATACAAAAATTTATGCATACATTGTTATGTGACACTCATTGCTCTCCCCATACTGTGACAGCATACTCCTCCTTTCTACCCCTGATTCACCGTGTCCATTCAGCCGGCTCCTAACCCTCTCTGCATTCCCATCTCACCTCTGGACAGAAGCTGCCCGTTTAGTCTCTTGTATCTACTTGAGCTAACAGGCACACTCCTCACGAGTATCACTTTATGTCCCAAAGTCCAGTCCAATCCCTGTCTGAAGAGTTGGCCTCGGAAATTGTTTTAGTGCTGGGCTGATAGAGAATCCAGGGGCCATGCTTTCCAGGGTTCCTCCAGTCTCAGTCAGACCATTAAGTCTGGTCTTCTTACTAGAATTTGAGTTCTGCACCTCACCTTTCTCCTGCTCCATCTGGGACTCTCTGTTGTGTTATGTTCCCCGTCAGGGCGGTCATTGGCGGTAGCCGGGCAACATCTAGTTATTCTGGGCTCAGGCCGATGAAGTCGCTGGTTTACGTGGCTCTTTCTCTCTCTTGGGCTAATACATTCCTTGTGTCTTTGATGTTCTTAATTTTCCTTTACTCCAGGTATTTGGGAACAATTGATGCATCTTAGATGGCTGCTTGCAAACTTTTAAGACCCACAAGCCACTCACCAAAGTAGGATGCAGAACATTTTCTTAATAAGCTTTGTTTTGCCAGTTGACCTAGATGTCCCCTGAAAGCATGGTCCCCAG
>NW_004443983.1:14084963-14086494 GCF_000243295.1 Trichechus manatus latirostris
AATAAGCTTTGTTTTGCCAGTTGACCTAGATGTCCCCTGAAAGCATGGTCCCCAGACCCCTACCCCTGCTACTCTGTCCCTCAAAGTGTTTGATTATATTCAGGAAACTTCTTAGCTTCGGTTTAGTCCAATTGTGCTGACTTCCCCTGTAGTGTGTGCTTTCCTTCCCTTCACCTAAGATAATTCTTATCCACTATCTAGTTAGCAAATAACCCTCCCCCTCCCTCCCCACCCTTGTAACCATCAAAGAATATTGTCTTCTGTATTTAAACCTTTTCTTGAGTTCTTATAATTGTGGTCTTATACAATAGTGTCCTTCTGCGACTGACTAAATTCACTCAGCATAATGACCTCCAGCTTCCTCCAAGTTATGTTTCACGGCTTTGTCATTGTTCTTTACCATTGTGTAGTATTCCATTGTGTGAATATACCATAATTTGTTATCCATTCGTCCGTTGATGGGCACCTAGGTTGCTTCCATCTTTTTGCTGTTGTGAACAATGCTGCAATGAACATGGGTGTGCATATATCTATTCATGTGACGACTCTTATTTCTCTAGGATATAGTCCAAGGAGCGGGATAGCTGGATCATATGGTACTGCTATTTCTAGCTTTTTAAGGAAGCGCCAAATAGATTTCCAAAGTGGTTGTACCATTTTACATTCCCACCAACAGCGTTTAAGTGTTCCAATCTCTCCAAAACCTCTCCAGCATTTATTATTTTGTGTTTTTTGGATTAATGCTAGCCTTGCTGGGGTGAGATGATATATCATTGTAGTCTTGATCTGCATTTCTCTAATGGCTAATGACTGTGAGCCATCTCTTCATGTGTCTGTTAGCCGCCTGAATATCTTCTTTGGCAAAGTGCCTGTTCATATACTTTGCCCATTATTTAATTGGGTTATTTGTCTTTTTGTTGTTGAGGTTTTGCAGTATCTTGTGGATTTTAGAGATTAGATGCTGATCAGATTTGCCGTAGCCAAAAATTTTTTCCCAGTCTGTAAGTTGTCTTTTGACTCTTTTGGTGAAGTCTTTTGATGAGCATAAGTGTTTGATTTTAGGAGCTCCCATTTATCTAGTCTCTCTTCTGGTGCTTGTGCATTGTTACTTATCGTTCATATTGTGTTTATGCCATGTATTAGAGCTCCTAGCATTGTCCCTATTTTTTCTTCCATGATCTTTATCGTTTTTGATTTTATAAGTCTTTGATCCATTTTGAGTTAGTATTTGTGCATGGTGTGAGGTATGGATCTTGTTTCAGTTTTTTGCAGATGGATATCCTGTTATGCCAGAACCGTTTGTTAAAGAAACTGTTTTTTCCCCAATTAAGGGACTTTGGGCATTGGTCAAATATCAGCTACTCATAGGTGGATAAATTTATGTCTGGATTCTCAATTCTGTTTCATTGGTCTATGTAACTGTTGTTGTACTAGTACCAGGCTGTTTTGACTACCATGGCGGTATAATAGGTTCTAAATTCAAGTAAGTATGAGGCCTCCCACTTTGTTCTTCTTCTTGAGTAATGCTTTA
>NW_004443983.1:14087880-14096278 GCF_000243295.1 Trichechus manatus latirostris
GTCCATTTACATTCAGTGTAATTATTGATAGGTATGAGTTTAGTGCTGTCATTTTGATGTCTTTTTTTGTGTGTTGTTCACGGTTTCTTTGTTCCACTTAATTTTCTGTGCTGAGTCATTTTTCTTTATACATTTTCATCTTTTTCATTGTTGTTGATATAGTGTTTGCTGAATCTTTATATTTTTCTCGTTTTTTATTGTAACTGGTAGGATTCTTAGTTTCCTTTTGGTTACCTTAATATTTACCCCTATTTTTCTAAGATTATACCAGTCTTTTATTTCTTTATATTGCCTTGACTTCCTCTCCATATGAAAAATCTATGTCTACATTTTTTAAGTCCCTCTTTTTTCTTTTAATGTTGTCATCTTTTACTTATTGACATCCATTTCCCTATTTTCAGTGTTTTAGCTTTGTCTTACTTTTGTGACTTCCCTATCTGGGTTGATATCTGGCTGTTGTCTCCTGTGTTCCAGTCTTGGGTTATCTGATGTTACCAATTTTCGAACCAGAGGACTCCCTTTAGTATTTCTTGTAATTTTTGTTTGGTTCTTGCAAATTCCCTAAACTTATGTTTATCTGGAAACACTCTAATTTCACCATCATATTTGAGAGACAGTTTTGCTGGATATGTAATTCTTGGCTGGTAGTTTTTTTTCCTTCAAGGCTTTCTAAATGTCATCCCATTGCCTTCTTTCCTGCATGGTTTCTGCTGAGTAGTCCGAGCTTATTCTTATTAACTCTCCTTTGTAGATGACTTTTCGTTTATCCCTAGCCGCTTTTAAAATTCTCTATCTGGTTTTGACAAGTTTGATTATAGTATGTCTTGGTGACTTTCTTTTGGGATCTACCTTATGTGGGGCTCGTTGAGCATCTTGGATAGATAACTTGTCATCTTTCACGATATTGGGGACGTTTTCTGCCAACAAATCTTCAACAATTCTCTCTGTATTTTCTGTTAACCCCCCCTCTTCTGGTACTCCAATCACTCACAGGTTATTCTTCTTGATAGAGTCCCACATAATTCTTAGGGTTTCTTCATTTTTTTAAATCCTTTTACCTGATTTTTCCTCAAATAAGTTGGTGTCAAGTGCTTTATCTTCAGTCTTACTAATTTTGACTTCCCTTGCCTCAATTCTGCTCCTATGACTTTCTATTCAGTTGTCTAGTTCTGAATTTTTGTTGTTAATCTTCTGGATTTCTGATTGTTGTCTCTCTATGGATTCTTGCAGCCTGTTTAATTTGTCATTATGCTCTTCCCCAATCTTTTTAATTTCCTCTAGTGCATGTTCTGTGTTTTGCTTAATTTCCTTCCTAATTTCTTGAAAAGTTCTGTATATTAATCTTTTGTATTCCGCCTCTGGTAATTCCAAGAAATTTTCCTCCTCTGGAAAATTTCTAGGTTCATTAATCTGAGGGCTTCTGGAGCCATCATGGATTGCCTCTTTATGTGATTTGATATTGACTGTTGTCTCCAAGCCATCAATAAGTTATTATGTTTATTTATTTTATGTTTGCTTACTGTGTCCTAGCTTCTTGTTTTGTTTTGATATGCCCACATAAGCTGCTCGTATTAGCTGGTTTGATTATTGGCACCTTTGAAGCTTTAATGTCCTGTCACCAGGTGGTTAGATCTGTTACTAGGTATGTGGGCTCAGGAGTCCGCCCACTTCTCCTGTATGGATTCAGCTCAGGTGCCCAGGTAGATAGCCACCAAGTGTATGGTGTAGGCTCTCACTTACAGCCCTAGACAGGCATGGGTGATTCTTGTAGGCACAGGCATCGGGCTAAAGCAGGGGGACACACTCTGAGCAAGGCAAGGTGCTGACGACTGCCACCGGCGTGCCCAGGAGGAAGGCGTGTCCCTGTTCCCTAGAGTGCATAGGTGGGTGGGTTTTGTAGCCGGACTATGACCACCTAATGCTGTTGACCGTAAGGACTGGGGGGAACCTCTTATTCATGGGCCCCTATCGCAGGTGGCAGGTGGCATGGGTGGAGCCACCAGTCCTCAGGCCCCTGATGTGGGTAGTTGAAGACCCTGCTTAATGGGCAGAGCAGTGTCAAATGTCAAGAGCCTGCCACTTCACAGCTGAAATAGTTGAATGTAGAATTCCGGTACATACCCTGTTGTACTGCAGTAATGAGGGTGTATGCTGTTCAGATGGGTCCACCCAATCCTATGCAGGATGAAAGGCACTCAAAGTCCGTGGATCCCTTATGCCTGTGCCTAGGTAAAGGATGTGTGCCTACCCTGGGTTCCTGGCTTAGGGGAGCCGGCAGTTTATTTTTTCCCGGTTTGTTAATTTGTTCACTCTCCAAGGCAGGGTGAATGGCTCCAGGTGTGTGATGGGTCCTATTTCCATCCCAGGGACTCAGCAATTTCTCAAGCCAGTTTGGGACCCAGTGCAGAGCAGGGAGTGGGGAGGTAAATGATAGAGAAGTTTTTCCCTAAGTGCGGTGTTTTTGATCCACATGGTAAGCTGTAAGCAAGTACTTATCTTCCACAGATGAGGGCTGCTTCTCACTGGTTCTGGGTGGCTGTGTAGACTCTCTGGCACTGGTTCTCTCCTGGTGTGGAAAACGCACCTCCCGAGCACCGCTGCTTGCCTGCCTCACCACTCACCATGAGCTGCTCAGGCCAGGAGGGCTCAGGTTCTTGCCACGTCAGGTCTGGTAACTCCTCGCTGTTTCCAAACTGTCTCTCTCCCACCCCCTTATGCTCAGTCTGGTTCCTCAACTCTCCCTTTGATGTTCAGGGCTTCCAGATTGCCATATATAATTGAATCACTTGTTTTTTCGGGTCTTTGTTGTAGGAGTGTCCATCTGAACCATCTGACTACTCCACCATCTTGGCCCTGCCTCAGTTATCAGCCAAGCTCTTAACCACTGCACCCAACCAGGGCTCCTCTATAAATGATAGTATTACCAAATGAGAAAACAATACATGGGTGTTGTTTTGCAAAATGAAATTATGTTTGATTTATTGGAGTGCTTAGAACAATAAAATGTGGATAGAGTGGACTAAGGGGTGTTGAATAGAAAATTAATAACAGACATTGTTCATTGATTTTAAGGTTTTTCTTATCCACAAAAGCAAGTAATAATCATAAATAGACCAACCCAATATTGCCAAAGCCTGCCATAAGCTGCTGTATAGTAATATAAATTTGTCTTATCCTGCTAGAAAAGGATAGTTGTCAAACCATTACCTCCTAATTTAAATGTCAAAAAGCCTCATGACTGCAGGTGGGTGGAGGGCCAAATTATTAGTAGTTGGGTCAGAGGTAAACTGGTATTAGCTGATCTCAGTAAAGGGAAAAGGCAGGGTTCAGTCAATTAAGATAAGATTAGTCAATGGTTGATCTTCTATATTTCTCCCTACTCCTCCCTTTACAGAAGCCCTGGTGGCACAGTGGTTAATAGCTTGGCTGGTAATCAAAAGATCAGCAGTTCAAGTCCACCAGCTGCTCCTTGGAAACCCTATGGGGAAGTTTTACTGTGCCCTATAAGGTCACTGTGAGTCAGAATCAACTCCACGGCAACAGGTTTTCTTCTCTTTATAAGCCCCCAGAGGCAGATCATCCAATAGGCAAGGTAAGCTCGGCACTTACGTTGCTTACTAGATCGTCTATAGTGAACAATTTCACATTTTTTCAGCACATCAAAGATTCTGCTTTTAAGTATGGCTGGCATCTGTCTCTCTTCCAATCCTACGGTACCTACAGAATTAAATCCTTTTTTTATATTTACAATCTTTAACAGGGTCGGATGACCCAGTAAGTAAGGTAAACAATTTGTTTATTCTGGAGTCAAAATGGCCCCCCTATATGCATATAGAATAACTGCTCAGAATAAACCTTATGTTCAAATTCCAGTGAGTTTTGATTATTTTTAACAGGGCTAATATTATAATTTTTCCTAACAATTCACTATGGAAGTAAGAATCCTTAGGAAAGGTGGTGGTATTTGTCCAAGAACTGAAAATTGTCCTGACAATAGGAAGCAAACGGAGGAGATAAATGAGATGTGTGAAGGGTTCCTTTCTTAGGAATTAGTGGTAGAACCAGTCTTACTTAGAGTCTTTATAAATGATGGGGGGGGGGGAGGAAGCCCTATCAGAGGATTATTGGATTTAAATGGACTTCTCCTTTGTAGATCAGGAAGGATTTAAGATAAGAGATAGTCATTGAGATGAAAATGAATCCTATCTCAAACCGATGGATTTTGATTAGCTCATTTCTGAGCCAATTGAATGCAATGTTACCATCCAAAAGAGGAAAAAGTGTGTATGTGTGTGCATGCATGGGAGTGTTTGGCTGCTGGGTGGCATCAAAATGGGTATTTTGGGCAGACAGAAAAGGCCAGAGTGAGTTTTGGGTTATGAAAATTATTTTTATGTAGGAACAATCTTGGCAGAGTAATTAAATGTGATTTTGTTTTTCAAGGGTAACTGAAAGGGGTAACTGAAACTCTTTATCCTCTAGGAAATTCCAACATTATTACCACTAACCCAAAAGTACTTTTTTCCTACTCTTATGTAAAAGTGTGGTGTTGATATAATTGGAATATTGTGTATTTTTCCAATGGTTACCGTCAAGAAATGGGATTGTAAAGGGGCAATTAAACTTACCTGAAGGATGCGGGTAAGAGGTGACTACTTGTAAGGGCTGAGAGAGCATGAAAATACTAGGTTGAGAAGATAAAGCAGTGGATGAAGGATATAGGATGAGGAGAGAGCAGAAGGTTTTTGTTGGGTAGTTTTTGTCAATGAACATCGGCTAAGGTTTGCATAACTATTGATTGTTTCCTCAGTGTAATTGAAGACTTTACTTAACCTGGATTTAACTTGCATTTCCAAAACCTACTCGCATTGAAGCCTCAATCTACCACCACAGAGCACTGAAATGTATCTAATTAACAAAGGTTAATCATTGTCATTATTATCATTAAAGAATCCAATCTGCTGTCCCATTTTGTGAAACCCTCTCAAAAAATCTCTTCTCCTCCCTCATCAGAATTAACTATCCTTTTTTTTCTGGCTTTCTAAAGAATTTACCTTGGGCCCGTCTTCAGCACTAGCTTTATTCTGCCTCATTTCATAGTTTTTTATCCCTCCTCACCCCCTAGGATTATTAGCTCAAGTGAGAGAATCTTGTTAAAGTCAGCTTCAAAATTTACTATGTATCTCCTTAAGATTTCTACCAGATTTACAACAAAAGTAAACTGATATTGTTGACGTTTTTCTAAAATGTAACTGATTTCTTGCAATATTTTAGCAATATTTAGATAAAGGACTTGGAAAAAGACGTATATTGTGTTTATGACTTTTTGACACAACAAAGGGTGGGTCATTAATTCTTGTCAGAAGAAAACGCTAGAAATATCCTGATATATATGTTTGTTACTTCCTGAAAATATTCTTGGAAATTCAGTTTGGAGAAAGGAAGAGCTGGAAATGTGTTCTAGCTATTTGAAGACAAAGCAGATCACAAAAGTAGGGATTAAAGAGCTGATAAAAACAATACAAAATTTTTATTATTTCATTAATCTCAATAATGAGAATCTTTTCCAAGGCACCACCTGTCATCACATCACTTCTTTTCTTTATTTCCTTAATTAATGGAAATCAATTACATAATTTTTCCCCAGAGTTTTTCTCTAAACCATAATTGGTAGGAGAAAATATTCAAAATGTTAAAAATGCCATGAGATGGAAGATAATGTGAAAATAAAAATAATATTAAAGACTAACATTGAGGCTTTAATTAGGTAATTTTTTCAACCCTTTTTAATAAGAATAGGAAACTTGTTACCAAATAAAAATGATCTACATAACTATATTAAAGTGATCTACTTTTGTTTTAAGTAAATAAATTACTTCATAACAACTTCCTCACTCTCTACAAAGAGGAAAACATATTACTCACGACATTTTATCACCATAAGATGACTTAAATAAACAGAATGATTTTAAAGGACAGTATCAGAACTTAGTCATTTACCCAACATTTGCTGTCTCCTTCTAACAGACAATTAGCTTTCCAAATATGTCACTTATTCAAAAAAAAAAAAAAAACACAAAAAACCCCATATACCCAGGCAGGACCCCTGGTGGCACAATGGTTAAGTGCTCGGTTGCCAACTGAAAGATCAGTAGTTTGAATCCACCAGCAGTTCCTCTGGAGAAAAGACCTGTTGATCTGCTCCTGTAAAGATTACAGCCTTGAAAACCTTATAGGGTTGTTCTCCTCTGTCACATGGGGTTGCTATGAGTCTGAATTGCCTCTATGGCACACAACAACCTCAGGCTGCTGCTGGCCTCACCTTTGCATCCCTGACCACTGGAGCTCATATGACCTTTGCTATAAGCTTTTCTGAGAAATCAGAAATTCTGAAGTTCAAGAACAGGCAGGATTGGGCTGCCTAAGTGTTTGCAGCACATCAAAAATGTATTTTCTATAAACTGTGAGAAGAATTTTTACTTCTCTTTGCTACCAATTAAAAATACCTTTAATTAGAGATTTCATTTAGGACAGCAAACAACTCTACTACTATTGTTTCTGTTAGCATACCTCTGAGCAGATAGCATGAACAGGACTGAGAGCTTCTTATAAATTATTCCATTCCTAGTGCTTTTTCTAAAAGTTAATGGTGACGAACTGCATGAAGCCGTTAGGTGAATGTCCGGATGAGGGGAGAGAGGGATAGAGAAGAGAAAGGGCCTGCAGGCCTCACTGGGCTGCCTTTCTAAGGGTCTTAGTACAGCTTGAGGACACTGGAGAAGAGGCAAGCTGAGAGGTGGGAGAAGGTAGTGTCAGGAAATATCAAAGTGAAAGACTCTGAAATGGGAGGAAAAAAGATTACTCGGTGTTCTATGGAATGCTAGTGTTGACTAGCCCAAACTTGTTGGTTATCTACACCTTTATCTCAACAGCTATCTAACCATTCTATTGCAGTGGACTGATAGTAATAAAAATCTTTCTTGTCCATAGACATGCAAATAAACTTTTGCTGGTAGGGATGCAGTTGATTATTGCCCCTTGGCTATTGATCAATTTTACCTTTATTAACAAATTCATTTCAGCATATCTGATTGCCTGCATCTGTGACTATTCTTTGGCTTCTCCTCTGTTTTGGTTTTTAACATCTTCCAGGTTCCCTAGTTAATTAATGAGATTTTAAAAATCTCTGACACATGTTCATTTTATATTTGATTGACAGGTATGCTTTTTTAAAAAAAAAAAATTTAAACTTCAGCAGTTTTAAAATTATCTTCCGAGATGTCCAATGACTTTATCTCCTAGAGCCAGGGACACTGCATTGTTGGAGAGGTATACCTCAGAGGCGTCCCCAACACGTCTTTGGTGGCTTAAAGAGGTAAATCCAGCAACAGAATCTAACTTTGCTCACTGTTTCTCTACTTTCTATCCCCTCTCTACTGATTGTGTGTGTGTCTTTGTGTTTTCTGGTTTGCAAACAGTCAATAAATTATTCCTTCTTCACAGCAGGAATTGCTAATTTGTTTTTATGTTCTGACCATTTGGTGATCTCTGTTAGGTGAACGATGGCGATCTTTTCTTTGTTGGGTGAGAGACAGCAGAGAATCCAATTTGTTAGGGGTGTGTGTGTGGGTGTATTCTGAGGTCAAATCTATTAAGAATTTTGTGCCCATTGGGAAAAGCAACTCTTTAATAATATATAGACCACTTAGTTTTTGAGTTTCTTTGTTTAACCTTGACCTATGACTGAAGTTGCAGAACTGAAGTTATACATATTCTATGTGTCTGTGTCTATGTGTTTATACTTCAGAAAGGCCTTTACCTGTTGTTCTGTGAGTGAAAGAAGTTTTCCTATTTTTGGAGAATATTAATAAATTAGATTATAAAGTCTCTTAAAGAACTCTGTCTTGATTGGTTTTTAGAGACAATTAAGTGCTTATGTATACTAAACACTTCCAAATTCACACGAAACAAGGATACAAATGTGTAATACTTAAAAAATGCTGTACTTAAAAATAATCCAACTTACAGAAATAGCTAAATCAGAGTCATCTTAAAAATTCAAATTAATGTAATTAAGGTAAACTTTGGTAAATGAGGCAGTTTAATAATATTGGTTTTAAAAAATCACCTATGTCATTTCTCTGATTTTCTTTTTTTTTTTTGTTTCCATGTAGTTGATTGTTTTTCCTTGCTCTTTCTATTGTTAATTTCTACCTTGATGGCATTGTGGTCAGAGAAGATAGTTTGAATTAGCTCAACGTTTTGGATCTTGTTGAGGATTGCTCTGTGGCCTAAGACGTGGTCTATTCTGGAGAACGTTCCATGTGCATTGGAAAAGAATGTGTACTTTGCAGCGGTTGGATGGAGTGTTCTATATATGTCTATGAGGTCAAGTTGG
>NW_004443983.1:14096378-14123458 GCF_000243295.1 Trichechus manatus latirostris
GCCTGGCCAGAAAGGGCTCCCAACTCAAGAAAAGGAAAAGAAAACAAACAAACAATTCAAAACAAACAAATGAACAAAAGCCCCGGGATCCCACCAGCACGGTAGCCCGGACCGGGAAGCAGCTCCACACTCGAATGGAGCTCCGCAGCCCCTCAGGAAGAAGCAAAGATGGCGTGCAGAGCTAGGCACTCAAGCGAAAGGAGGGGGAGGTGGCGAGAGGCTAGCAAGAAATCAAAAGAAGCAGAAAAAAAAAAAAAGCAACACTAGCAGTCAACAAATGGCACTCAGAGAGCCAGCTAGTGCGGGCTGGTGTTTCTGGACAAGAGACTGTGTCCGCAGGAAGCAGAGGGGGCCGAGTGTGGGAGAAGAAGGGTAGAGAGTGGGAAAGCGTATATCACAAATTACCGGCACTCTGCAGCCCCTCAGGAAGAAGCAAAGATGGCGCATGGAGTGAGGTACTCAAGTGAAAGGAGGGGGAGGTGGCGAGAGGCAAGGAAGAAATCAAAAGAAGCAGAAAAAGGCAACACCAGCAGCCAACAAATGGCACTCAGAGAGCCACCCGTTCGGGTGTGTGGAAATCAAGCAGCCGGTGTTTCCTGGTCAAGAGATTGTGACCGCGGGAAGCAGAGGAGGCCAAGTCAGGGTGAAGAAGGGTGGGGGGTGGGAAAGCGTATATCGCAAATTACTGGTTGTTTTGTCTCCCGCTGAACGATCCGTGAGGCTGCTTTCTCGTACCCCGTGTGCTGGTCTCCGATAGGAGTGCAAGATGGCAGATCCACGCTGCGTTAGCTGGTAGGGGATCTCTGCATGAATCTCTCCTCACTCTCCGTTCTCTGTCAGTTTTCTCACTCCATTTGATGCTTGGCTGAATTCTTTATCTCTTCATTTGATGTTTTAGGGTTTCAGGATTGTTGTGTTCTCTGTTTATCTTAGTTTTTCAGATCTTTGCTGTGGAGGGACTGCGTGGTGCTTCTGCCTAGAGCGCTATTTTGCCAGAACTCTCATTTCTCTGATTTATGAGTATTAAGTATAAGTGTACATTTTATTTTACTTGGGTTTACAAACTACAGGTTTACTCATAAAATAAGCTGATATTATTCATACTTAATGTTTAGGATTTTAAAAAATGTAAATTTTACTCAACTAACAGTCATTATTCTGGCAAACTTTTTATTTCAACAGTAACTATGTTTTTAGAGTATGTCAACTTTAAGATAATTTTTAAGATCTTTATTGTTGTTGTTACATGCCGTCCAGTCAAGTCAGTTCCAACTCATAGCGACCCTATACACAACAGAATGAAACACTACCTGAACCTGCACCATCCTCACAATTGTTGTTATGCTGGAGCCCATAGTTGCAGCCACCGTGTCAATCCATTTCGTTGAAGGTCTTCCTCTTTTTCACTGACCCTCTACTTTATCAAGCATGATGTCCTTCTCTAGGGACTGATCCCTCTTGATAACAGGTCCAAAGTATGTGAGACGTAGTCTCACCATCCTTGCTTCTAAGGAGCATTCTAGCTATACTTCTTCCAAGACAGATTTGTTCGTTCTTTTGGCAGTCCATGGTATAGTCAATATTCTTCAGCAACACCACAATGCATATGAGACAATTGAAAACACCGTGGCTTGCATCAGGCACACCTTAGTCCTCAAGGTGACAACTTTGCTTTCCAACACTTTAAACAGGTGTTTGGCAGCAGATTTGCCCAGTGGAATGCATCTATTGATTTCTTGATTGCTGCTTCCATGGGTGTTGATTCTGGATCCAAGTAAAATGAAATCCTTGACAACATCAATCTTTTCTCTGTTTATCATGATGTTGCTTATCGTTCCAGTTGTGAGGATTTTTGTTTTCCTTATGTTTAGGTGTAATCCACACTGAAGGCTGTAGTCTTTGATATTCATCAGTAAGTGCTTCAAGTCCTCTTCACTTTCAGCAAGCAAGGTTGTGTCATCTGCATAACGCAGATAGTTAATGAATCTTCCTCCAATCCTGATGCCCTGTTCTTCCTCATATAGTCCAGCTTCTCAGATTATTTGCTCAGAATACGGACTGAATAGGTATGGTAAAAGGATACAACCCTGACACACACCTTTCCTGACTTTAAACCACGCAGAACCCCTTGTTCTATTCGAACTAGTGCCTCTTGATCCATGTACAGGTTTCTCATGAGCACAATTCAGTGTTCCAGAGTTCCCATTCCCATTCCCATTCCCATTCTTCACAATGTTATTCATAATTTGTTATGATCCTCATAGTCGAATGCCTTTGCATAGTCAATAAAACACAGGCAAATATCTTTCTGGTATTCTCTGTTTTCAGCCACGATCCATCTGGCATCAGCGATACACCTGGTTCCACATCCTCCTGTAAATCCAGCTTCAATTTCTGGTAGTTCCCTGTCAATGTACTGCTGCAGCCATTTTTGAATGATCTTCAGCAAAATTTTGCTTGCAGGTGATATTAATGATATTGTTAGATAATTTCCACATTCGGTTGTATCCCCTGTCTTGGGAATAGGCATAAATATGGATCTCTTCCAATCGGTTGGCCAGGTAGCTGTCTTCCAAATTTTTTGGCGTAGAAGAGTGAGCACTTCCAGTGCTGCATTCGTTTGTTGAAACATCTCAATCGATATTCCATCAATTCCTAGAGCACTGTTTTTTGCCAATGCCTTCAGTGCAGCTTGGACGTCTTCCTTCAGTGCCATGGGTTCCTGATCATATGCTACCTCCTGAAATGGTTGATTGCTGACCAATTCTTTTTGGTATAGTGACTCTGTGTATTCCTTCCATCTTCTTTTGATGGTTCCTGCATTGTTTAATATTTTCCCTATAGAATCCTTCAGTATTGCAACTTGAGGCTTGAATTTTTCCTTCATTTCTTTCAGCTAGAGAAATGCTGAGCGTTTTCTTCCCATTTGGTTTTCTATCTCCAGGTCTTTGCACATGTCATCATAATACTTTACTATGTCTTCTTGAGCTGCTCTTTGAAATCTTCTGTTCAGCTCTTTTAATTCATCATTTCTTCCTTTTGCTTTTGCTAGTCAACGTTCAAGAGCAAGTTGCAGAGTCTCTTCTGACATCCATTTAGGTCTTTTCTTTCTCTCCTCTCTTTTTAATGACCTCTTACTTTCTTCATGTATGATGTCCTTGATGTTATTCTACAACTCATCTGGTCTTTGGTCACTAGTGTTCAATGCGTCAAATCTATTCTTGAGATGGTCTCTAAATTCAGATGGGATATACTGAAGGTTGTACGTCAGCTCTCGTGGACTTGTTCTAATTTTCTTCAGTTTCAACTTGAACTTGCATATGAGTAATTGATGGTTTGATCCACAGTCAGCACCTGACTTCCTTGTTCTGACTGATGATATTGAGCTTTTCCATCATCTCTTTCTACAGATGTAGTCGATTTGATTTCTGTGTATTCCATCTGGCAAGGTCCACGTGCATAGTTGCTGTTTATGTTGGTGAAAAATGATATTTGCAATGAAGAAGTCATTGGTCTTGCAAAATTCTATTATGAAATCTCTGGCATCATTTCTATCACCAAGGCCATAGTTTCCAACTACCGATATTTCTTCTTTGTTTCTGACTTTCATATTCCAATCACTAGTAGTTATCAGTGCATCCTGATTGCATGTTCGATCAATTTTACACCGTAGAACTTGGTAAAAATCTTCAATTTCTTCATCTTTGGCCTTAGTGGTTGGTGCGTAAATTTGAATAATGTTCGTATTAACTGGTTTTCCTTGTAGGTGTACGGATACTATCCTATCACTGACAGCATCGTACTTCAGGATAGATCTTGAAATGTTCTTTTGATGATGAATGCAACACCATTCCTCTTCAAGTTGTCATTCCCAGCATAGTAGACCATATGATTGTCTGATTCAAAATGACCAATGCCAGTCCATTTCAGCTCAGTAACGCCTAGGATATTGATTTTTTATGCATTCCCGTTCATTTTTGATGATTTCCAATTTTCTAGATTCATACTTTATACATCCCATGTTCCGATTATCTTTCCTCATTTTTGTCCACTTTTTGTGTCAATTCTTGGATAGCTCTGAATATTAGAGATTTGAATTCCCTAGCAGTTAGTTCCAGTGCCTTTTCTTCTACTGGAAAGTTATCTGGTGTTTTATTTTGGATGCCTACTGGAACCATCCTTTCCTGTTTTTTAATATGTTTTGAGATTATCTGCTGTCTTTGGAATATTTAGTAGTTATTTTCTTTGTTTATTGATTGTAGCTTTGTTTGTTTCATCCTTCTTTTTTGTTTTATTTGGTTATGTCTGAGCAGGAGGGCTGTGCATTCTTTGTTGTTTGCTAGTCTGTGGGCATGATACTTTTCATCTCCTTGTCCAATGGGCAGGGCCAGCCGCTCAGCTATGGTGCAGCAGGGAAGGTCCAGCTGAAGGGGAGGGGCTGGAATGGGTTGTTTATGGCATGTACTGGAGCCAACAGGGTGGGCTGGGGGTCAGTGCATGGCAGGTTCCAGTAGGCTGTGCCTGTGCTGTTTCAGGAGTCCGATGCTCAGCGCACAGTGCAGATGGGGGGGGTGGGGGGAGGTTGTGATGTGTGGGGCAAAGTTGGGTATGGGAAAGAAGAGAGAGAGGAGAGAGAAACAGGAGCCAAAAAAATGAAAACACTGAGGGAGACTGCTGTTGGAGTGGAGAGACTAAAAACAGAGAAATGAAGAAAATCAAAAAAGAAACAGAGAAAATAAATAAATACAAATTAAAAAAAAAAAAAAGAAATGCCCACAGGGATCCCACTTGTGACTGGGGAAGTGGCTCCTAAGCCTCAGGAAACAGCCTGTCTAGAAGGGGCAGAGATGGCACACAGTGCCAGGTATTCAGGAGACAGGAAAAGAAGGTAAGTAGAGAGAGATGAGAAACTGAGAATTGAAGAAAAACAAAAAGAAAAAGAAAAAACAATAATAATAAAGAAAAAAGAAGTGCTCCCAGGGATCCCAGTGGCTTGGCTGTACAGACCAGAGAGGTGGCTCCCAAGCCACGCAGTACAGCCCAACCAGGGTGGAGATGGCACACAGCACCAGGTATTCAGGAGACAGGAAAAGAAGGTAAGTAGAGAAAGATGAGAAACTGAGAAATGAGGAAAAACCAAAAGGAAAAAAGAAAAAAAAAGCCCTAGGGATCCCACCAGCATGGCGGCGTGGACCAGGGAAGCAGTTCCCCAGCCAAGGGGCACTTCACAGCCTGTCAAGAAGTAAAGATGGCACATGGAGCCAGGTGTTCGAGAGAAAGGAGGGGGAGGAGGTGAGAGAGAAGGAAGAAACCAAAAGTAGGGGAAAAAAGCAACACTAGCAACAAAGAAATGGCACTGAAGGAGTCTGCCAGTGTGGGCATGACAAATCCAAGCGGCACAGAGCCAACGCCCCCCGGCGAAGTGACCATGGCCTGATAGGAAGCAGAGGAGGCCAAGCAGGGGGAAGAAGAATGGGGGGTGGGAAAGCATGTATCACTGGTTACCAGGTGCTCTGTCTCCTGCTGGGAGCTCCGTGAAGCTGCTTTCCCATACTCCCTCTCTGCTGATCTCCGACAGGGGCCCAACATGGCAAATCAGTGCTACATTAGCTGAAAAGGGACCTCCCTTTGGTATCCCTCCTTTGCTCTCTGTTCTCTGTCAGTTTCTTATTCCATTCAGTGCTTGGTTGGGTTCTTTATCTCTTAATTTGACACTTAGGGTTCCAGGACTGACATTTGTCTCTGCTTTACTTGGTTTTTCAGGTCTTTGCTGTGGAGGGATGGTGTGGTGCTTCTGTCTATAGTGCCATGTTGGCTCTGCCCCTCTAGGTTCCAATTATTAATGGATGTTTGCAGCTGTTTCTTCTCATTTTAGGTTGTGCCACATCAGCAAACGAAGGTCCCGAAAACTTGACTCCATCCACTTCGTTAAGGTCGACTCTACTTTGAGGAGGCAGTTCCTCCCTAGTTGTATTTTGAGTGCCTTCCAACCTGAGGGGCTCATCTTCCGGCACTATATCAGACAACATTCTGCTGTTACTCATAAGGTTTTCACTGGCTAATTCTTTTCAGAAGTAGACCACTGGGTCCTTCTTCCTAGTCTGTCTTAATCTGGAAGCTCAGCTGAAACCTGTCTGCCATGGGTGACCCTGCTGGTATTTAAATACTGGTGGCATAACTTCCAGCATCACAGCAATACACAAGTCCCCACAGTGCGACAAACTGACAAACATGTAGGGGCTAAGATCTTTAGGTAACGTAAAACTTTGGACTGTTATTAAATTAATTAAATTAAGTTAATCTATTAATTTAATAACAGTCCAAGGTTTTAAGCTAAGATCTTTCGGTAACTAAATTATTATAATTATTATATAATTATTGAATAACAGGACAATTTCTAAGTAAAATAGAACACTGAACCATTGATTGCAAAAAATAGAAATTTAGCTACTGTTGCATCTTATTTTTACATGCTACAGAAAGGCTATATCTTTCAATGATGTTAATGAATGTGTTTATTTTGCCACCTTAAGGTGTAAAAAAGATGTGCTTTTGTTGCAAAAGTTGTGTTATGTGTGTTCATATGCTTGTTTGCTCAAATGCTTACGTTTGACACAGTTCAACATTCCACCCCTACACCCTCATTTTTCTCTATAAATTTAGTTACAAGTTATAATTATTATGTGTAGATAAGGCTATAGTAGAGGCAATAATGACAGAAAAAGAAAATTGTGTATGTGGCTTTTGTTTTTTAAGGAAAAGAGTACTTTTTTCCCGCCTAAAACAGTATTTCTGAAACGTTTTGTTATTTCTGGACTCTTTAAAATTAAAAACTATTTGGGATTCCAAAGAGCTTTTGTTCATATGAGAAAATTTTATAATTTTTATATTTTGGATAATTAGAAAGCAACAATATCATATGAACTCATTGCATATTAAATATTTTGTTAAATATTGCTCATAAAAATCAGTATTTCTTATGAGAAGCAATGGCATTTTCCAAAACCAAAAAATACGAGAAGAATGACATTGTTTTACATTTTTAAGAATCTCTTAAATATCTGGTTTACTAGAAAAGAGCTGGATCCTCATGTCTGCTTCGGCATTTAATACATTGTGATACTACACATCACGTAGACTCTGGAAAACTTGACTGCACACTTGTGAGAAAATTAGAATATAAAGTTGAGTAACACTTTAATATTGTTATGAAAATATTTTTTGCTTTGCATATCTCCTGAAAGGATCTCAGGGACCCTAATGCGAAGTGTCAGTTTGTTCTAGACTATACAAGAATATAATGAAAGAAAATGGAAGGTGGATTTCATTTTCCTTGATTTATAATACTGAGTTTGAAAAGGGGCTATAAAACAGGTTAAATTTTAGCAAAGCTTACTTCCTCGGTTCACCAATTAATATCTTTAGCTACAATATGAAAGGTTGCTCTTTACCTTCTGTGTAATCTGCCTACGTAACAAGAGATTCTGTGGTTTGCCAGAATGTTTTGTGCTTTATGATTTTATTATGTTCTTGATTATTTAAGAAAAAAAAAAAGAACAAAGCATTCTCATTTTTGGAAGAACTAAGGTTCTTTACAATCATGTTACTTTCTATGTTTACCTTTAAAATCTTTTTTTGTCACTTTGATTAAGTAGGTAACCAACTATTGTTTCTCAGTAACCTATTTTCCTACCTTAATTAAGTGCCCACATATCTTCTGACAACTCTTTCGAAATTGCTTTCCTAAAATTGAACAATAAATTTGGAAAAAATAAAATAAAATTAAGAACATCTTCTATGCTCAAAACTGTAAGTTCCCTGGAAAAATCGCAAAGATTTTATTTATTACCTTATAAAAAGAAAGATGCTGGGAATAATTAAGTTTGTTAGAAGTGTTCTTATTTTAAGAGTTGGATGGGAATAGTTGTCAAATTAGAAGAAATGCTCTTTCTTCCCTAGGATACATTTGCATAGGGAAAATGTTATTAATATAAGTAGTATGCTTTATGAGGAGTCCCTAGGTGGCACAAACAGTTAAAGCGCTCAACTACTAGCTTAAAGTTGGTGGTTTGAACCCATCTAGAGGCACCTCAGAGGACAGGCCTGGCAATTTGCTATCAAAAGTTCACAGCCTTGAAATCCCCAGGGAGTGGAGTTCTACTCTGCACACATGGGGTCACTATAAGTCAAAATAACCTTGATGGTAATTAACAACAACAACCACTGCGTTTTATGAGTACTTGAACTATCCACTAGTGTGCTCTTGCCACCCGTTATAGATTTTTACCCTCAGGGAAAACACTGATCAAAACTCATAAAATAGTCAGGTACTATTCCCTGATAGAGAATTTTACCTTCTTCCATCCCGATATTATTGGTTGCAGTAATAAATTAACCACAGCTATAGATTCTCTGTCCTCTACAGATAGTTTTTGTTTCATTGTTGCTTGCCTAAAGACTTTGTTATAAGTTACAGCCCAGAGTTTGTGTCTTCAACAAATAAGGACAGTCTTAGACTCATGGAATAGGACCGTACCAGCCATGTCAAACTACTGACACTTTAAGAAACAGTCTTGTTCAGAAGGCTTCTTGCTCATAGCTGACATTACTCAGATAACTCTCAGATCCTACCAGTGAACTGAGTCAGAATTTCCAGGACTATTTTTAGTTTAGATACTGGTGACTTCATAAAAACAGACTGCTAACCAAGATCCAGTAAAACAAGAATTTATTACATAGGACTGAGTGGACCGATGAGGAAAATTTCACTGTAGTTATTTGTTCGGCATACTGTTGAGGTTGTTTTATTGTTTTATTTTCTTGATACATGAGAAAGCCCATTCTCTTTCGCCTTAAGCAATCTGTAACCCACTGTAACTGCTAGTTAACTGCTTTTGTAAGAAGAATGAAACATTTTTACATGATATCTGATACTCACTGTTAGAATTCAGAAGCTTTTTACTGTCTTATTACTTTTCAGACAATATAGTTATCTGCATATGTTCAATAAGAATCTGTCTTCCTTTATACCAGGATATAATTGGACAAATTAATTGTGTAATCAAGGCCTCCTCTGCAGTGTGATATTGGAGAACAATGGTCTCTTAATCAGATATGATGGGTAATTTTAAAGGAAAGCCAGGCTTGTAGATAGTAAGAGGAAAGTGGCTTACTGTCATGTTAGGAAACTTAGCAAATTTGGAGGACCTCAAGAAGCAAGGAAATGACCTAAATTTATAGGTACTTCAGAAGAAAGCTGGTGGAGAGAGGTTTGGGGGCTTAATTTCTTAACCTTAAGATAGCAGATAATAGAAGCATGAGTCCAATCTGAGATTCCTTATGAAATTTCCCAGTCAGAGGTCATTTTCGTGGCCTTAGTGCTTATTCAGGGGACATTGGTAGTTCAGTGGTAGAATTCTCATCTTCCATGTGGGAGACTCAGGTTTGATTCCCAGCCAATGCACCTTATGCACAGCCACCACCCAACCTGTTGTTATGATGCTGAACAGGTTTTATCCCGGCTTCCAGACCAAGATGGACTAGGAAGAAAGGCCTTCTGATCTATTTTTGAAATATCAGCCAGTGAAACCCTATGGATCACAACGGTCCAATTTACAAATGATCATGGAGGTGGAACAGGACCAGGTAATGTTTCGTTCCATTGTGGTTGGAGTCGACATAAGTTGGAACCAACTTGAGGGCAGCTAACAACAAGTGCTCGTTCAAGATTGTGTGATTCCAGATTTGCACAGCAAACTCATGGTAGCTTATGTAGCTGATTAACACGCTTGCCCAGCAAACTTTTCTGTAAAAAGCCAGATAGTAAACATTTTAAGCTTTGAGCAAGGCAGCTTTGGAATGTGTTACACACCCTAGGACCCCGGTGAGATGAGTGAGATGTATCAGTGCCATGCTGAGCCAGATTAGAGCCTGGGGCAAAAGGAAAAAAATCAATAACACTGATCTTGTATTAGTTTAAAATTTTGACTTTTTAAATTTTTTTCATGCTCAATAATTTCCTGAGGGACATACAGAAAGATCTGAGTAAATGTAGAAACATATAATATAAAGAAAGATTCCATATAAAAAAAAAGTCAATTTTCTACAAATTAATTTATAAATTTAATACTAATTAAAGTCAAAATGAGACTGAGAAAATGATTCTAATGTTCGTCTGGAAGGCTAAACTGATGAGATGAACTCTGAATTTTTTTTTTTCATTTTTTAATTTATTTATTGTGCTTTAGGTGAAAGTTTACAGCTCAAGTTAGTTTCTCATACAAAAATTTATACACACATTGTTATGTGAACCTAGCTGGAATCCCTATAATGTGACCATGCATTCTTCCTTTCCACCCTGGATTTCTGGTGTCCATTCAACCAGCTCCTATCCCTTTCTGCCTTCTCATCTTGCCTCTGGACAGGAGCTTCCCATTTTGTCTTGTGTATCTACTTGAACTAAGAAGCACATTCTTCACAAGTATCATTTTATGTCTTATAGTCTAGTCTGTTCTTTGTCTGAAAAGTTGGCTTCGGGAATGGTCTTAGTTCTGGGTTAACAGAGAGTCCACGGGCCATGTGTTCTGGGGTTCCTCCAGTCTCACACAGACCATTAAGTCTGGTCTTTTTATCAGGATTTGATTTCTGCACCCCACTTTTCTCCTGCTCCATCAAGGACTCTCTGTTGTGTTCCCCGTCAGGGCAGTCATTGGTGGTAGCCAGGCACCATTTAGTTCTTTTGGTCTCAGGCTGATGGATTCTCTGGTTTATGTGGCCCCTTTTTTCTCTTGGGCTAATATTTTCCTTGTGTCTTTGGTGTTCTTCATTCTCCTTTACTCTAGGTGGGTTGGGACCAATTGATGGATCTTAGATGGCTGCTCGCTAGCTTTTAAGACCCCAGATGACACTCACCAAAGTGGAATGCAGAACATTTTCTTAATAAACTTTGTTATGCCAATTGACCTAGATGTCCCCTGAAAGCATGGTCCCCAGAACCCTGCCCCTGCTACACTGTCCCTCAAAGTGTTTGTGAACCCTGAATATTTTTGAAAAAAATAAATAATGAGGAGGACTTGACCTACTAGACATAAAAACATAAAATTACAATAAATTAACATGGCACTGATATAGGAACCAAGTAATTATTAATGGGGCAAAATAGATGTTTCTACAAATATACATTCAAATTTAGTATATAATAAAGGTGATATTTCAGATCAGAGAGTTATCACTAAACTTAAAAGACAAATTATCAGGTTAGTGCAATGCCTACCCACAGATTCTTCACCTAGCATTTCTTAAGTCCCCTATGCCCCCTTTTTTTGCAGTACCATTTGAAAGTAAGTTATAAATGTCGTATTTTGCCCTTAAAAATTTCAGTATGAATTTCTTAAGAAAAAAGATATTCTTCTAATAAGCATATCATTTTAATTCCTAAGAAAATTAACAATATCTAGTCCATACTCATATACTCCCTAATTGTACAAAGACAATTTTATCATTTGTTTTATTTATTTCAAGCCAGAATCATTCTAGGTTCATGCATTCCACTTGGTAGTTTTGTCTCTTCAGTCTCTTTAGGTCTAATTCAGATACTCTACTTTTTTTTTTTTTTTTATCATGACATTGAATGCTTAAAGAATCTAAGGTAGTTGTCTTGTAAATTAATGTCCTTTATTTCTTCCTTTTAAGGTAGGTTTACTGAAGTATAATTTACATAGTATAAAATTAATCCTTTTTAGTGCTCAGTTCTGAGTTTTGACAAATGTACTCAGTTGTGTAACCACCGAGATATAGAACATTTTCAACACCCTAAAAAGTTCCATCCTGCCTCATTGTAGTAAACCCTTTCCCCTAACTCCAGACCCTGGCAACCACTGCTATTTGCTTTCTCTATAGTTTTGCCTTTTCAGGAGTCATATAAACGGAATCATACAGTATGTAACCTTTTGAGTCTGTCTTCTTCTCCTTAGCATAATGTGTTTCAGATTTACCATTGTGTGGCTGTCCCACAGATTGTTTATTCATTCACCAGTGGAAAAACTGAATTGTTCACAGTATTCACAATTCTGAATAAAGATGCTATAAATATATTCATAAGGATTTTGTGTAAACATATTTTCCATCTCTTTGGTAAACACCTAGGACTAAGACTGCTGAGTCATATGGTAACTGTGTGTTTAATTTTATAAGAAACAGGCAACATGTTTTCCAAAGTACCTGTGCCATTTTGCATTTCCATCAGTGTATGAGTGTTCCGGTTGCTCCACATCCTTGCAACACTTGCTATGTCAATCTTGTTAATTTTAGCCATTCTAATAGGTATGTAATTATGGCTTTAATTCTCATTACCTTAATGAATGATATCGAGCCCTATGTTTCTGGGGCAAGAAGGGATAGCTTCTAAGCTGAGTGCCATCAGAAACACCCTAACCCACCGAAACATTAAAGTGATTTCTCTATTGTTTTTTTTTGTTTTCCCCTTCCAAGCTTTTTCTCTTTTAACTGAGATTATAAACAAGAGCTGATGTCTGTATCAGTCTAGTTAAAAGGCTGCCAGAATTTTTCCAATTCTGAAATTTTTTACTTGCTTGTGTGGATTATAATATCTCTACCAAAGAAAGAGAATGAGTTAAAAAAAAGTTTTCTATTACTGAAAAAACCATTGTTTTGTATTCGTAGAAAATTATTATTGATGGTAGCAGACATGAGTGGAAGCCTTCTCTTTCTCTATCTCATTCATTCTGTCATATATAGCTGATATAGTTTAAAAAATGATGGATTCCCTGAAAACGTATTCCACATTCATGCTTTATTCCAGAAACTATTATTCTCCCATTAACCTATCCTTAAAAGTTTATATTCAAAGTAATTATTTTCCAATTTGATCTTAGCAAATATTCCCTTTAAAATATCTGAAAAGGATTATTAATGTTCTTCATAGACTATTTTCTAAAACTACATTCACAGGAAGATACTATGATGCATATCTCAAAACCATTGAGGTATCACCCGGAAGAGAAAGGCAGAATCAGAAATTAGACATTTTAGAGTTGAGGGGAGGTTGATGATTGAGGGGAGGCTGGTGGAAAGTAGATAAAAAAGCATGATATAGGCAATACAATTTAAAGTAGGTTTTGAGGTTAATTTCCCTTACAATTAAAGCTCCTTTAGAAATAATGAATTTTCTTGCAGTTCTTTGTGGACTCTAGTCACTTTCCAATGACGTTGTGCTCCATATATTTTTTAGTGAATATTCTGGGACACTTTGGTGCCCTTAAGACTTCCAAAGACACTTTTCTTCTTCCATTATTTTTTGTTTGTTTGTTTATAAGAGTGTGTAGAGTATTGGTGATGAAGAGAATATTATTTATCCTTTCACGGTTGTCATGGAAAACTATGGTAATTTTAGAAATGGAGTCCCTCTAAATCTATATAGCATATGAAAACAGCACCTGTCACAATCTGCAATTATGTTACCTGTTGTTAAGTCAGCAGTGAACACCTTTGATTTGTAGTGCAATAAATGTTTAAAGTTATTCAGACTGGATATGATTCATTAATGTTTACGGATGTTAATTTTTACAAATTTGGAAGAAATATATCCATTTGTCAGGGAAAATCATAGCAAAAAGCTTGGAATTGAGAAGTTTCTCCACATATTACTCAGACATGTCACAAAGAAGCCCTGACTCCTCATATTTTCTGCCAAGACAGACAAACAGACACACACACATAAACACATACATGCATACAAGTAAAATAAAATTGGAATTAAGTTACACCAGATAAAAGGAAAAGAAGTCACAAAGAACAGCATGCTATTTATGACAGTGGTTCACAAACTTTTGGGATCAATTTCCCAGGAGGGGGCAAAAGATGCTTACACCAATGTCTTACTCATTCCTATTTTTCAGTTGGGGTGGGAGACTCTTAATAACAAGTATCACTGAACAACCAAATTTAGAGAAAATTATGCTATGTCTGCTTTAACAATTGGGTTATAGATTATATACTTTTTAATCCTTTGTGGTGGCTTGCATGTTGCTATAATGCTGGAAGCTATGCCACCAATATTTCAAATAGCAGCAGGGTCACCCATGGTGGACAGGCTATAGCAGAGCTTCCAAACTAAGACAGAATAAAAAGAAAGGCCTGGCAATCAATTCCAAAAATTAGCCAGTAAAAACCTTAGGGATGGCATGATCTTGAAGATGGTACAGGACTGGGAAACACTTCATTCAGTTACACATAGGTTGGCATTAACTCGTAACATAACATAACAATTCTGACTCATAGAGACCCTATAGGGCAGAGCAGAACTGCCCCATAGGGTTTCCAAGGAGTGGCTAGTGAATCCAAACTGCCGATCATTTGTTTAGCTGTCTGAGCTATTAACCACTGTGCCACCAGGGCTCCAAGGCTAGCATTAGTTGGTGTCTTAGGCTGGGTTCTCTAGAGAAGGAAAACCAGTAAAGCCTATAAATATATGTGTATACATAAACAAAAAAACCATTGCTATCAAGTCGATTCCGACTCACAGCAACCCTATAGGACAGAGTAGAACTGCCCCACAGGGTTTCCAAAGAGAAGCTGGTGAATTTGAACTGCTGACCTTTTGGTTAGCAGCCTGACCTCTTAACCACTGTGCCACCAGGGCTCCCATATATATAGACAGGCTTATATTAAGGAAATGGCTAATGTGATTGTAGAGACTGGAACGTCCCAAGTCCGTGGGTCTGGATAGAAGCTTCTCTTGATTCGTGTAGCCTCAGGGGCTGGCAAACCCAAGATCAGCAGGTCAGAGAGCTGGGCTCTTGCTTACAGGTTCTGTGAAGATTGATGAATCCCAAGACTGCAGGCAAGACCACAGGTAAGCTGCTAGCTCAAGTCCCAAAAACTGGAGGTCAGATAACAGGAGCCAGCTGCAGGATCCAGAGAGAGCAAAAGCCCACGAGCCTTGCCAGAGAGTCCACTTCTATTTGATATGGGCTACACCCTCAAGGAAACTCCCTTTCAACTGACTGGCTACTCACAGTGGATCTCATCAGGGAGGTGATCACATTATCATACAACTGCCAAACTACATCGTAACTGCCAAACCACTGAGAATCATGGCCCAGTCAAGCTGACACACAACCTTAACGATCACAGTTGGGGCCAACTCTATGGCACCTAACATCAACACCCTTGTCATAATGTGTAGTTAGTGTGAAATAATGGACCCAAATAGGGGTGACTGAACAACACACAACAAACTAAATAAAAAATGATAAGAAAGCAATAATGTAATGTATAATTAAAAAGCAAGTAGAGCATAATTGATACCCAAGGCCAATCAAGGTAACACTGGTGATATGCTGGTAAAGTGCCCTTCCTGAAAGTTGAGGGATTTAAATAATTTACGTTATGAGGTTACAGAGAAAAGATTGTCAAATCATTTCTTCCATTGCTTTTCACACTTAGGTATGCCCCCAGCTTTCTATTTTTAGAGAAGAAAAACACCTAAAAAAGGTGGGAAAACATCCAAGTTCTTTATTATCCATTTCTATATCTAAATATACTACTATCCGAGTAGTAACAAAGACCAATGCTTCATCGCTTGGCTAAGCAGGCACAATGTGGAAGAAGTCCCATAATCCAAGGATTAATAAACCTGGTGGTATCAGATGTGATGTACCAAAGTCACTGGTAGTGGCTCTGATGAGAGTTATCCCTCCATCACCACTCTTGCCACCCTTCATCTGTCCTCCAGCTGCCCCAGGGGGGATTACACATATAACTTGAATCGTTTCTTCAATCCCACCAGTTTATCCATCCAAGTTTTGATTGTTTTATATCCAGACATAGGGAGTAGGTTACAAAGGATAATCTGCTACTAGTAATGAGACCTGGGGTGGAGCAAACAAATTTGGAGCATTGACATTTGGTTGAATATTGTACTTACTAGTAGCACAAATTGTCAATGTGTAGGGTTGTAAAAGTGGTTTGCCATTTCTGAATCAACTAAACGTAGTCTCACTTACTGAATCTTTCTTTGTATATTGTGAGCAAGTACATAACCATTTTAAAATTATACAATAAGAAACCCAAGGTTATTAAACTCAGGAGGAGAAACACAAAATTGGTTAGGGAGAAATGTGTAAATTAATTCTTTTTTCTATAGGAATTGTTTCTACCAGGTGAAGATGAGAAACTCAGTTACAATATAGGGTGTAGCTGGTCATAGAATTGAGGGAACATAAGTGGTAGAACATCTTTGCGTTTTATTAATTTCACCTAAGTGAAATAAAGGAAAAGATGAATATGTGAATCCTAAGCAAAAACTAAACAAAAAACAAATTTTAAAAAACCCTACCTTTGCCTCAGTTATCTCATTGATTCATTAAAAGTGGAAGAAAAATGAATTATCTGTATTAACTCCTGGTTAGTTGTTTCCTTTCATGAGATTGCATTAATCTTTGGAGATTATGGGTAAGTGCTTGTTTTGCTTTCTCCTATTAAAACTATGTCAAGTCTTGGTTTCCACAGGGCTGTATTTGGTGGTGTAATATGTTTTCTATTACTCAAAAACAAATTATGACTGAAAAGCAACTCAAAACAATACTCATTTATTATCTCATAGAAGTCCCAGCATAACTCAACTAGGTTCTCTGCTCAGGTTCTCACAGGCTGAAAACAAAGTTTCAACAGGCTGCATTCCCTTCTGTAGTTCTGAGCCTTTATTAGGGTTGTATCCTTTCACCATACTTATTCCAACTGTATGCTGAGCAAATAATCCTAGAAGTTGGACTATATGAAGAAGAACGGGGCAGCAGGATTTGAGGAAGACTCATTAATAACCTGCAATATGCAGACGACATAACCTTGCTTGCTGAAAGTGAAGAGGACTTGAAGTGTTTCTTGATGAAGATCAAAGACTACAGCCTTCAGTATGGATTACGCCTCAACATAAAGAAAACAAAAATCCTCACAACTGGACCAACAGGCAACATCATGGTAAATGGAGAAAAGACTGAAGTTGTCAAGGATTTAATTTTACTTGGATCCACAATCAACGCCCATGGAAGCAGCAGTCAAGAAATCAAATGACATACTGCATTGGGCAAATCTGCTGCAAAAGATCTCAAGTGTTAAAAAGCAAAGATGTCACTTTAAGGACTAAGCTGCGCCTGACCTAAGCCGTGGTGTTTTTAATCGCCTCATATGCACATGCAAGGCGGACAATGAATAAGGAATACTGAAGAAGAATTGATGCCTTTGAATTATGGTGTTGGTGAAGAATATTGAATATACCATGGACTGCCAGAGAAGAACAAACAAATGTGTCTTGGAAGAAGTACAGACAGAATGCTCGTTAGAAGCAAGGATGGCGAGACTTCGTATCACATACTTTGGACATGTTATCAGGAGGGACTAGTCCCTGGAGAAGGACATCATGCTTGGTAGAGTAGAGGGTCAGTGAAAAAAGAGGATGACCCTCAATGAGATGGACTGACATAGAGACTGCAACAATGAGCTCAAGCATAAAAATGATTATGAGGATACTGCAGGACCGGGCAGTGTTTCGTTCTTTTGTACATAGGGTTGCTATGAGTCGGAACCAACTTGACAGCACCTAACAACAACAGGAAGCATGTTCCTCATGTCTGTTATTTTTTTGTTTTATAGGCCTGTCTAATCTTTGTCTGAAAAGTGGGCTTCAGAAATGGTTTCACTTCTGAGTTAACAGAGTATCTGGGGGCCATTGTCTTGGGGGTTCCTCCAGTCTCTGTCAGACCAGTAAGTCTGGTCTTTTGTTGTGAATTTGAATTCTGTTCTACCTTTTTCTCCCGTTCTGTCCAGAACTCTTTGTTGTGATCCCTGACAGAGAGGCTGGTGATGGTAGCCAGGCACCATCTAGTTCTTCTAGTTTGTGCTGGGGGAGTCTCTTGTTCATGTGGTCCTTTAGCCCTTTGGGCTAATTATTTCCTTGTGTCTTTGATGTTCTTCACTCTCATTTGTTCCAAGCAGGATGGGACCAATAGTTGTATCTGAGATGGCTGCTCACAAGCTTTGAAGATGCAGATGCTACTCACCAAAGTGGGAATGTAGAACATTTTCGTTATGAACTATCTCATGCCAATTGACCTAGATGTCCCCTGACACTATGGTCCCCAGCCCCCAGCCCCAGCTACTTAGTCCCTCAAAGTGTTTGGATGTGTCTAGAAAAGAATGCTTTTGTTTTTGTCCAGTTGTGCTGACTTCCCTTATATTGTGTGTTGTCTTTCCCTTCATCAGAGTTGACACTTGTCTACTATCCAGTTAGTGGTTTCCTCCCCTACTCCCTCCCCACACTCGTAACCATCAAAAATTTTTTTTTTCTGTGTGTAAACCTTTTCTTGAGTTCTTATAATAGTAGTCTTATACAATATTTGTCCTTTTGTGACTTATTTCACTCAGCATAATACCCTCCAGATTCATCCATGTTGTGAGATGCTTCCCGGATTCATCATCGTTCTTTATTGTTGCGTATTATTCCATTGTATGTAGCATTATTTATCTGTTCATCTGTTGATGGGCATTTATGTTGTTTCCATCTTTCTGCTGTTGTGAATAGTGCTGCAGTGAACATGGCTGTGCATATGTGTATTCATGTGATGGCTCTTATTTCTCTAGGGTATATTTCTAGGAGTGGGACTGCTGGATCCTTATGGAAGCACCATATCCTTTTCCAAAGTGGCTGTACCATTTTACATTCCCACCAGCAGTGCATAAGCATTCCAATCTCCCCACAACCTCTCCAACATTTGTTATTTTGTGTTTTTTGCATTAGTGCCAGTATTGTCAGGGTAAGATTGAATCTCACTGTAGTTCTTATTTACATTTCTCTAATGGCAAATGATCGTGAGCATTTCCTCATGTGTCTGTTGGCCACCTGAATGTCTTCTTTAGTGAAGTGTCTGTTCATATCCTTTGCCCATTTATTAATTGGATTATTTGTCTTTTTGTTACAGAGTTCTTGTGGTATTTTGTAGATTTTAGACATTAGACCCTTGTTGGATATGTCATAGCCAAAATTTTTTTCCCAGTCTGTAGGTTGTCTTTTTACTCTTCTGTGAAGTCTTTTGATGAGCATAAGTGTTTGATTTTTTAGGAGCTCCCAGTTATCTAGTTTCTCTTCAGGTGTTTGTGCATTGTTAGATATGGTTTGTATACTATTTGTGCAATGTATATAGGCCCCTAGTGCTGTCCCTATTTTTCTTCCATGATCTTTATTATTTTAGATTTTATATTTAGGTCTTTGATCTGTTTTGAGTTAGTTTTTGTATATGGTGTGAGGTATGGATCTTTTTTCTTTTCTTTTTTTTACAGATGGATATCCAATTATGGCAGCCCCATTTGTTAAAGGGACTGTCATTTCCCCATTTAACAGACCTTGGCCCTTTGTAAAATATCAACTGCTCATAGATGGGTGGACTTATGTCTCAGTTCTCAATTCTGTTCCATTTATCCAAGTTGTTGTTGTTGTACCAGTACCAGGCTGTTTTGAATATTGTGGCTGTATAATAGGTTCTAAAATCAAGTAGTGTGAGGCCTCCCACTTTGTTCTTCTTCAGTAATGCTTTACTTATCCAAGGTCTCTCCCCTTTCCATATATAGTTGGTAATTTGTTTCTCCATCTTGTTAAAGAATGTTGTTGCTATTTGGATTGGGATTGCATTGTTTCTGTAGATTGCTTTGGGTAGAAATGACATTTTCACAAAGCTGAGTCTACCTATCCATGAGAATGGTATGTTTTTCTAGGAATGTAGGTATGTTTTCGTTTCTTGCAGTAGTGTTTTGTAGTTTTCTTTGTACAGGTTTTTTATGTCCCTGGTTAGATTTATTCCTAAGTACTTTATCTTCTTGGGGGCTATTGTAAATGGTATTGATTTGCTGATTTCTTTTTCCAAGTTCTCTTTGTTGGTGTAGAGGAATTCAATTAGTTTTTGTATGTTTATCTTGTATCTAAGCAGTTCAATCTTAATCATTTATCCTTTTTTGGTTTCTACCTAAAACCAATTAAATGTTCAATACATAATAGGGGAAATCTCCAAAAGTGATCAATCCATTTCTGTTCAAAAACCCACTACGTATTGGTGAATCTGGACATTAGGAAAGAGCTATGCACCACAGATTCACTCATTCATTCAGCAGATTATTTGTTGATCACCTACTATGTGTCTGGCACTGTGCTAGGTGCTGGTGATTCAGGAGTAAACAAAGTAGGGCAGGATTCTGGTGGGGGCCATAGTCAACTAATACACACCACCACAACTGCTGACTTTAGTAATTGCTGTGAAGGGACTCAACAGAGTGGTGTGACAAAGTAACTAGTGAAGGGCTCTTGGGACATGAGATGACATCTAGGCTGAGACTTGAAAAATGAGAATGAATAGTCATGAAAAGAGCTAAGGGAACAACAGTCCAGGAAGTTGAACTTTCATACAAACAAATTATTCAAGAGTAGATTGTCCTTCTGAAGGGAATTCTCTGAAAGCTTGTTAAGTTGTTTTCTCTATCATCTTTGGCTTTGAGTATTAAAAAAATGATTTAAATTTATTGAACATCTAGGACTTTGTATGATATCTGGATGCATAGAACAATGTCTTCTGCTCTCTAGGAGTGCCCTGATATGCCATCCTTCACACTTACCACAATCAGTGTGATCAATGACCACATCAACTATGGTCTACTTATATCACTGGTGCTCAAGGATGTTTTAACTATTTATAACAACCACCATTATCTAAGTGCAAACATTATGGCTTTTTTATACATGCATGTCTTTTTATAGGCAAATGTGAATTTCAAAGTGAATATATTTTATGTCAGCAAAGAAGAAAGTTTTTTTTTCAAATTTTCACATTAAAATTTTTAATGTATATAGTGGCATTTGGTGTCGACCTATGTCATAACACGTGACTTGCCCAGGTTAGAATTTTACTTAAATATGTAAATTTTATATCACAGCATCCATTATTTCAGCACAGCAAGTTACAAGTTGACATATAGCATGTGAATATACAAGTAGTTATTTTGAGGTTCTTTATTTCCTCCCTATCCATCACCCTCTCCCATCTAACAAATTCATAAATAATTCACTAAATCTTATCAACTCTACATAAGAAATGTTTCTTAAGCTCACCCCATTTCATCATCCCCATCACATCTGTCTAAATTCATGCTTTTAAGACCTCTCCGTTGATCCTTTGAACAACCTTTACTAGTCTTGCTGCTAAGAGCCTCTTACTATTCTAGTCCATCTTCCACCCAGTTGCCAGATTATCTTCTTAAAAACTGAAGTCCCGTCCTCATGGAACTTATATTCTAGTACAACAGACTGACAATAATAACCAAGTAAAACATTAGTATGTGATAATGGAGGAAAAATATCAGGATAAGGGGAATGAGAAAGGGAGGGAGTAATTTTAGACACTGTGGTGACATTAAAGCAGAAGCCTGTATAACTAATGCTAATGTTCTTTGGCCAAGGACCACCAGAAACACACCTGCAGTTGTACCTTGGGTTCACTGACTTGTAACCAGGAGGCAGAGAGCACACCATGAGGAGCTGTGGGATGTCTCAGGAAGAGGATTGTAAAAGACATATAGGACTTGGGCTTGTGTTGGGTGCTTTGGCGGAAGGCTCAAGGCCTTGCTCTAGATTGGATATTATTAGGAAGCAGAGGTAACTCTATCATTGGGTATCTTAATACTTCTTATCTAGAAAGGAGAAAAAATGGAACAGGCTAAGACTCTCACTGGTAAAGAAATAGCAGCCAGTCATATTAGCTAGAATGTTTGGTCATTTTTGTGGTTTGGAGAATGTTTTTGATTTGCTGTGTTAAAACATGATTACAAAGGGGTTTTGGTTTCGTCTTGTCCATTTTGGTCACAGAGTAGCCTTGTTTGATGTTGGTATTCTGTGAGATTTTTTATATTCAACAGAACACCTAGACCTAGCTGGAAATGCCAGGCAAGCTCCTAGTAACACTAAGGCATAGCTGATAGGGCCGGGCCTGCTTCTGGTTGTCCAGGCTACTTTTTCTCACCAACGAAGCTATCAACTACTACAATTATCTCCATAATTGCAATTTACCACTCTTATAATTCTGTTTTGTAAATATTTAGAATATTTATTAGTATTTTTAGGGTAATAAATTATAAAACTGGATTATAGCTCTACAGACAACTGCAGTTGCTTACTTAATCACTTATAAAATATGCAAGACCCTCTAATATAATACGCTATGGTAAAAAGAGACAAGAGGGGTGAGGAGTAATCTTAGGCCTCAAGGAACTTACAGTTTCTCTGGGGAGAACTGTGAGGGTGGTGATGGCGGGAACAGACGTGAGACGTTCTTAACTATAAGAACATGTGTCATGTATTATAAGAGAGGCAGAGTGTTCAATAGTTAGACCAAGGATGACCTACTCGTGGCTGAATGGCTCTGGAACTGGGAGTAAGACTAGTGCCATGATTTTGGGAAATCACTTGAAGTCACTAAAGCTAGATTACATCTGTAGTTTTGATAGATGCACGGTGCAGTCTGCCTGTGTAGGAACAGCACGGGGAGCTTGTTAAAATCAGGTACTACAGATTCCAGGGCCCCAGCTCCAGAGTGTCCGATTCAGTGAGTCTGGGAGGGGACCCTGGATCTGAATTTTAAAAGGTCCCCAAGTAATTATTCATTCAAGCACACTGGAAACCAATGAATTTGATTTTCTCTAATATTTTGTGACTTTGAAGGGGAGCAGATTAGGTAGGCATAATAGAAATATACAATATTTGAGTTACACTTTTGAGAATAAAATAAGTATTAAAGAGTAAGAGACGGGACAATTCAGGAAAATCCTGCAGTAGTGACTCAGTAACCACTTGGGCTCACTAGGTAAGAATTTTCTGCCAGGGAAAAGATGAGATTAATACATTACGTCCACTGTTGTGGACCAATGCCCCTACCATTTTCTGCATATCTACACAAAGGAAAAATAAGGTATAAATCACTGCCTAGAGTGCCTCCTCTTCTAAAAATGAATTCCGTGTACTCCTCCTTCCTGATAGGTATGTCACCATTAAAAAAAAAAAAAAGGAAAAAAAAGTTATAAAGGACTATACCATAGGAAGAGGCTGTAATTAAATTTTATCATGGACTTACATGTTTTTTTCTCCAACATTTTATTATAAAAAATTTCAAACAGACAGAAGTTGAAAATATTGTAAGTCAACATCTGTATACCCACCACCTAGTTTCTACAATTAACAGTTTGCTGTATTTGCTTTATCATGTATCTATCTAGCCAGCCATCAATCCATCTTATTTTTTTTTAAATGCATTTCAAAGTAAACTAGACATCACTACACTTCATGTGCCCTAAATATTTCAGCATGCATATCATTAACTAGATTTTAATATTTTAGGTAAAATTTACATACAGAGACGTGCACAAAACTTAAGAGTATCAACCCAATAACCATCACCCAGTGCCTCTTCCAAGTTAATGCCTCTTCCCAGAGGCACACCCCAGAGGCAACCACTCTGATTTTTTTCATCATAGATTAGTTTTGCTTGTGCTATTATTTAATATAAACGGAATCATACTCTGTTTTGCAAGGGTTCTTTCATTCAGCATAAGGTTTTTGAGGTTCATCCATGTTGTTTTGTGAATCAGTAGTTCATTTTTTTTAAATTGCTTAGTAATATACCATTGAATGAATACAATACAGTTCATTTATCCATTCTCCTACTGATGGACATCTGGGCTCTTTGCAGTTTTTGGTACATGAATAAATCTGCTAGGAACATTTTTGTACAAGTCTTTTCCTTACAAATGCTTTTATCTCTCTTGGGTAAATACCTAAAGTGGAATTGCTGGGTCATAAAGGCAGATGTATGTTTAACTTATATGGAACTGACAGACCCATAATTTTGACACAGGAAAAGTAATGAAAAGGCTTAAAACACCCTCTGCCTCTGCTCAAAATATAGCCTGATAGAGATCGCAAAGGATCTGTCATTGAGGCCTCCAGCAAGCCCTGACATTCTTTATTTTATGCATCAGTGGAGTTCTAGGGCTCTGGAAGATAACACTATAGGTATAGTGATGAAAGCTGTGTGGACACCATCTGCAGGTGAATGTAGTTTGGGCAGTGCATTTGATAGTGAAGAACGGGTACATGAAAGCCTTTAAACAATCTTTGCCTTTAGACCCCCCCAACCCCAAAACAAAACAAAAAACCCAAAACCAGAAAACCAAACCAGTTGCTGTCAAGTCAACTCTAATTTTTCGGAAGCAGATCAACAGGCCTTTCTTCTGAGGCACCTCTGGTGGATCTGAACTGTTAACCTTTTGATTGGTAGCTGAGCACTTAACTTTTTTGCCATCTACGTTTCTTGCAAACAGTTAAGGTGCTAAGCTGCTAACTGAAAGGTTGGAGGTTTAAGTCCACCCAGAGGCCTCAGAAGAAAGGCCTGGTAATCTACTTCCAGAAAAATCAGCCATTGAAAACACTGTGGAGCACAGTCCTACTCTGACACACCTGGGGTTACCATGAGTCAGAATTCACTCCACGGCAACTGGTGATCACGCTCAGAAAGGGGTGAAATCTGTGTGACAGACCTAAAATAACAGTCATTCTTGACAAAGAGACCAATATTAGCAAAGCTTTCAAAGGGTGAAGGCTGGGTGAGGCTGGCTACGGTGGTGGGAAAATCACACAGGCCAAGGACCAACATTGGTCTCCAAGTTGGGATGTGTCTTGAATCTTGCACTACTGCTTCCTCAGTCAGCTCTCTCAAGTTATCCTTAATAGCTTTTCAAAATACTAGCCACTTCTATCCTTCACAGGTGACCACGTTCCACTCAAAGGAAAAAAGAAACCATCTGAAAGGAGCTCTTTCAACTTTCTACCAGAAACGTCCACCTATCTATATCCATCCTTTCCTCATTCCCTCCAATCGCAATAAAAAGAGTATCTTTCCTAAGGTACTGGGATCTTATCTTAGGGGCCTTGCTGTATTATCTCTTCTCATCCCCTTATCTCTTCCTCCACACTGGCTCATTCTCCGACAGTGTTTAAACCTCCTCAAATTTCTCCCTTGTGAAAACTAACCTTCACTTACCATCAGGTACCATTCTGGTTACTGCCCTCTTTGCTCTCATAATAGTCAAAAGTTCTAAAGAGCTGTTTGTCTACAAACTTATTTCCTCATTTTCACCTTGGTCACCAAGGGCCACCTGGAATAGTGTCTGTAGCGCCTGCTATCTGATAATCATTTTTAAAGTATATGATGGATGGATGGGATCCTGAGGGTGCAGACAATAAAGTTATCTACAGCTTGTAGCCAGGGATGGATGACTCACCGGGTTGAGAAAGTTTCTCTGTTGTGTATTGATAATTTGATACATGTTTTCATTTTGAAATAGTTAAGTAAAGTCAGCATTACGCCATAAGCATGAAAACGTGGGGAAACACAGTGGGGACACACAACCAATCAGCCCCTCACAAGAGGTCAAAGACCCACATCGCCCAAGGGCCATGCATTCCCCATCCCACCGGAGGGGCAGCCTGGGCCCAGAGCGGCCCTTCCGGTGGGACCCCGTTTACAGCTCCGGGGGCCTCGGTCTCCGACCTCGGCGGGTTGGGGGGGGGGAGTCGAACGGCTCCCGGCCAATGGCAGCTCTGGAACTTACACCTCGAGACGTCAGCGCGGCTGTGCAAACGGATGTCACACAGCTGGCTCGGAAGCGTCTCCTCCCGCCCCATAAGGAGGGCGGGGGCGAAGCGGCCTCCACGAAACCTGGGGCGCCGGGAGGGAGGAGCACGCGCCGCAGCCCGCGAGCCCCGCACTCTCGCCAGCTGCTTCTTTCCTGCAGTCCCCGCGCTGGCCGCGGTCCGGGGTGAGCAGCCGAGCGCCGGCATCCTAGCGTGGAGTGCGCTGCTGCAGCTGGCCCCGCCCCCTCCCGGAGCCGACCGCGCGATCCCGCGGCGCCGAGCTGCGTCGCGGGCGCGCGCGCCGCCAGCGGAGCCGCAGTTAAAATGGTCCGAACCGGACCTCGCGCTCCCCAAGCCGCCGCGGTGACTGACTGAGCCACCGCGCCAGGCCAGGACTGGTCGCCTAGCCGGCAGGCTCGCTCGCTCCCTCGCGTCCCCAAAGCTCGCTCCTATCGTTCTCCCGGCTTCCCTGGGCAAAGCATGTAGCCCCCGTCGGGAGCCGGGGCGGCCCGCAGCTGACGCCCACCCCCCCACCCCCCACCGTCGCGTGTGTGTCCGTGTGTGCGTGTGTGTGCAGGGCGGGCGACCCCGCCGCGGGCCCGAGGCCGAGCCAGCGAGCGGCCTGCCCCACTACCGGGAGCCCGCCTCTCCGGGCCTCCCTCCTGTCCCGTCCCTGTCCCCGTCCTCGGGGCCTTCTATATGGGCCACCTTCTCTCGAAGGAACCGCGTAACCGCCCGAGCCAGAAGAGGCCTCGCTGTTGCAGCTGGTGCCGCCGCCGCCGCCCTCTCCTCAGGTTGCCCCGCCGGCCACCGGCCAAGGCGCCCCCTCAGGCGGCGGCGCCCCGGAGCCGGGACTGCTTCTTCCGCGGGCCCTGCATGCTCTGCTTCATCGTGCACAGCCCCGGCGCGCCCGCCCCCGCCGGCCCAGAGGAGGAGCCGCCGCTCTCGCCGCCGCCGCGGGACGGGGCCTACGCCGCCACCGCCTCCTCGCAGCACCTGGCGCAGCGCTACGCGGCCCTGGCCGCCGAGGATTGCGCCGCTGCCGCCCGCCGCTTCCTACTTTCCTCGGCCGCCGCCGCCGCCGCTGCCGCCGCTTCGGCCTCGTCGCCGGCCTCTTGCTGCAAAGAACTGGGGCTGGCCGCGGCCGCCGCCTGGGAGCAGCAGGGCCGGAGTCTCTTCCTAGCCAGCGTGGGGCCCGTGCGCTTCCTGGGGCCGCCCGCCGCCGTGCAACTCTTCCGGGGGCCGCCGCCGCCGGCCGAGCCCCCCACGCCCCCCGAGATGGTGTGCAAGCGGAAGGGGGCCGGGGTGCCGGCCTGCACCCCCTGCAAGCAGCCCCGCT
>NW_004443983.1:14123558-14202670 GCF_000243295.1 Trichechus manatus latirostris
GCAGCCCCCACAGCCGCTCTGTCCCGCGCCTTCCTCCCCCGCTTCCGAAGGTACCACTACTGAGGCCGTCGGGGACGCTGTTCGAACGGGGGGCGCCGCTCCCTTGCCCGCCCAGCAGCAGCACGAATCTGGCGACGCGGACTGTCAGGAGCCCCCCGAAGTCCCCTGCGACTGTTACAGGGAGCCAGCCCCCGAAACCCCAGACATCAATCAGCTGCCGCCGTCCATTCTGCTCAAGGTGGGTCTGTGCTAGAGGCGCTGGGATTCTCCCTTTCCCCCAACTCCGGCCCTGGCCTCCGAGTTTTCCTTTCTCCTCCTCCTAAGCGCGGGGAGGGGGCTTCCCTGACAGCTGGGGACGCCCGAACCAGACGTTGGGAAGCCAATGGGGAGGATGCTTAGGCCCGCCCCCCCCGCCCCTTATGTTTTTTTGAGTAGAGAAAGTTGGAGTCTACGGAATGTCTTTTAATAGCTCTGATATGTTACTTACAATTCAGGATTCATTATTAGATTCTCAGCCCAGTGGTTTAGAAACAATTTGTGGGTTTCTGTTAAATATTTCGTCAACTGAGCAATTTATAGTTATTATGTAAAAACTTTACATTAATATTTGAAAGTCTTCAAACGATACCTTCAGGTTTGATAGCTGATGTTACTACTAACAGTTAATTTTTATTGAGCCTTCACTATGATCAGGCATTATGCCAGAGCTTTATATACATATCTCATTTAATTCTTCAAATAACTGTGAGATAAATACGGCTAACATCCTTATTTTATATAAAAAGAAACTGATACTTGAATGCTATAGGTCCGGGCTTACTCAGGCAGACTCACTCCTTCTATGGAGGTTATAGTCTAGTGGGGCTTAAAGCGGTTGAATGACTTGTCCAAGGTCACACACAAAGGGGTAGATCTAGGTCTTAAGCTGGGGAATTTAGGCCTGCCTGCCTGCCTGCCTTAAAAAAAACGCTTGTTCTTTTTATGTTGTGTTGCTTTCCTACTTTTTAACCCTTACACAAAAGCATACAGATTACCAGAAGGTAAGGACAGATACATATTTTGTCGGAGGTGGAAGGGTGGGTGGAGGAGATGTGTGTTTTGTATAAGCTTTATGTCACTTGAAAATATCAAGTGAATTTTGCCGTTTTGTTAGTTGGCAGTGTTGGTGACAAACTTTATGTGATTGAGTTTGTGTTGTTAATTTGTTTTGTTCTCATTTTCTCTCTTTCCTTCTCTGTTTTGGAACTTAATATAAATTGCATTTTTAAAATTTGACTACCCATAAATAACCTTGATAAGAATTTGGCTACTTTTATTTTTATTGAAGGTCACCGATACACTTTCTTTTTTGATTAGTCTGTGTTCAGATCTGTTTTATTATAACATTAGTGTTCTTGTGAATAATATAGCTAAAGAGGGAGAAAGCTTAACTTTTCCTTGTGTCAAGATGTAATGACTTCCGGAGCTCTGTTTGTTGGAGGAGTAAGTGCCTGTTGTGTGTGTTCAGGGGTGGATTTTTTTTTTTTTTTTTAATTATGGGGAAGGTTATTTCTCTCATATGTACAAGAAGTCCAGAAATAGATAATCTGGGGTTGGTACATTGCTTCATGGTCTTCTGTCTTGCTGCTCTGCCATCTTTTTCTCCTTGGTTTTTTTTTTTTTTTTTTTTTTACTTTCAGGTGAAGGTTTACAGAACAAATAGTTTCTCATGAAACAGTAGTACACATATTGTTTTACTTTTGGTGAAACTAGACACAACAAAACATACCCTACTTCAACAATTTCTACATGTACAATTCAGTGACATTGGTTACATTCTTCAAGTTTTGCCACTTTCCTCAATAACCTTTTCCAAGCTGTTTCACTGTCATTAACACAAACTGCCCCTAAGCTTTTCATCTGTCTTTCCAGTTGCTGTTGTCAATTTGATCACATACAGATAATTCTTTTAAAAAGTATGATGCTTAATACAGATATTGTTTTCTAATTAGGCTAAACTGTTGTTTGTTTCAAAGATGATTTCAGGGCATAGTTTTGGTTAAAGGTTTAAAGATTTCCTCAGGGTAATAGTTTCAGAGGGTCATTTGGCCTCAGTGGCTGGATTCCATGGATTTTACTGAGTGATATGAATCAGTCACAAAAGGACAAGTATTGTATGATTTCACTTACATGAAATGAGAAAAATAAGCAGATGTATAGAGAGCAAAGTCTATTAGTGCTTACCAGGGGTGAGAGGGAGAGAGAAAGGGGGAACTATCCTTTAGGAAATAGCAAATTTCTGTTTATGATGAAGGGAAATCTGACATCGATTGGAGGTGATTGTTTGCACAAACTGATTAAGGTAATTGATACCACTAAGCTGTACACCTGAAGAAGGTTGAGCTGGCAAAAGATGGGGTATATATATTTCTACTAAAAAAAAATAAAAGGTAGCTGCTTATATTGCTTATGTACAACCTAGCACCTCATGGGATTTATTTTCTTGATTCAGAGGCTTAGAGTCATTGTTTCATGGGACATCGCAGTCAATTGGCCTATATTGATTTTGGTGCTTTTATTCTACCTCCTAATTTGTTGTGTAGTGCCTGGGGTCTTAAAAGCTTGCAAATGGCTATCCAGGGTACAACAATTGATCTCTATTTGCTGGAATCACCAGAGGAAGAAGGAGGGTCAAGAATCGGTGGAGGAAGTAGAATATATGTCCAGTCGCTTCCATGAACAACTGCCTCCTTAGCCATGAGACCTGAACTGGATGGTGCCCAGCTATCATTACTGACCAGTTAGATCAGGGATTCTATAGAAGAATCCTTGTCAAAGGGCAGATGAGGAACAGAATTTTAAATTCTCAGGAGGTAGATATTAGGGCATAGGGGACTTTGTTTAGTTCATTAAATCAGTGGATAATATGAACAAATATCAACAAATACTTGGCACAGATGTTCGATTGCTGTCATCTTATTTGGCCAAAAAAACTAAAAACAAAGTAAAACATTACGACTCTTAGCAACCCTATAGGACAGGGTAGAACTACTCCATGGGGTTTCCAGGGAGTGGCTGGTGGATTTGAACTGCCAACCTTTTGGTTAGCAGTCAAGCTCTTAACCGCTACACCACCATGGCTCCAAAAAACCAGGTACTTTCTATTTAAATCATTAAATAATGAGGTGTATAACATTTTTATTATACCCCCTCCACCCCCAAAGAAGAGGAAAAACAAGACTTAGGATAAAGAAAATCCTTATATAATAAATTTATTTTCTTTACTACATTGTTTTTCACATTTTTGCTGTGGACAGCTGAAAACTTGTTCTAGGGAAATTACCCATAGGTCTTCGCTTGTTGTGTTAAAGTATTTGACATGCTCTTGTGTAGATTTCCATTCCTTGTATTAGAAACTTGAATAAGAATCCTGTATCTAGTCTCATGGTCCTAGTGGTATTCAGAATGAAGTGAGTGGGACTGCATGGAATAAATTGAAATTGAGTTATTTTAGTGCCTTCTAATCTAAGTAGAACTTTTGAGGACAAGGCTTTTGAGGGGCAGAGGCTGTGGCAGTGTATCTTGTTCGCTGTTATATCTCTTCCCCCAAGTGCACTGCCTGACATAAAGTAGCATTCAGTAAATGTTTGTGAACAAATGAATGACCAAGTGTTGAGGAAGTTTGGACTGAGACTATGGCTGAGTATACCATGGCACTAAGGGAAGTCTCTAAAAAATGTTCATATCCTGACTTAACAGTTATTGTTATTTTGAGCCACAGTAGAGCCTTGTGATGGTGAAAAGGTTTTGGCTCTACTTCTGATAAGAATTGGAGATGTTTGGCTTGGAAAAGAGGACTCAGGGAGCTATGACAGTTGGAAAGGTTGTTGCATACAGAGGCACGAATCTATTAACCCTAGTTGGGAAACTTTAGAAAGTATGCCCTGCTCCCCTGATGATGGGCCAATAGCCCTTACAATTGTATTGCCGCATCTTTTGTACCAAATTAGTATGGTAAAAAAAAAATACCGGGGGTGGGCTGTGTGGTAGTTTGGGAGAGAAATATGAACAAATGTGATTTAAAGTACATCTTGGAAGAAAGCTACCATATTTGCCCGACTTTCTCCACGTATGATAAAAGCAAAAGAGAAAAACTGAACATTTTTTATGTCTTTCATGGGAACAGTAGTGATTCGATTGCTGGTAGAATTCTTGCCTTCTGTGCCAGAGACCCGGGTTCGATTCCCTGCCAATGCACCTCAAGCACAGCCACAGCTCATCTGTCAGTGGAGGCGTGCGTGTTGCTATGGTGCTGAGTAGGCTTCAGTGGAGCTTCGAGGCTAGGAAGAAAGGCCTGGTGCATTAACCTTTATATGAAAAGGAAAGAGGCCACGGATAAGTAAAGCATCATTGAAGAAGAACAAAGTAGGAGGCCTCAACACTATCTAATCTCAGAACCTACTATACAACCATGGTAGTCAAAACAGCTTGGTATTGGTACAATGACAGACACATAGACCAGTAGAGCAGAATTGAGAACCCAGAGGTAAATCCATCCACCTGTGGTCAGCTGGTTTGACAAAGGCCCAAAGTCCATTCAGTGGGGGAAAAGACTGTCTCTTTAACAAATGGTGCTGGCAAAACTAGATGTCCATCTGTAAAAGAAAATGAAACAGGACCCATACCTCACTACTTGCACCATACACAAAAACTAACGTAAGATGGACCTGAATATAAAACCTAAAACTGTAAAGATGATAGAAGAAAAAATAGGGACAATGCTAGGAACCCTAATACATGGCATAAATAGTATACAAACCATAATTAACAATGCACAAACAGCAGAAGAGAAACTAGATAACTGGGAGTTCCTAAAAATTAAACACTTATGCTCGTCAACAGACTGCACTGAAAGAGTAAAAGAGACCCTGCAGACTGGAGGAAAATTTTTGACTACAATGTATCTGACGAGGGTCTAATCTCTAAAATCTATAAGATACTGCAACATTGCAACAATAAAAAGACAAAATGATCCAATTAAAAAATGGGCAAAGGATATGAACAGACACTTCACTAAAGAAGACATTCAGGTAGCTAACAGACATGAGGAAATGCTCGTGATCATTAGCCATTAAAGAAATGCAAGTCAAAACTAATAATAATAGAAACAGAAAATAACAAACGTTGGAGTGGTTGTGGGGAGATTGGAACTCTTATGCACTGCTGGTGGGAATGTAAAATGGTACAACCACTATGGAAAACTTTATAGTGCCTCCTTAAAAAGCTAGAAATAGAAATGCCGTATAATCCAGCAGTCCCACTCCTAGGAATATATTGTAGAAAAATAACATCTGTCACACCAGTGAACATATACACACCTATGTTCATTGCAGCATTATTCACAATAGCAAAAAAATGGAAACAACCTAAGTGCCCATCAACAGATGAATGGGTAAACAAATTATGGTACATACAATGGAATACTACTCCACGATAAAGAACAGCGATGAATCCACGAAGCATCTCGCAACATGGATGAATCTGGAGGACATTATGCTGAGTGAAATTAGTCAATCACAAAAGGACAAAGACTGTGTGAGACCACTACTATAAAAAGTCAAGAAAAGGCTTACACATAGAAAGAAACAATCTTTGATGGTTACCAGGGAGGGGAAAGGTGGGAAGGGGAAATCACCAACTAGATAGTAGATAAGTGGTAACTTTGGTGAAGGGAATGACAGTACACATTATAGGGGAAGTCAACACAAGGTGACCAAGTCAAAGTCATAGAAGCGTCATAGACACATGCAAACACTTTGAGGGACCGAGTAGCGGGGGCCTGGAGACCATAGTCTTGGGGAACATCTAGGTCAATTGGCATAACATAGTTCATAAAGAAAATGTTCTACATCAGACTTTGGTGAGTAGTGTCTGGGGTCTTAAAAGCTTGTGAGAGGCTGCCTAAGATATGTCTACTGGGCCTATCCTGTTCCGAGCAAAGGAGAATGGAAAAAAAAAAATACACAAGGGAAATGTTAGTCCAAAGGACTAACAGACCACAAGTACCACAGTGTCCCCCAGCCTGAGCCCAGAACAACTAGATGGTGCCCAGCTACCACCACCTACTGCTCTGACAGGGATCATAAAAGAGGATCTCGGACAGAGAGGAAGAAAAATGTAGACCAGAAATGAAGTTCACACACACAAAAAGACCAGACTTACTGATCTGACTAGAGACTGGAAGAACCCCGAGACTATGGCCCCTGGACATCCTTGTAACTCAGAACTGAAGTAACTCCCGAAGTTCACCCTTCAGCCATAGATTACACAGGTCTATAAAACAAACAATAACACACATGAGGAATGTGCTTTTTAGAGCTATCCTGTAAATGAGGCCAAATGGGCAACACCTGCCCAGAAGCAAAGACAAGAAGGCAGAAAGGGACAGGAAAATGGGACAGATGGAAACAGGGAACCTGGGGTGGAGAAGGGAAGAGTGTTGACACATCGTGGGGATTGCAACCAATGTCACAAAATAATTTGTGTATAAATTGTTGAATGAGAAACTAATTTGCTCTATAAACTTTGAGCTAAAGCACAATAAAAAAAGTAAATACAAGTAAAAAAGAAAAAAAAAAAAAAAAAAGCCTGGTGAACTACTTCCAGAAATCAGCCAGTGAAAACCCTGTGGATCACAATGATCTGATCAGTCGTGCATGGGGTCCCTATGAGCCGGGCGACTCACCGGCAGGTAACAACAACATAGATTTTGGTTCAGTATCAGCAAGGCCTGTCTTTATTTAATTTTATTTTTATGTACGTAATAAGTAGTTTCTTGCTTTAAAACATACAAATAATGCAGGTAAAGGAAAAATGCCTTGGCTCAACCCTACCCTCCCATTACAGTTTCCTCTCCAGAGGTCACCACTGTTACCAGTTTACGTTTTCTTCTAAACCTGTACTGTCCAGTACAGTAACCACTAGCCACATGTGGCTATTTAAATTTAAAGTAATTGAAATTAAATAAAATTTAAAATTCTGTGTCTCAGTCACAACAGCTACATTTTGGAGATCAACAATCATATGTGACTAGTGGCTACTGTACTGGAGTGTGTAGACCTAAAATGTTTTTGCCATTGAAGAGAGTTCTATTGGACATAGCTTTTTTATAAATGGCATCAAAATGTACATGTTCTGCAGTTTTTTTAAACTTTAATATGGCTTGGAGTTCTTTTCTTATTACTGAGTATATGATTTCCTTTATTCTTTTAAACTGCTACATTATATCCTACAGTATTTTACCATACCATGTTTATTTCTCTATTAATGGATGTTTTCAATTTTTTGCTACTACAAGCAATGCTTATAATGTTTTCTATGCATATGCCATATTTTTCTATGATAGGTATCAAGAAATGAAATTTCAGGTTTGAAGGGTGTGTATATTTGGAATTTTAAAAAGCCCTTCCTTAACAATTCCAAAAAACTGAAACCAAACCTGTTGCTGTCAAGTTGATTTCCACTCATAGTGATCCTATAGGACAGAGTAGAACTACCCCATCGGGTTTCCAAGGAGCGGTTTGGTGGATTCAAACTGCCGACCTTTTGATTAGCAGCCCAACGCTTAACCCCTGCACCACCAGGGCTCCTTCTAACAATTAGAGCTATCTAACAATAGAATTAATTTTTTCTTGAAATAGTAAACCTCTCTGGAAAACTTCACAACAGCAAGATACTTTTGAGGCCAACTAGTCAATTCTCCCTTTCTTATGCATGCAGATACAAAGGCCTGGAGAACTGAAATGGTCTACCCGAGAAATTTAGATAGCGAATGGCAGATCCTGGGCTGGAACCCAGCTCAGTGTTTCCAGGTATAGAGATCTTTTCAGCATATCACTGTTCATGAGGCCCTGAATGATTTCCTCTTGGGGGTGTTATGGAAGGGATTCCTGAGTTAGGTGGGGGACTTACACCAGATGACTTTTAAACTGCTATGAGTCAGGCCAATTTTATACATAATTGAGTGTGTGGAGTTGAAGTGTGGTCTTTAAATATCAGAAAGCTGAGAGGCAGGGAATGGCTTTTCAAAGGTCAACTTTGGGAGTAGCATTTTCTTAAGTACTTAAGCCTGTTAACACTTTATCTTTGGTTAACGGATTGTTTTGAATCAAATATGCTAGCTTCAGTCTTTGCTACCTGTTGCCTTTACAACTTTAAAGTAAGGGTACCCACTGATATCACAATTAGATTTTCATATGGTGGAACCACTTTACGATAATCTTACCAAATTATATCAGTTACTATTTGAGTAATTGTGTATCTTGAAATCTATATTTACCTTTTAGAGACTGTGTGTGATATATATTTAGATGTCTTGCTGTCTGTCAGCAGACCAATGACTATATTTCTTTGCATAGGAAACCAGTTGAGAGAATGTGATCGATCCCAAATCCTTCATCATCATTAGAAAAACACCTCACAGGGCATGCACCACTGATAATGTACGAATTGATATTAAATCTTTATTTTTATAGCTTTAGTACCAACAGGTTGCTTCAGTGGTCAAGGAGGAATTTTATGAGAGAAATGTGCTTTGAGGAAAACTTACGTACCCGATGTATCTTCTTTTAAGATATTAAAAAAGGGATGAAAGTACACATAGAAGTAAGAGTCAGAGAAGAAAAGTAGTACCTCTTTTTAAAGCTTTCAATGTAGATTACCATGAGTAGGAGGAATTAAGTTACATGTAGTATTTCATGAATGCTTTATTTAAGGCTCTAGTTATCAGATAACCTTTAGAAGGTGTGTCTCTGGAGTTCTGGGGATGGTTTTAGTCAGTGCTGAAATAGAGAGGTCCTTAGGAAGTCAGGAGCCCTGGTGGCACACTGGTTACGAGATCTGCTGCTAACCAAAAGGTCAGCAGTTTGAATCTACCAGCTGCTCCTTGGAAACCCTATGGGGCAGTTCTGTTCTGTCCTGTACGGTCGCTATGAGTCGGGACCAATGCAGCAGTAACCGGTTTTGGTTTTTAGGAAGTCAGGTGCAAGATTTTCTTTGCTGAAGGATGCCAGAAGTTCTGATTAACTTAAAATCGAGTCACAAAAGTGAGATATGTTTTCTTCACATTTTAAGAAGTGTATAAATTTTGGCATCTTGTGCAGAGTAACTGTTGAGGTGACCTTCACTCTTTTTTTTTTTTCTGCCAACTTCGGCTACCAAAAAAAAAAAAAAAGAAAACCTATTGCCGTCAAATTGATTCCCACTCATAGTGACTTTATAGGACAGAGTAGAACTGCCCTATAGGGTTTCCAAGGAGTGACTGGTGGATTCGAACTGCCTGCCTTTTGGTTAGCAGCCAAATGCTTAATCACTGTGCCACCAGGGCTCCTCTTGGGCTACCAGGTTGTATACATAATAGGAAGTGTGAGGGAAGATAATGAAGATAAATATGGAAGTATTTCATATTAGCACAATAGTTTCTAAAAAAATTGTTTAACTTTGAGTAAGTCCTGTTTATGCTTGTTGAGAGACTTGCTTTTTTTTGGATTCTATGACCAGTCCCTGGAGGAAGACATCATGCTTGGTAAAGTAGAAGGTCAGTGAAAAAGAGGAAGAGGAAGACCCTCAATGAGATGTTTTGACACAGTGGCTGCAACAGTGGGCTCTGATGTGACAACGATTGTGAGGATGGCTCAGGACTGGGCAGTGTTTCATTCTCTTGTACGTGGAGTCACTATGAGTCAGAACTGACTTGATGGCACCTAGCAACAACATGACTGGCTTTAGAATAAAACTTATTCTTGTGTAAATTTCCTATCTGACTTTACTATAGACTAACACTGTTTGTAGCAACAGTTGGAATTTATTATTTTTCTGTTTTAAATTTTAATTCAATTGTGAGATATTATCTTAAAGTATAGATGAATAGTTTCAGAATCCATAACTGCTATGTGACTGTAAAGAAATTACTAGAAATTTAATTAGTGCTTCTTTCTATCTGAATGGTACTTTATTCCACAGGCTACATAGTAAATTTTACTTTCAAGCTTTTGGCAGGCAATAGAAGTAGAATATTTAATAAAGACACTAGATATGATGTAGATGGGGAAAAAAATTGAACAGACCACTAGGTTTAGAAAAGTTGAAGTTAGTTGAAATAGGTAAGTCTGAGAAGATTTTGGAGGGAAATCTGTCTTAATCTGTAGGATATTATCTGTTTAGTACCTCACTAAAATTGTGTGTGTTTTCTCAAACAGGAATTCAAAGGTTCTAGGAAGAAAGATGGTAGAATCACAGAAGTTATTATAAAGCTTGTGAACTTTTTTTAAACAGCTTTATTGATGTACAAATTTACCCATTTTAAGTGTATGTTTGATAATTTTTAGTAAATGTATATAGTTGTACAACCATCACTACAGTCCAGTTTTAGGACACCTTCATCACCTCGGATAGTTCCCTGTGTCTTTTTGCAGTCAATTTCTGCTCCACCCCCAGCCCAGGCAGCCACTGATCTGCTTTCTGTCTCTATAGTTTTGCTTTTTCTAGAATTTTTTATAAATAGTATTATGCAATAGGTAGCATAAAATTTTGTGTTGCATCTTTAACATCTCTGTATCTTCCACAGCACCCAGCATATTTCCTGATACACAGGAGCTAGTCAGTGTAAAATAGCTTTACAGGTTATCTTCTTTTCTAATATTATTACTGAAGCTTGCAAACAGTGTAACTCCTTTTTGTAGTGATATCTGATACCAGATAAGATCTCTTCATCAAGAAATGAAACAACCAAATGTAGGTGTTGATTTGGTTATTTTTAAAAAGTACTATAAGGTTCTGTGGGCAGGTATGACCAAGTGTCAAACAATAATGCTCTTTCTGGAAGTTTCTTCAGTCTAAACTACCTTCTGGTATTTTATGCTAGTGCTGTGTTCAAAAATGGAATTTTTCAAGGTTTAGAAATATGTGGATATCAGCTTGGTAGTGATTAGGTTATATCAGCAATATGACTTCTAAATTTTCTGATAATTAATAGTTTACTTATATTATCCAGATCTGCCACTAACAATAAAAAATAGTCAAGTTTGTTTTCAACCTATGTTCTGACTAGAAGTCACTACTGTTTACTAATACCTATTTCCCTCATATTCTTTTTAGTAGAAGAGTGCCCCAAATTCTAGCTAGGCACATGGCCACCTAATTAGAGATTATATTTCTCAGTCTCCTTTGTAGAGGGATATGGCTGTATGGCAAAATACTAGGCAATAGGATGTGAGTGGAGTCAATGTGTACAACTTTCAATCATACCCATAAAAGGCGGCTGCTGCCCTCCACTTCCTCTTCCTGCTTTCAAGGGCTAGACCACCTGCGTTATAGGACTAAGCCATCTTGAACTCTATGATGAAGGTATCAGTGAAAGAGCAACAACATGGAAGATGACAGATCCCTGGATTTCCTGTATCCTTAGAGCACCTACCAGCCTGGACTCTTGTCATGTTTAAGCCATTGCTAATTGACCTGTGTTAAAGTAAGCAATTTCCTAGCTTGATACAAGTGCAGTCCCAGTTTTTTTCAGTGTAATTTTTCTCTTCATAATTTTCTATAACAAAAGTGTTACTGGTCAGTCATTTACTGTCTTATGTTCTCTTTCTTCAAAGGAGCCTATAAAATGCTCTTTCTCTTGAATCTCAAATTATGTAAAGATAACTCAAATTCCTTTGACTATATAATTTTTAAAGCCATTGAACAAATCTCATGCCTCTTAATGTCTCCCCAGGGGCGAATTATCTAATAGGCAAGGTAAGCACAGTGCTTACCTTACTTACCAGATCATCTGTAGTGAACAGTTTCACATTTTTTTCACCACATCAAAGAGTCTACTTCTAGGTCTGGCTGGCATCTGTCTCTCTCCCAATCCCACAGCACCTTCCTACAGAATCAAAGCCTCTTTTCAAGTTTACAATCCCTAACGGGTGGATGACCCAGTAAGCAAGGTAAGCACAGGCTTACTTGTGCTTACTTACCGATCTGTAATGAACAGTTTCACTACAGATCATCTGGTAAGCCAGGTAAGCACCATGCTTTTCTTGCTTATTGGATAATCTTCCCCTGTGTCCCCTTCAGAAACCTAGTTACGCATGCACAAATGAAATTAAGAAGATAGTTGGGAGGGTTGCGGTGGTAGTTATTTTCTCAGGAATTAGAGTGTAGGCAGAGACAACATTTTAGTAACAGAAAGAAAAGCAGGAATATTTAAACATGCATTAGTTATCTTTTGCTGGCTAACACGTTGTGCCAAAGCTTAATTTAAAACCACAAACATTTATTTTACAGTTTCTGTGAGTTAGGAATCTGGGTGTGACCCAAGGTTTCTTATGAGGCTGCAGTCAAGGTATTGACTGGAGCTACTTGTCGGGGCTGGAAAATTCTCTTCCAGACTTACTGCTGTGGTTTTTGGCATGCTTCAGTTACTCATTGGCTATTGGCCAGAGACTTAAGTTCCTTGCCATGTGGCTTTCTCTACAGGGTTACTTACTGTACGGCAGCTTGCTCCCCCCAGAGCATCAGATCTAAGAGAGAGCTCCCAAAATGGAAGCCACAGTTTTTTTTAACCTAATCTCAAGTGACATGCCATCACTTCTGCCATTTTCTCTTCATTAGAAGTGAGTCAATAAACCCAGCCCACACTCAGGAGGTGATTATGCAAGGCTTGAATACCAGGAAGCAAGGATCATTGGAGGCCATTACAGGATGCCTACTGCATACCATATGCAAAGATGTATTAAATATGTATTGATATTTCAACTTGGTAGTTTGACTTTTTAATTTTACCCATGTTCACTAGTACCAGTTTTATCTTGCCTTTTCTCAGTCATTAAATTATCTTTTCATTTGGATAAACAAGAATAATTTAGGTCCACTGGGATTTAGTGATTTATGGGTTATAACAATCATCTCACTTTAAAAAAAAAAAAGTTCAACAAAGGTGCTATCCAAAGTCAGCCATATTTTAAACAAGATACTGTTTGGTTCCAGTGACCTTGTCCCACATAAAAATTAGCCCTTTCAGACCACATAGTTCTTTGACCTTAAATAAATGATCTAGTCTTCCTGAGTCTTTATTTTCTTATCTATAAAATGAGGATGATAAGTGTAAAAATATCTACAAGAGAGAGACTTCTGGCTATGGCCACATGAAGAGTTTGGTGAATCCTCCCCACCAAAAAAAAAAAAAAAAGGTATATGTATACATATAAAACTGGACACAATTGCCTGAAACTATTTTGGCTCTGGAAATTTGCCAGAGGTAGACTTCAAATTTGGAAGCATTTATTCTTAGAGAAATGCTAGAGCTTCATGTAAGAATAGTAGTAGTCTGTAGCCTTCTTGCTTGAGGCTGCTACTGCGCCTCACATTCCCCCTTCCCTTCATCCACCACCTTCATCAAGAACTGTAGTTTGGAAAACCAGCAGCTTTGCTTCCAGAGAGGCTGACTCAGTTGGGAACAGTGGGTAAAATCTGTGGATTTGTTAGCTAAAAGTGGCGAATGTGACAGGAAACAAATGGGGAAAACTAAGATATCTGCTAGTGTGAGGTTGTGGTTCCAGTTGGGATTAGCAGTGGACTACCAGATAACAGACTCAAAAAAAAGGGAAACACGAAGGGATAAGCTATCCACACATCCCTTGCTTATTGTGAAACTACATGTATTTGCAAGGGAGACCAGAGAGTCTAGCAGAAGCAAAGGCTAAGGCAGACTTGAGAACTGGTTGAGCTTTGAATATGCTTTTCCCAGTCCACACACAGATCAAAGACCAGGCTTGAGGTGTTTGAGCATATACTTTTCCTAGATAAGTAGCTTAAAACTAAGTTATATAGACACAGGATGATCTCCTGAGGAAGCCAAGCTAAAAATATATAAGAATTAAAACTTGAGAGAGCATATTTCACAGTTGAAGACCAGGCAAATTAAAAAAAAAAAAAAAAATCAAAGTTCCAGAGTTTCTGTAATGTACTATCTCAAACGTCCAGTGTCTAACAAAAAAATCATGGGACATGTAAGGAAATAGGAAAATGTGATCCATACTGAGAGGAAAAAGCAGTTAATAGAAACTGATTTTGAGTGGTCCCAGATAATAGACTTAGCAGACTACATTCAAAGAATTAAAGGGTAATATGATGACATTGACCCAAAAAACAGGAATCTTAATAGAGAAATGGAAACTATAAAAAATAACTCAATAGAGATGAAAAGTAAAATACTCACAAAATTCAATAAATGTGATGGTTAAGGTTGTGTGTCAACTTGGCTGGGCCATGAGATCAAACCATGATTCTCAGTGGTTTGACAGTTGTACGATGTTGTGATCACGTCCATGTTGATAGTTGATATAATGTGATCACCCTCATGATGAGATCTGTTGTGATTAGACAGTCAGTTGAAAGGGAGCTACCTTGGGTGTGTGGCCTGCATCGAATATAAGTGGACATTCTGGCAAGGCTCGTGGGCTTTTGCTCACTCTGGATCCTGCAACTGCCTCCTGTTTGACCTCTGGTTCTTGGGACTTGAGCTGGCAGCTTACCTCCGGTCTTGCCTACTGTTCTTGGGATTCGTTGGTCTTTGCAGGCTATGAGCAGCAGACCTGCTCTCTGACCTGCCAATCTTGGGTTCGCCAGCTCCTGCAGCTACGTGAATCAGGAGACGCCTCCAGCCTGACCCACGGATTTGGGACATTCCAGTCTCTACAACTTTGTGAGCCATTTTCTTGATATAAATCTCTCTCTATATATATTTATATGCTTTACTGGTTTTGCTTCTCTAGGTAATCCAGCCCAAGACAATGTGCTCAATGGCAGATTTGAGATGGTAGAAGAAAAATCCACGCACTAGAATATAGATCAGTAGAATTTATCCAACCAAAGCAGAGAGAGAGAAAAAAAGTTTGAATAAAAATGAACAGGGCTTCTTTAAAAAAAAACAAAAAGAGCAGGGCTTCAAAGATGTGGAAGAACATCAAGTGTACCAACGTCCATGTAATGGGAGTCCCAGAAGGAGAACAGAAAAAATATTTGATGATATAAAGACCAAAAATGTCTCAAATTTGATAAAAATCGTTAATCTACAGATACAAGAAGCTCAATGAACCCCAAGTAGGATAAAGAGAATGAGAACCAAAGCTATACATATTATACTCAAGCTACTAAAAGCCAAAGATAAAAATCTTAAAAGCAGCAAGAGATGAATAATTCATCATGTACAGGGTGTGTTAGTTTTCTGTTGCTGTGTAACAAATCACCACAAAATTTGTGGCTTAAAACAACACCCATGTATTAGCTTACAGTTCTGTAGGTCAGAAATCTGGCGCACATATATTTGTACACGTACATATATACCTATATCTACACACACAGCATACATAAATCTAACAACAAGCTTGTTTAAAGAAATACTTATAACACTGTCGTTGGGTTTAGTACATATATGGATATAATACAAATGACAATAATCGTATAAAGGAAGGAGGAAAATGGAGCCATCATGTAACAAAGTTATGTTTAGCTGGAATTAAGTCAGTGTTAAAGTAGCTTGTGGTAAGCTAAAGATGCGTATTCTAATGCCTAAAAAACTATTTAGAAAATAATGGAAAAGCCATAAAAAGTAAAATGAGTTAAAATGGTACACCAAAAACATAGCATAGCATAGCATAGCATACCATAACATCACATACAGTAAAGGAGGAAACAAATTTTAAATATGAGACATGTAGAAAAATAATAGCAAAACGGCAGCCATAAATCTCACCATATCAATAATTACATTAAATGTTAATAGACTAAACATTCCAATCAAAGTACAGAGATTGTGAGACCAGATAAAAAAGCAAGACTGTATGCTGTGTACCAGAGACTTGCTTTAGGTTAAAAACACAAATAGGTTGAAAGTAATCAGAAAAATATATACCATGCAAATACTAACCATGAGAGAGCTGGACTGGCTATGTTAATAAAAGATAAAATAATTTAAGATTAGTGACAAAGAAGGACATTTCATAATGACAAGACAGTCAATATATCAGGAAGATATAAAATATAAATACAATATATATATATTTAACAGAACTCCAAAATACATGAAGCCAAAAACATCAGAATTGAAAAGAGAAATAAACTATCCAAAAATTATAGTTGGCAGGAAATCTGTAAGTTTCTAGAAGACTTAAAAAGCACTATCAGCTATCCTGTACTACCCGACAAGTGCATAGACCACTCTACCACACAGAAGCAGATTGTATATTTGTTTCAAGCCACATAGAACATTCTGTAGGATAGACCATATGCTAGGACATAAAACAAGTCTCAATAAATTTAAAAGAAGTGATTCATACAGCATTTGTTTTCCAAGTACAATTGAATCAAATTAAGCATTACTAGTAGAAAGAATTTTGCAAGACCAATGACTTATTCATTACAAATACCTTTTTTCAACAACATATACATGTGGACCTCTCTGGATGGAATACACAGGAATCAGATTGACCACATCTGTGGAAAGAGATGATGGAAAAGCTCAATATCAGTCAGAGCAAGGCCCGGGGTCGACTTCGGAACAGACCATCAATTGCTCATATGCAAGTTCAAGGTGATGCTGAAGAAAATTAAAACAAGTCTGTGAGAGCCAAAGTACAACCTTGAGTACATCCCACCTGAATTTGAAGATCATCTCAAGAATAGATTTGATGCATTGAACACAAATGATTGAAGAGAAGATGGGTTGTGTTTTGACATCAAGGACATCATACATGAAGAAAGCATAAGGTCATTAAATGACAGGAAAGAAAGAAAAGACCGAAAAGAGACTCTGAAACTTGCTCCTGAATATCGAGTAGCTAAAGCAAAAGGAAGAAATGAAAAAGTAAAAGAGCTGAACAGAAGATTTCAAAGGGTTGCTCGAGAAGACAAAGTAAAGTATCATAGTGAAATGTGCAAAGACCTGGAGTTTACAAAAGCAGAAGGGAAGAACACACTCTGCATTTCTGAAGCTGAAATAACTGAAGAAAAAATTCAAGCCTCGATTTGCAATTTTGAAGGATTCTATTGGTAAAAGGAAGCATCAAAAGAGGATGGAAAGAATACACAGAGTTACTGTACCAAAAAGAACTGGTCAACATGCAGCCATTTCAGGAGGTAGCATATGCTCAAGAACCAATGGCACTGAGGGAAGAAATGCAACATGCACTGAAGGCATTGGCAAAAGTCGAGGCCCCAGGAATTGAGGGAATACCAACTGAGATGTTTTGCTGGAGGTCCTCATTTGTCTATGCCAAGAATATTGGAAGACAGCTACCTGGCCAACCAACTGGAAGAGATCCATATTTGTACCCATTCTAAAGACAGATGATCCAACAAAATGTGGAAATTATCAAACACTATCATTAATATCACATGTAAGTAAAATTTTGCTGAAGGTAATTAAAAAATGGTTGCAGCAGTACATAGACAGGGAACTGCCAGAAAGGCAAGCCAGATTCAGAAGAGTATGTGGAATGAGGGATATCAATGCTGATGTCAGATAGATCTTGGCTGAAAGCAGAGAATATCACAAAGATATTTGCCTGTGTTTTATTGACTACGCAAAGGCATTCGACTGTGTGGATCATAACAAATTATGGATAACATTGTGAAGAATGGGAATTCCAAAACAATTGTATCCATGAGGAACCTGTACTTGGACCATGAGGCAGTCACTCAGACAGAGCAAGGGGATACTATGTGATTTAAAAATCAGGAAAGGTGTGCGTCAAGGTTGTATTCTTTCACCATACTTATTCAGTCTGTATGCTGAGCAAATAATCTGAGAAGCTGGACTGTATGAAGAAGAACGTGGCATCAGGATTGGAGGGAGGCTCATTAACAACCTGTAATATTTATTTATTTTGGATTTAATTTTTTTTAATTGTAAAAATATATATAACACAACATTTGGCAATTCAGCATTTTTCAGGTATACAATTTAGTATGTGAGTTGCATTAATCATATCGTGCAACCACCACTCTTAATCGTTGCCAAATTTCCCGTCACCATAAACAAAAACTCACTGCTTCCCAAACAATGGCTGCCACTCTTCCCCTCTCTCCTGCCCCTGGTTACCACTGATAAAGGTTGGTTTCTGTACATTTGCCTATTCTTGTCATTTCATTTAAGTGGGATCATACAATGTTTGTCCTTTTGACATTTCACGCAGCATAATATCAACCACTTGTGATACTTAGATGACACAATCTTGCTTGCTTAAAGTCAAGAGGACTTGAAGCACTTACTGATGAAGATCAAAGACTACAGCATTCAGTATGGATTATATCTCAACATAAAACAGAAATCCTCACAGCTGGAATATTAAGCAACATCATGATAAACAGAGAAAAGATTGAAGTTGTCAAGGATTTCATTTTACTTGAATCCACAATCAACGCCCATGGAAGCAGCAGTCAAGAAATCAAACGATGTATTGCATTGAGCAGATCTGCTGAAAAAGATCTCTTTAAGGTGTTGATAAGATGTCACCTTGAGGACTAAGGTGCACCAGACCATGGTATTTTCAGTCACCACATATACATGCAAAAACTGGACAATGAATAAGGAAGACTGGAGAAGAATTGATGCCTTTGAATTGTGGTGTTGGTAAAGAATATTGGGTATACTATGGACTGCCAGAAGAGCGAACAAGTCTGTCTTGGAAGAATAGCCAGAGTGCTCCTTTAAACCAAGGATGGAGAGACTTCATCTCATGTACTTTGGACATGTCAGGAGGGACCAGTCCCTGGAGAAGGACATCATGCTTGGTAAGATCATTGAATAAGAGGAAGACCCTCAATGAGATGAATTGACATATTGGCTGCAGCAATGGGCTCAGACATAGCAATGATTGTGAGGATGGCTCAGGACTGGGCAGTGTTTCGTTTTATTGTATATAGCTCACTTTGAGTCAGAACTGACACTGGCACCTGACAAAAACAGCAATAGTAGAAAAATTTGGGAAATAGCCAAATATTTTGAAAATCAAACCACATACTTATTTGTTTTATAAATTGAAGTAAAATTGATATAACCTAAAATTCACGATCTTAACAATTTTAAACTGTACAATTCAGTGACGTTTAGTATATTAACAATGCTGTACCACTATCAAGGAGCTGTGGTAGTTCAGTGGTTAGGGAGTAGCCTGATAACTGAAAGGCTGGTAATTCTAACCCATCAGCTGCTCTGGGAGAGAAAGATGTACCAGTCTGCTTCTGTAAAGTTTACAGCCATAGAAATGCTATAGGGGCAGTCCTACTGTGTCATGTAGGGTCGCTGTGAGTTGGAATTAACCCAGTGACAATAGGTTGGGTTTTTGGTACAACCATCAGCTGTATCTAGTTCCAGAGCATTTTTGTTACCCCAGAAAGAATTCCCGTTACCATTAAGCAGTCAGTCCCCATTCTCCTCCACCCCCAGCCCCTGGCAACCACTAATTCACCTTCTGTCTCTATAGGTTTGCCTATTCTGGGTATTTCATATAAATGCAATATGTGGCTTTTTTTGTTTGCCTTCTTTCACTCAGCATATTTTCAAGGTTCATCCTTGTTGTAGCATGTGTCAGTACTTCATTCCTTTTTACTGCTGGATAATGTTCCATTGTATGATATACCACATTTTGTTTTTCCATGCATCAGTTGATTGACATTTGGGTTGTTTCTACACTTTGCTTTTATGAATTATGCTACTATGAACATTCATGTACAAGTTTTTATTTGAACACCCATTTTCAGTTCTCTTGGATATATACCTAGAAGTGGAATTGATGAATCACATGGTAATTCTATCTTTAACTTTTTGAGGAACTGCCAAGCTTTTCCACAACAGCTGCACCATTTTACATTCCCATTAAGCAGTGTATAAGGGTTCCAGTTTCTCCACATCCTCATCAACACTGTTATTTTCAATTAAAAAATTAAAAAAAAAAAATCTATCCTAGTGGGTGACAAGCAATATTTTCATTTAATTTTGATGAAGTCCATTCTATCTACTTTCTTCTTTTGTTGCTTGTGCTTTTGGTGTCATATCTAAGACTGCGTTCCAAATCCATGGCTTCAAAGATTTGCTCCTATGTTCTCCTGTGTTTTCTTCTAAGAGAGGAACCCTGGTGGCATAGTGTTTGAGTGCTTGGCTACTAACTGAAAGGTTGGAGGTTTGAACCCACCAGCTGCTCCATGGGAGAAAGATGTGACAGTCTGCTTGCATAAAGATTATAGCCATGGAAAACCTGTGAGACAGTTCTGCTCTGTCCTATAGGGTTGCTGTGAGTTGGAACCAACCCAGTGGCAATGGGTTTGTTTTTTTCTTCTAAGAGTTTTATAGCTTTAGCTCTTACATTTAAATCTTTGATCTGTTTTTATTTAAGTTTTGTATATGGTGAGAGGGAGTGGTACAGCTTCATTCTTTTGCATGTGCATATCCAGTTGTTCTAGCACTATTTGTTGAAAAGACTATTCTTTCCCAAATTGAATGGTCTTGTTGACTATCATTTGTTTAGTTTTATTTCTGGACTCTTAATTTTATTCAATTGATATATAAGTCTGTCCTTATGCAAGTGCCACTTTGTTTTGATTACTGTAGATTTGTAGTATGTTTGGAAATTGGCAAATGTGAATCCTCCAACTTTGTTGCTCTTTTTCAAGATTGTTTTGGCTATATTCCAGGTCTTTTTAAATTCTGTATGACTTTTAGTTCAGCTTGTTTATTTCTGCAAAAAAGGTACTTGGAATTTTGATAGTGATTGCATTGGATTTGTAGATTAATTTGGGGAATATTGACATTTTAACAATAGTAAGTTTTCCAATTCATGAACATGATGTCTTTCCCCTTACTTAGGTCTTTTAAAATTCCTTTCAACAATGTTTTGTAGTTTTCAGTGTACAAGTCTTGCACCTTCTTAGTTAGATTTATTCCTAAAAATTTTATTCTTTTTGATGCTACTATAAATGCAATTGTTTTTTTAATTTCATTTTTGAATTTTTATTGCTAGTGTGTAGAAATACAACTGATTCTTGAATGTGCTGATCTTATATCCTGCAACTTTGTTGAAGTATTAGTTCTAGTAGTTTTTTGTGTGGGTTCTCTAGGATTTTCTATGTATAAGATCATGCTGTCTGTGAATAGAGACAGCTTTATTTCTTTTCCAATTTGGATGCCTCTTCTTTTTCTTGCACTAGTTAGGACCTCCAGTACAATGTTGCATAGAAGTGCAAGAGCAGACGTCCTTGTCTTCATCCTGATCTTAGGAGGAAAGCTTTCAGTCTTTCTTCATTAAGTATGATGTTAGCTGTGGGCATTTCATAGATGCTCTTTATCAGGTTGAAGAAGTTCCTTTTTTTTCCTAGTTTCTTGAGTGTTTTTATCATGAAAGGGTGCTATATTTTGTCAAATGCATTTTTTGCTTTGCCTTACTCATCTGGTGCTGCTGTAACTGAGATACCATAAGTGGATGACTATAAAGAACGGAAATTTATTTTCTCATGGTTCAGGAAGCTGTAAGATTCAAATTCAGGGCACTGGCCATAGGGGACAGCTCTCTGTTAGCTCTGGGGGAAGATCCTTATCTCTTTCAGCGTCTGTGGTCTGGCATTCCTTGGTTCCTTATCAGTCTTCACCTGGCTTCTCTCTCCCACCCCTGTTTGGGCTTACTTCTGTGTCTAACCTGCTGTTTTTATAACTCAGAAGTGATTAGGTTTAGGACATACCTTAAACTGATATGGCCCCATTAAGATAACAAGGAAAACCCTATTTTCAAATAGGATTTTATCCATAGGTTTTATAGGAATTAGGATTCAGACCCATATTTTGGGGGGGATATAATTCAATTCATAACATGCTTCTACTGAGATGATTTGCTTTTTTCTTCATTGTATTAATATGTTGTATTACATTGACTTTTGTATGTGGAACAACCCTTGCATTACTGTGATAGATCTTGGTCAATTGTATAATCCTTTTAACATGCAGCTGAATTCAGCCGCTAGTATTTGTTGGGGATTTTTGCATATATATTCATAAGAGATGTTGGTCTGTAGTTTTCTTGGTATGTTTTTGTTTAGCTTTGGTAGCAAAGTAGTGCTGGCTTCATAGAATGAACTAGAAAGTGTTCCCTCCTCCTTTAATTTTAGAAATAATTTGATAAGGATTGTTGTTAGTTCTTTAAATAATTGATAGAATTCACCAATGAAGATATCTGGTCCTTGGCTTTACTTTGTTGGAAATTTTTTGATTATTAATGTAATCGCTTTACTTGTTATAGGTTTATTCAGATGTTCAATTTCTTCTTGAGTCAGTTTTTGTAGTTTGTGCGTTTCTAGGGATTTATCCACTCCATTCTGTGTTATCTGATTTGTTAGCATACAGTTAGCATACTCTTAGTATTCTCTTATAATTCCTTTTATTGCTGCAAGATCAGTAGTAGTGTTCCTATTTTCAATTCTGACTTTAGTAATTTGAGTCTTCTCTATTTTTCTCGTTCAGTCTAACTAAAAGTTTTGTCAATTTTGTTGATCTTTTCAAAGACTCGACTTTTGGTTTTGTTGATTATCTCTGTTGGTTTTTGTATTCACTATTTCCTTTATATATATATATATGCTCTACAAGCAACAACCCATTGCTGTGAAGTCAGTTCCGACTCATAGTGACCCTATGGGACAGATTTCCAAAGAGTGGCTAGTGGGGTTTGAACTGCTGACCTTTTGGTTAGCAGCTGAGCTCTTAAGCCATTGTGCCACGGGACCCTGGTGGCTATATATGCTCTAATCTTTATTATTTCCCTCTTTCTGCTTGCTTTTTGTTTGCTCTTTTTTTTTTTTTTTTTTTTAGTTTCTTAAGGTGAAAGGTTAGGTTAGATTTGAGATCTTTCTTATTTAATGCAGTTGTTTACATTTATATGCTATAAATTTTGGTATGTTTTTCTGTTCATTCATCTCAAAGTATGTTTTTAATCTCCATTGTGATTTCTTCTTTAATCCATTGGTTGTTTATGAGTGTGTTGTTTAATTTTTATGTGTTTTGAATTTTCCAAATTTATCCCTGGTAATTGTCCTTGTTCTGAAGTTTACTTTGTCTCCTACTAGTACGGCCTCTCCAGCTTTCTTTTATTATTTGTACGATATATAAAATTTCCTTTTTTTAACTTTTAACCTATTTGTGTCATTGAAGTGAATTTTTTGTAGATACCATATAAAACCAAAAAAACCAAAACTGTTGCTGTTGAGTCGATTCTGACTCATGGCAACCCTATTGGACAGAGTAGAACTGCCCCGTAGGGTTTCCAAGGAGTGCCTGGTGGATTCGAGCTGCTGAACTTTTGGTTATCAGCCATATAGCTCTTAACAACTATGCCACCAGGATTTCCAGATACCGTATAGATAAGTTTTATTTTTTCAAATCTACTTGGCAATCTGTGTTCTAATTGGCGTGTTAGATCATTTAGATTTAATGTAATTATTTATATGATTAGATTTAAGTTTGCCATTTTAATTGTTCTCTGAATGTCCCTTCTGTTTTTGTGCCTCTAGTTTTTTTGCTTTTCTGTTTTTTTGATTGTGTATATATATGTATATATTTTATCTTATTTACTGGGTTTTTGGATTTCGGCTGTATTTCTTTATATTGCATATTTAGCAGTTGCCCTGGGAATTACAATATCTAATGTTTCATACCTAATGTTTCACAGTCTACTTTTACCACTCCAAATAAAATTTAGAAGCCTTATTAACCATGAAGGCCCCTTTATTTTTCCCTCCTTTATGTTATAGTTGACATATATATTACATCTGTATACTTTGAAAATAAACTGTTGTGTTTTTATTATAACTGACATAAATATTATAAAGAACTTAAGTGTCCATTATATTTACTTAGATATTTATTATTTCTGATGCTTTTCTTCCTTTTTTGAAGTTTTAGGTTTCTCTGTTGTCATTTCCCTTCAGTCTCAAGAACGTCCTCTAGCATTTCTTTTAGAGCAATTCTCTTGGTAATAGATTCTCTTAATTTTCCTTCCTTGGAATATGTCTGTGTTTGCTGTCATTCCTGAAGGATAGTGTTCCTGTATGTATAATTCTGGGCTGACAATTCTTTTCTTTCAGCTCTTTAATAAGTTTTACCACTGTCTGCTGCCCTCCACAATTTCTGATGAGAAATCTGTTTTGATTTGAATGATACTCTACTTTATGTTATGTGTCCTGCTTTTGTTGCTAATTTTAGGATTTGTTTTTTTATTTTTGGTGTTCGGTAGTTTGATTATGATGTGCCTGGGTATAATTTTCTTAGACTTCATCCTGTTTGCGGTTTCCTGATCTTCTTGAATCTCTGTATTTGTGTCTTCCAGCAACTTTGGGGAGCCTACAGCCATTATTTCTTCAAATATGTTTTTTCTGTACCATTCTGTTAATTCTCTTTTTCTAGGACTCCAATACATGAAAGTTAGATTGTTTGATATTTTGACACAGATCCTTGGAGCTCTTTGCATTTTTTCCACCTGTTCTTCAGATTGACTAGTTTCTGTTCATCTATTAGTTCACTGTGCCTTTCTGCAGTCATCTCTATTCTGTTACTGAGCTCTTCTAATAATTTTTCATTTCATCTCTTGTATTTTTCAGTTTAAAATGTCCACTTAATTGTTTTTATAATTTGTATTTCTTTGTTGAGAATGTCTTAGAAATACATGAGTGTTTACCTCATGGACTATGGCTGTAACAGGTGTTTTAAAGTCTTTGATAACTCCATCATTTGTGTCATCTTGTTTGGCAATGTTGATTGTCTTGTTTTCTTCAGAAATGATCACTTTTTTTTCCTTCTTATGTTGAGTAACTTTGGATTGTATCCTGGATATTTTAAATATTACAGTGAAATACTCTGGATCCTATTAACTCAGCATTTGTCAATAGAATTTTATTTTGTTTTGTTTTAGCATGTAGTCAATCAGGTTAGGTTTGATTTACAAATTCTTTCTTTCATTCTTTGAACTCTGATTCCAGTGAGTTCAGTTTTCAGCACCTTTGCTGTGCTGCTTTGTTTTTTTTCTGTGTATGTGAAGTTTAGTGGCGAGCTTGGGTCTTATGTCAATTCATACACAGAATTAGCAGGTTTTTCTTTTTTCAGATTTCTTCTCTGACGCTTCCTTCATGTTCTTTGACTTTGAGGATCCCTTTTCCTGGTCCTCTCGCTAGAAAGATGGAATTTCTTTCAGTTACAGCCACCTGTGTTGCTGTGTAGTTTTGCACAACTGGGACTAATTTCATGGTGAAGTGGTAAGAAAAAAATTAATGGAATTCCTTCCACATGCTTTGGACCAGGGAGTCCCCTTTCCGGCCAGAAAATTGAGCTTACTTTTGGAGTTTAGATGCCTGAGCAGCTGCCACAAGGCCATAGAGAGAAAAGATAAGGAAAAAAGAAAAGAAAAAAATGAGGACCCTTCCCTGTCTGTCTTTCAGAGACCCATTTTCCTGGTCCTCTGTCCAAAAAAAAAGGTTTTTCCTCTGAGTTTTTATTGCTTGTACCTGCTGTGCAGTTCCTCACAGGGGCCACCCTCAGTTCTAAGCTAGGAGATAAAAGGAAAAAACAAAAATTAACAAAAGAAAACCCCAGGAAACTCATCCCCATTATAAGTCATTCTTTAAGGTTTGACTCCTCTCCCCAACCTGATTGTTATTAACTTTTCGAGTCTTTAGGTAATTGCTTTTAGTATGTTGTTTAGAGGTTTTAGGTTTAATGAATGGGAGTGAGACGCTGTAGCAAGTTGCTCCATCTTGACCGTCATTGGAAGTTTCACTAGGTGATCCTTATGCGTATTCTTTACCTCTCGGTACACCCTTGGGGGAGGAACAGTACAGGTAGTACCCAACTTAAAACAGGGTTTCGAGGACTCTGTCCTAAGTTGGTTCTAATGTAAGCCCAATACCTTATTTGTTTATTTATTTAGTTTTCATTATCATTGCCATTACCTGCTATACAGCAGTGTTTTGAATAGTAAATCATAACATTCACCATCTGCAAGTGAACATCTGAGAATGATAACCGTAGCAAATCACATGCTGCAACATTGTATGTAGTACATATTACTAATGGTAAGATACACACGTGCACACACACACGCACACACACACAACAAGACAGTCAAACGTGGTTTGTCATGATTTGAATTTATTGACTACCTATAGTTGTGAAGGGAAGCTGTTGTTTTCCCAAGGCTCAAGATTTAAACATGGTAGAGACTCTAGCTTAGATGTCTACATCTTTTGGGTGTACAGAGGTAAGTTATTTTAGGTCATAGTGATAATGGGAATCATTTGTATACTACTTGCTGTGTACTAGACTCTGTTTCAATAACTTTATCTATTCTCATTTAGTCCTCACAATATCCTCTGAGGTAAATACTGTATTACTCCATTTTAAACATAAAGAAATGGAGGTATAGAGAGGTTAGGTAACTTGCCAAAGTTTATAAGTTTAGTTACAGTTAATGGTGAAGCCATAATTCAAACTTATATTTAACAATTTATTGTTAAAGTCCATAGTTTTTTAAATTTCGCACTTAACAGCATGGGATTTTTATACAGAAACCAAACTAGAAAGTAAGTATAATGAACCTCCATGTATCCTTCAACCAGCTCTGGCAGTTTAATATTGTGCCATTCTTGTTTTATATATCTCTGGCCAACTTTTATGTTTTTGCTAAAGCATTTGAAAGCAAATTCTAGGTATCATTTCATTTCAGCCATAAACACTAAAGCATGTATCTGATATGGATAAATAGCTTTACGAAAGTAATTTAACCACAGTACCAATGTAACTACAATATAATCACAACCTAAAAAGTGGAGAATAATTTCATTTAAATCATCTAATCACTATTTTGTGTTCAGTTTTATCTGATTTTCCCAGAAGTATCTTTTTATAGTTGGTTCAATTCAAGATCTCAGTATGGTCCACACATTATATTGGTTGATATATCTTTTAATTTTTAAAAATCTGTTGGTCCTAACTCTGACCCCAACCATATTTTTATGATCTACCTTTCTAAATCTTTTTTTAAAAATGAACTTTCCATTTTGGAGTAATTTTGGATTTACAGAAAAGTTGCAAATACAGTGCATAGAGTTCTCGTATACTTCTCACCCAGTTTAGTTTCCTCTAATTTTATCATATTACATTACTCCGGTATATTTGTCAAAACTAAGACACTAATCTTGGTACATTGCTATTAACTAAACTGTAGTTTTTATTTGGATTTCGCCAGTTTTTCCATTAATACCCCTTTTCTTTTCCAGAATCCAATCCAGGATTGCATTAGTTGTTATGTCTCCTTAATTTTCTCTGATCAGTGATAGTTTCTCAGCTTTTCCTTGCTTTTCACTACTTCAGTTTTTTGAGGAATTCTAATTAGATATTTGTAGAATGTTCCTCATTTGGTTGTGTGTGATGCTTATCTCATCATGAGACTGGGATTATGGGTTTCTGGAAAAAACACCATAGAAGTGAAGTGCCCTTTTTAGGATTTATTTTTGTTTTTTAAAATCATATAAAATGTTCAGATGGTTCCAAGGTCAGAACTATAAAACTAGACATATTCATCTGGCTCCCCTTCTACTTTTTTTGTCTTTCCCACTAAAGGTAAGAATTTTTTAAATAGTTTTTGGTTTATCCTTCAGATTTTTAAAATATAAGCACATGTGCACATATCCTCCTACTCCCTTCCTCATGCTTATTACCCAAAATGTAACAGCAGCCCATGTTCCTAACTCCTGTACCATATTTTCTCTTTAGAGCAGCCTTTAACAATAACTCTTCTAGTAATGGCCACTTGTATGCAACATTATTTTGTGTTTTAAAAAGTTAATCTTTATAACTAATAATTAAAAACCCTTCTCTGTGCCTTTAAAATATTTAGCGTGTATTATCATATAGTTCCTTTTTTCTTCACAGATATTTTCCAATTTGTCCCTGGATGAACGTTGCCTTTCTGCATCATTGGTTTGCAAGTACTGGCGTGATCTTTGTTTAGATTTCCAGTTTTGGAAGCAGCTGGATCTTAGTAGTCGTCAGCAGGTATGGAATCTGATTCAAAGAAACACTCAATTTGACTTAATTAAAAAATATGTTTATTACTCTTCAGAAATCATGTTTTTCATGTTGTATTTTTTCAAGATACCCAAACCAAAAACCAAACGCAATGCCATCTAATCGATTCTGACTCATAGCGACCCTACAGGACAGAGTAGAACTGCCCTGTAGGGTTTCCAAGGAGCAGCCGGTGGATTCGAACTGCTGAACTTTTGGTTAGCAGCCAAGTTCTTAACCACTGCACTACCAGAGCTCCGACTTAATCTACAATTCTGTGCATTAGTAGTATGGTTTTTGGTGAATTCACTTTAAAGCCAGGGTCTCATGGTGTATGTGATATTCTTTAATATTGGTTTCTAATTTGGGTTTGCTTCTTAATCTCTTGTCTTTGTCTTCCCCTTTTTTTCATTTCCTTTTAAAAAAAGTTATTAAACTTTTTCTTTTTTGGGAAAGTTACATCATAAACATATATTGGGCAATACTTTGTTGTGATCCATAGAGTTTTAATTGGCTAATTTTCAGAAGTAGATTGCCAGGCCTTTCTTCTGAGTCTGTCTTAGTCTCTGGAAACTCCGCTGAAACCTATCCACGTTGGGCGATCCTGCTGGTATTTGAAATACAATGGTATAGTTTCCAGCATCATAGCAACACATAAGCCACTATAGTATGACAGACTGACAGTGATATGCAGATGATACGGCCTTTCTTGACTAAAATAAAGATAACTTCAAACACTTACTGATGAAGATCAAAGGCTAGAACCTTCAGTATGGATTACACTTGAACATGAAGAAAATGAAAATCCTCACAACTGGACCAATAAACATTATCATAATAAATACAGAAGAAATGGAAGTTGTCAACAACTTCATTCTGCGTGGATCAACGATCAATGTCTATGAAAGCAGCAGTCAAGAAATCAAATGATCTCTCCAGGATAAAACAAAACTAGAAAATTTACAACAGGGAACTAGACATGTCAACAACATCAGAACAGTGAAAGAGGGAATAAATGGTGTAGGTATAGAGCTTTCAAATGGAGAGGAGATCAAGGCAATATCAAATAATAAAAGACTGGTTTAAACTTAGGAAGATAGGGTTAAATTTCAAGTTAACCTTAAAATTAACAACCTTACTAATCAAAATAAAAACATCACCTACCCTTAACTAACACAAACTGAAGTAGAAAATCTGAATAGACCTATAACAAGAGAAGAGACTGAAAAGGTAATGAAAAAACTCGCATCAAAAAAAAGCCCTGGCCCAGATGGCTTCACTGGAGAATTCTACCAAATATTCAGAGAAGAGCTTACTCCAGTACTACTCAAACTATTTTGAAACATAGAAAAGGAAAGGAGACTTCCAAATTCATTCTGTGAAGCCAGCATAGCCCTGATAATAAAACCAGGCAAAGACACCACAGAAGAAGAAAACTACAGGCCAGTATCTCTTATGATTATAGACGCAAAAATTCTCAAAATTCTAGCCAATAGAATTCAGCATCATGTGAAAAAATACACTATGACCAAGTGGGATTCATACCAGGTATGCAAGGATGGTTCAACATTAGAAAACTAATCACGTAATCCACCACATAAATAAAAGAATCACATGATCATCTCAGTCGATGCAGAAAAGACATTTGACAAAGTCCAACACCCATTCCTGATAAAAACTCTTAGTAAAATAGGTAAAGAAGGGAAATTCCTCAGCATAATAAAGGACGTCTGTACTAAACCAACAGCCAACATCATTCTCAACGGAGAGAGGCTGAAAACATTCCCCCTGAGACCAGGAACAAGACAAGGTTGCCCTTTATCACCATTCCTACTATAGGGTTGCTGTGAGTCAGAATTGACAATTTAACATTGTGCTGGAAGTCCTAGCTAGAGCAGTAAGGCAAGAAAAAGAAAGAAAGGGCATCCAAATTGGTAAGGAAGAAGTAAAACTGTCTCTGTTTGCAGATGGTATGATACTATACATAGAGAACCCAAAAGACTCCATAAGAAAACTACTGGAACTAAGATTCTGTAGCATAGCAGGATACAAGATAAACATACAAAAATCAGTTGAATTCTTATACACCAATAAAGACAACTATGAGAAGGAAATCAGGAAAGCAATACCATGTATAAGAGCCCCTAAAAAAATAAAATACTCCGGAATAAATCTAACCAGGGACGTAAAAGACCTATACAAAGAAAACTACAAAACACTACTGCAAGAAACCAAAAGAGATCTACATAAATGGAAAAACATACCATGCTCAACTGTGAAAATGTCAATTCTACCCAAAGCCATCTATAAATACAATGCAATCCTAATCTAGATACCAACAGCATTCTTTAAAGGGATGGAAGAACTAGTCATTAACTTCATGGGGAAAGGTAAGAGGCCCCAGATAAGTAAAGCACTATTGAAAAAGAAGAATAAAGTAGGAGGCCTTGCACTACCTGACCTCAGAACCTACTACACAGCTACAGTAGTCAAAAGAGGGTACTGGTACGACAGAGACGTTGACCAATGGAACAGAATCGAGAACCCAGAATAAAATCCATCCATCTATAGACGCCTGATCTTCCACAAAGGCCCAAAGTCCATTAAGTGGGAAAAGATATTCTTTTAAACAAATGATGCTGGCAAAACTGGTTGTCCATCTGTAAAAAAATGAAACAGGACCCATACCTCACACCATACAAAAAACTGATTCAAAATGGATCAAAATCCTAAATATAAAACCAAAAAGTATAAAGATCATAGAAGAAAAAATAGGGTCAATGCTACAGGCCCTCATACACGGCATAAATAGGATACAAACCATAACTAACAATATACAAACATCAGAACATAAGCTAGATAACAGGGATCTTCAAAAAATTAAACACTGATGCTCATCAAAAGACTTCTCCAAAAGAGTAAAAAGAGAACCTACAGACTGGGAAAATATTTTTGGCTATGACAAATCTGACACAAGTCTAATTGCTAAAATCTGTAGGAAAATCCAACACCTCTACAACAGAAAGACAAATAATCCAGTTAAAAAATGGGCAAAGGATATGAACAGACACTTTGATATTCAGGTGGCTAACAGACACATGAGGAAATACTTGGGATCACTAGCCTTAGAGAAATGCAAATGAAAACTATAGTGAGATACCGTCTCACCTCGACTTTACTGGCACGAATCACAAAAACAGAAAGTAACAAATGTTGGAGAGGCTGCGGGGAGATTGGAGCTCTTGTGCACTGCTGGTGGGAATGTAAAATGGTACGTTTTGGACAGTGATATGAGGCTTCCTTAAAAAGCCAGAAATAGAAATACCATACAATCCAGCAATCCCACTCCTAGGAATATATCCTAGAGAAATAAGAGACACCACACAAATAGACATGTGCACACCCATGTTCATTGCAGTATTATTCACAGTAGCAAAAAGATGGAAACAACCTAAGTGCCCATCAATAGATGAATGGATAAACTATGGTATATACATGCAATGATAAAGAGCAATGATGAATCTGTGAAACATCTCACAACATGGATGAATCTGGAGGGCATTAAGTTGAGTGAAATAAGTCAATCACAAAAGGACAAATACTGTATGAGACTACTGTTACAAAAACTCATGAGAAGGTTTATACACAGCAAGAACTAATCTTTGATGGTTACGAGGGAGGGGAGGGGTGCGGAGGGAAAACACTAGCTAGACAATAGATCAGTGGTAACTGTGGTGAAGGGTAAGACAGTACACAGTACTGGGGAAGCCAGTACAGCTTGTCCCAGGCAAAGTCATAGAGGCTGTATAGACACATACAAACTCCCTGAGGGACTGAGTTATTGGGCTGAGGGCTAGGGACCACGGTCTCAGGGGGCATCTAGCTCATTTGGCATAACATAGTTTATAAAGAAAATGTTCTACATCCTACATTGGTGAGTAGTGTCTGGAGTCTTAAAAGCTTGTGAGTGGCCATGTAAGATAACTCCATTAGTCCCATTCTGTCTGGAGCAAGGGGGAATGAAGAAAATCAAAGACACAAGGGAAAGATTAGTCCAAAGGACTAATGGACCACGACGTCCACAGCCTCCACCAGTCTGAGTCCAGCACAACTAGATGGTACCTGGCTACCACCACTGACTGCTCTGACAGCACAATAGAGGGTCCTGGACAGAGCTGGAGAAAAATGTAGAACAAAATTCAAACTCACAAAACAAGACCAGACTTACTGGCCTGACAGACGGGAGAAACCCCGAGTGTATGGCCTCCGGACAACTCAGTGCTGAAGTCACTCTTGAGGTTCACCCCTCAGTCAAAGATTAGACAGACCCATAAAACAAACAGTAATACATGTAGCTTAACAACATGTATATGAGAGTAAATGGGCACAGTAGCCCGGGGCAAGGATGAGAAGGCAGGAGGGGACAGGAACGCTGGACGAATGGAAATGGGGAACCCAAGGTCAAGAAGGGGAGAGTGTTAACATGTCGTGAGTTGGCAACCAACTTCACAAAACAATATGTGTATTTGTCTAATGAGAAACTAATTTGCTCTGTAAACCATCATCTAAAGCACAATGATAATAATAAAAAGAAATCAGATCACGTGGTACATTGGGTAGATTTGTTGCAAAAGACCTCTTTAAGTTTTCAATAGCAAAGATGTCACTTTGATGACTAAGATGTGTCTGACCCAAGCCATGGTCTTTTTAATTGCATCATATGCATGCGAAAGTTGGATAATGAAAAAGGAAGAATTGATGTATTCAAACTGTGGTGTTGGTTAAGAATATTGACTATACCATGGACTGCCAAAAGAACAACCAGAACGTTCCTTAGAAGTGAGGATGGCTAGACTTTGACTCACTTTGAACACTTCATTAGGAGAGACTAATCGCTAAGAAAGCACATCTTGTATGGTAGGGGGCCGACAAAAACAAAGGAAACCTTCAGTGAGATGGATTGACACAATAGCTACAACAGTATACTCAAACATACCAATGATCGTGAAGATGGTGTAGAACTGGACAGCGTTTTGTTCTGTTATACATGAGGTTGCCATGAGTCAGAGCCAACTTGATGGCAACTAACAACAATAACATGAATGTTAATGTAATAGTAGAAAACAATTGCAGACATTTATATAATACTGCCCATGTGCCATTTGGAGCTCTGGTGTCACAGTGGTTAAGAGCTCGGCTGCTACCCAAAAGATCGGCAGTTTGAATCCACCAGCCCCTCCTTGGAAACGTTATTGGGCAGCTCTACCCTGTCCTATAGGGTCAGTATGAGTTGGAGTCAACTTGACAGTAGTGGCTTTGGCTTTTTGATTATGTGCCATTTACTGTTCTAAGGGTCTTATACCTGTTAATTTATTTAATCCTCACAACAGTCCTAGGAGTAGACATTATTATTTTCTCTGTATTTTAGTTGAAGAAGTGGGAGCAAAATATGCTTACTTTTTTTTTAAACTATCTTTTTGATGCACTTTCTAATCCTCCCCCGCCCCTTACCCAGCTACCCAGTATGTTTATATGGTGGCATAAATTAAGAAAAAAGAGTTAATGGTGCTGATTGCAGTTTGTTGGATTTTTTGATTCACTCTTCAAACTTGGTAGTCAGTACATGACATTGGAAATATGTAAAAATATCCAGTAAGAATAGAATTTTACTATTCTAAACCTACTCTAAATCCTACCATACTATGTTAGTAGTATATAGTGGTGTGTTTGTAAATGTTTTAACAATTGGCTCACACCTACCTCCCGCACCCCGCCAAAAAAAGAAAAAAAGAGCCCTGATTTTTATAGTACAGGCAGTCACCTTCCAAGTTACAGACCACTGGTACTTACCCTTTAATGTTATGTAAATTTGCCCTCACTTTGAAACAGTTGAACCAACCCCACCCACAACAAATTTTTCATGATAATCACCTTCACTTGCTGCCGGTACAGCTTTTAAATCATAGAAAAGGCTTCAAGCCTTTTCTTGCACTAAAGTAGGCTGAATAAGAACCGGATGCACCTGTTCAGACTTAGCTACAAATTCTTAAAGACACACTTAGGAACGAATCCCGTTAGTAATCCTGAAACTGCCTGTATCTGCCAATTTCCATGATATAAATCCTCCTATCATGGCTAATTTCAAGCTACCCATGTGATGTCATTGAATGCAGATTTGGAAAGAGATGCACACAGTTGGCTGTTGGGAGTTGGATTAGAGCCAGCTCCAGCACTCCACTGGTAGTGTTTCAACAACACACATACGTTAAATAAGCAAGTTCCAGAGCGTTTGTATATAGGTTGTTCTCTTTCTGTGTCATTGCTTAAGAGGTTTAAAACAATTACAGAATTAGTCATTTACCTGCCTGGGTTCATGAAATGTGAGTCCAGGCAGAATGGTATTTGGTTAGTTGTAGGCAATAGAGTGGAGACAAGTCAAGTGTGAAGTAATCCATTGGCTGTTTACTGTATTAACCTTGAATGTCTGAGCTACTTATTACAAACTTAGACTAAGAATAGCTCTCCACTGCTGCTGGTAGTTAGGTCTGGAGATGAAAAAAATAAATAAATAAATAAAAGGAGAGATATGTCAGAAGTTTAGCTTTTATGGGAGCTGCCTGTGTTTGTGCTGTTTCCAACAAGCATAAAGATAATTTCAGCCTTAACTCTTTATCTTTGGTGCTCCTTGATACTTTAGTTCTTTCCTTCTGCCATTTTAAACCTCATAGTGTGTGTTTTCTTTCTCCCTTATTTCTACCCAAAGAACGTGGACAACATTAAATCTGTTTTCCTTTTTGAAAATTTGGTTGGGCAGGGAGTATGTAGCTGTCTATTTTTTTTTAAATTTAAATGTCCATGAGAGTTTTTTACCAGGTGAATTTTACAATTACTTGTATTTAACATTAGTCTTCCAAGAAAAGCTGTTTGACATGGACATATAATCTTTGGTATACTGATACCATACAAAGTGATGTCATGTTTTCTAAGCTATAGGTGAGATAGTATTCTGATTGAAGTGACAAAACAAATGAAATTTATATATATATATGTATAGTGAAATGGTTTCATAAATCATGAGGGACTGATCACTGTTTGCTGGGCTAAAAATAGAAAACAACATTTAAAATCTCAGTACAGTTTTGTTTGTGGTGAGTTTTCGTGAAGTTGAAGGTTTGATTAAAGTAAGTTTTCCCAATAATGATAGATTTTAGGCTACTACTTAAAACTACACATATATTCTTGTTATGCTTTACTACTAAATAAAAATTTTGTTTTGATTGTAGTGTTAATGCTATAATCTATTTATGTATTGGGGAAGTTTAATAAAAGAATAGAAAGTATCTTTAGCAAAAATTTAAACTTCTTTCTCTCTTATAGGTCACTGATGAATTATTGGAAAAAATCGCGTCAAGAAGTCAGAATATAATTGAAATCAACATTTCTGATTGTCGCAGTATGTCTGACACTGGCGTGTGTGTTTTAGCATTTAAGTGTCCTGGACTTCTTAGGTATACAGCCTACAGGTGTAAGCAGCTTTCTGACACCTCTATTATTGCGGTGGCCTCTCATTGTCCTTTACTTCAGAAAGTGCATGTAGGCAACCAGGACAAACTTACTGATGAAGGACTCAAGCAGGTAAATGTTAGCATTTATAAAATGATTTTACTCATATTAAAGTATTTTCTTGCAGTAACACTTTAAAATGTTGAATAATATTAAAAATAATGCTCAGAGACTAAATCGGTTCATCTTTTTATGTACTCATGAATTGGTTTAGATTCGTGCTCAATTAACTTCGGCATGTTTTATAGTGAGGGCCTGAGCTTTTCTGATCAGATACTTTATTAATTTATGCTTTTGTTACTTAAATTTTGGACCAGATTTGGCTTTAGGTAAAAGTATGCAGTTTAGGTCCGCATGAGGTTTTAAAAAATTAACTTCTAGTTCTCCTTTTTTGTTTCTAGATGCCATGCTTACATGCTTTAACATATCTAAGTATTTTAAGGCAAAAATGGAAGAAGAGCATAAAATGAAGAGAAAGGTGGTAGTTACCTATATTTTGCACAATAGTTGGATTAAAAGAATATGCATATAGTCATGCATCACTTAATGTCCACAGTACGTTCTGTGAAATAGGACATTATGTGATTTGGATATTGTGCGAACGACATGTTACGGATGAAGGTCCTTTCAGGCATTCGCTTCCAGAATAAGGAGGTTTCATCCATATTAAAAATTTGCTGAGGCAAGTAACATTCCTCTACAATTAGTTTATCTAAAGTTTCAACAAATTCTCCTGCTGCCTTCACATCAGCACTTGCAGACTCACCACTCACTTACACATTATGCAGTGAAAAACATTGTTTAAAGCGCTTGAACCACCCAGAACTCTAGCACTAAACTTGATATCGTACTCTGGTCCTGCTCTTTCTTTAAGCATCTCTAACAAGCTTCATGCCTTAGCAGTGATTGGCAGTGTGCTGAGAGAGATTCACTTTTGTGTTTGATCCTTGTTATGGATTGAATTGTGTCTCCCAAATTGTGTGTCAACTTGACTAGGCCGTGATTCCTAGTATTGTGTGGTGGTTCTCCATTTTGTAATTTGATGTAATTATCCTATGTGTTGTAAATCCTAACCTCTGTGATATTAATGAGGGAGGATTCAAGACAGTTACGTTAATGAGGAAGGACACAATCTACAGGATTAGGTTGTATCTTGAATCAATCTCTTGAGATATAAAAGAGAGAAGCGAGCACAGAAGAGGGGGACCTCGTTACCACTGAGCAAGAAGAGCCAAGAGCAGAGCACGTCCTTTGAACCTTGTGTCCCTGCACTGAGAAGCTACTAGACCAGGGGAAGATTGATGACAGGGACCTTCCCCCAGAGCCGACAAGAGAAGGAAAGCCTTCCGCTGGAGCTGGTGCCCTGAATTTGGGCTTCTAGCCTTCTAGACTGTGAGAGAATAAATTTCTGTTTGTTAAAGTCATCCACTTGCGGTATTTCTGTTTTAGCAGCACTAGATAACTAAGACAGAATTTAGTACTGAGAGTAGGGTGCTGGTCTAACAGAAACCTAAAATGTGGAAGCACTTTTGAAACTGAATGAGTAGAGGCTGGAAGAGTTTTAAAGTGCCTGACAGTAAAAGCCTAGATTGCCTTGAAGAGACTGTTGGTGGAATTATAGACATCAAAGACAATCCTAGAGAGGGCTCAGAATGAAGTGAGGAGAGCTGTAACACCAGAGATGGTGCAGACGATGAGAAGTCACAGCAGAGGAATGGCAGCAACAGAGCCAGGAGACCAGTGCTAGACTATGTGGGAGCCAACACATGGAGCAAGAGAGCTGATTGCCTTTGGGCAGGAGTTTTCCGGGTGGAGTGGGGTGCCTCTGGGCACTTACTGGTGGAGCTAGGCTTGCTGACCCATGAAGTGAGAGAGCTGAGTGCCTTCTGGCCAAGATTTACTGGCAAAGTAGGGTGCCTCCAGCCACTTACTGGTAGAGCTAAAGACTTTGTAATACTTGCCTGAGCAGGGCAGAGGCCAGGCCGGCCCAAGAGGCCCAAGGGGCTGAGAGGCCAGGAAACAGAAGCTGAAGGGACAAGGAGCACAGGAAGCAGAGCTGCCTCAGTCTCAAAGGGTAGGGCCATGACCTCTGGGGTCTCAAAGGGTGAGGCCACGGCCTCCTAGGTTTCAGAGAGTCAGATCTTCACCAACTCAGTTCTGGAGTGTGGGGCTGCTGTTCACGAGTGCCAGCAGGATGGGGCCAGAACTGCTGCCCAAAGCTGAGGGGGTGGGTCTGCCATGCCTAAGGGGCAGAAGAACGAGGCCTGCTGGGGCCGAGAGGGTAGGTTCACCACTTAGACAGACTAGGAGAATGTAGCCGCCCTAATCTAAGGGAGCAGAGTTGCCATCCCAGGGGGCCTCGGAGGTGGAGTGGAAGCCCAGGGCTGAGGGGCCTCCACCTAGAATCTGGAGAGGGTGGCCAACACCCAGAGTCTGGAAGGCAGGGCCATTGCCTAAATGGTCTCAGAGAACAGAAGATTATTTTCTTTTTTAATTTTTTTTTTATTGTACTTTAGGTGAAGGTTTACAGAACAAATAGTTTCTCATTACACAGTAAGCATATTGTTTTATGACACTGATTAACAACCCCACAACATGTCAACATTCTCCCTTCTCTATCTTGGAGGACCTTTTCTCTTTTTTGGTAAAAATATACATAAATACACCATTTCAAAAATTTCTTCGTGTACAATTCAGTGACATTGATTACATTCTTCCGGTTGTGCTGCTATTCTCACTATCCTTTTCCAAATTATTCTGTCACCATTATCTTCAACTCACTGATGCCTAGGCTTCCCATCAAACCTTTTGAGTTGCTGTTGTCTCTTGGATCTCACATAGATAATTCTTTTTTTTTTTGTACTTTAAGTGAAGGTTTACAGAACAGAATAGTTTCCCATTAAACAGTGCACATATTGCCGTATGACAATGGTTACCAACCCCATGCAATGTCAACATTGTCCGTTTTCAACCTTGAATTCCCTATCACCAGCCTTCCTGACCCCTCCTGCCCTCTAGTCCTTGTCCCTGGACTGCTGTGCCACATTAGTCCCATTTTGTTTTATGGGGCTGTCCAGTCCCCAGCTGAACGGTGAACCTCGGGAGCAAATTCACCACTGAGCTAAAAGGGTGTCTGAGGGCCATACTCCTAGGGTTTCTGCCATCTCTGTCAGGCTGGTAAATCTGGTCTTTTTTTGTGTGTTAGAATTTTGTTCTACATCCTTCTCCAGCTCTGTCCGGGACCCTCTGTTGTGATGGTAGCCAGTGGTGGTAGCCAGGCACCATCTTGCTGTTCTGGACTCAGTCTAGTGGAGGCTTTGGTAGCCGTGGTCCATTAGTCCTTCAGACTAATCTTTTCCTTATATCCGAACAGAGGATTATTTTCAAGCCTTGAGAGCTAATGTAATGTGTTCTGCTGACTTGCTTGGTGCCTCTTACCACTTCTTTCCCTCCAGTTTCTCCCATTTGTAATGGTAATGTCTACCTTGCACCTGTTCCACCATTGTACTTTGGAAGCAGGTAACTTGTATTCTAGAGTTCACAAGTGAAGAGGAATTTTTGCCCCAGGATGGAATTTGCACTTGGAGTTGATTTAACACTTTTGGGATGGTACCTATAGGGTTGCAGTGAGTCAGAATCTACTCGATGGCAACGGGTTTGGTTTTCGGATGATGGAGTGAATGTGTTTTACATGTGACAAAGACATGAATTTTAGGGGGACCAAAGGGTGGAATGTTATGGATTGAATTGTGTTCCCCAAAAATGTGTGTCAACTTGACTAGGCTATGATTCCTAGTATTGTGTGGTTGTCCTACATTTTGTAACGATGTAGTTTTCATGTGTTATAAATCCTAATTTCTGCCTGTCGTTAATGAGACAGGATTAGAAGCAGTTATATTAATGAGGCAGGATACAGTCTACAGGATTAGGTTGTGTCTTGAATCAATCTCTCTTGAAATATAAAAGAAAGAAGTGAGCTGAGAGGATAGGGACCTCATTTCCACCAAGCAGGAAGAGTCAGGAGCTGAGCATGTCCTTTGGATCCGGAGTCCGTGTGCTGAGAAGCTCCTAGACCAGGGGAAGATTGATGACAAGGATTTTCCCCCAGAGCCAACAGAGAAAGTCTTCTCCTGGAGCTGCTGCCCTGAATTTGGACTTCTAGCCTCCCATCCTGGGAGAGAATAAATTACTCTTTGTTAAAGCCATCAACTTGTGGTATTTCTGTTACAGCAACACTAGATAAATTAAGACAGTCCTCAATCTGTGTCATTAGCAATTTCTGCATATCTGATATGGGTCCCTCTTGGATTTTCATTAACTTTGTAGCTGTCATGGAGCTGATCCTTTAATAGCTTGGAGAATTTTTTATTTATTTTTGAGGATTGTTGTGATTGTCAAGTGCAACGTGCCTAAATTTGTTATATCCCGTTCTTCAATCGGGATTTCTGAACTCTGTTAAAACCTCATGGGACCATATATGTATATGCGGTTGGACTTTGCCCGAACAGACGTTATGCAGTGCATGACCGTACTTTGGTGCACTTTCTTTGGAAAAGGCACTTAAGTTTTCTTTATTCATTCAACCTATTATTCATTCAGTAAATGTTGAATAGATTGTATGTGTCAGGCCCTGAATTTGGGGATGTTTTGAATATTTAGTAATGTTTTCATCGTAGTGCTAGACACTTTCTGTATTTTCACATTTAATCATTACAATAACTACGTGAAATAGTTGCTATTAAACTCATTTTATAAAGGGAGAAATTATTGAACTGGCCTAATGCATAGTAGATAGTAGAGCTAGGATTTGAAGCCTGAATTTTCCAAAGCCTCTGCCTTCTTTCCACTTTCCAGGTCAATTGACTGTACACTTTTAGACTTTGAGTATAGGAGAGCAGAGGCCATGCATATTCACCACTTTACCCACAGTGCACATGCCAGTATGTGGTAGGCTCTCTGCAAATATTTGTTGAAAGAAATAATTAATAATTCCAGTGAAGAATTTTTTGAGGATTAGTATTTAAATTCAGAATTCTCATGTAGCTGAAACACTTCCCAATAAAAGCAGAGTGTTAGTGTAGTGCTAGATTTAAATCTGATATGGGATGAAGTCAGAAATGAAGTGAATATCCTTAAATACTATATATGAATTAACTCAAAGCACAATATTAGAAGAAATAGAAAGACTCTATCCTAAGTAGTACTGGGTGTGTGGGTCCAATTTATGTATTAAGAATGCTACCAATTTATAAAGGAGCCTATTTTGTCTACAAAGGAAAATTATAGAACAGTCCTACTTGTTTTAATGTTTTTCTTAACCCATCTCTGCTATGAGTAGAATTACTTACTAGGAAAGCATTTGATGACGTTCTCAAATATATTAAAACAAATTAGTCTTTCATGGTGAAATTTTACATTTTATGAATGTGGCATGATTTTATTTATTTTGATAGAAATTTCTCAGCATTTTATACTCCAGTGAGACATTTTTAAAGGTATGTATTTGTTAAAAATTGGTTTGAATCTGTTACATGTTTAATTGAAAATCAGTTAAAATGGAGAATCACAAAAATTAGTATGTATTGCATATATATTTAAATAAACTCTATAAATATAGATTCATTAGTAAGTCTTTTGATTTAGGGGCAATGCCTTTTTCTAGAGTTAGGGATTACTAACTGGAGTTTTCATTTTGTCTGTTTTGCTTAAACTATAACCATGATGTGCCATCCATGATTTTCAGGGGTTTTTTTTTTAATGTAAGTGGAACAGCAACTTAAAGCTACTTGTGAAACAGTATGAGTACAGCTTCTTTTAGAATGTGATTTTTCTCAATCTTTTATAATTTTATAGTTGTTCCACCCAAAACTAAGGAGCCCTGGTGGCGCAGTGGTTAAAGTGCTTGACTGCTAATGTAAAGTCGGTGGTTTGAACCCACTAGCCACTCTACGGGAGAAAAGACCTGGCATTCTGCTGCCGTAAAGATTACAGTCTAGGAAACCCTATGGGGCAGTTCTCCTGTGTTCTACAGAGTTGCTATAAGTCAGAACTGACTTGATGGCACCTAACAATAACCCAAAACTAATTTAGCAGCAATTTCTTACGGCCTGCTTTTTTTTTTTTCTTTTATTATGCTTTAAATGAAAGTTTACAGTGCAAGTTAGTTTCTCATACAAAAATTCATACACACTGCTATGTGCCCCTAGTTGCTTTCCCCACACTGTGACAGCACACTCCTCCTTTCCACCCCAGATTTCCTGTGTCCATTCAACCAGCTCATGTCCCTCTCTGCCTTCTCATCTCACCTCCAAACAGGAGCTGCCCATTTAGACTCATGTATCTACTTGAGCTAAGAAGCACACTCTTCACAAGTATCATTTTATGTCTTATGGTCTAGTCTAATCTTTGTCTGAAGAGTCAGCCTTGGGAAAGGTTTCAGTTTCGGGTTGAGAGAGAGTCTGGGGGCCATGTCTTCCGGGGTCCCTCTAGTCTCAGTCAGACCATTAAGTCTGGTCTTTTTACTAGAATTTGAGTTCTGCACCCTACTTTTCTCATGTTCCATCAGGGACTCTCTGTTGTGTTCCCTGTCAGGGTGGTTATTGGTGGTAGTATGGCCTACATTTATTGACTACAAATATTCAATCTAGTTTTTATAGCAAGAATTTTGTTTTTCCTTCGCATTTTAATTACTTTATTTAATATTTAATGGACTTACGTTATAATAAATACAGTTAGATAAAAAAGGGTTGGGAACAAACACAACTGCCTCTTGGTAAATATATAGATAACTGGTGTGAGCGAATGTGTGCTGGCATACCAGGGGGATAGTCTACTAGCTGTAGTGTTAGGCACGTGTTTCAGAAGAAGGGGAGAGCAATGATTAATCTGAGTCTTCAACCAGTGAAAGTTGGTTGAGGAAATGGCTACTGAATTGACATTTGACAGATAAACAGGTTTAGAGTTACTTGCCTGAAGTTATACATATTGGTAGACAACTGGGCATTGAACACAGGTCTGTCTACCTGCAGAGCCTGAGCACTAAACCACTAATGCTATATTGCCTTTCTATATTCCACATACAGTAAAACCTGTGTTTGGTTTGAAAATGAACTCTTTTTCAGATGATTTGAAATATTTTCTTTTATTGTTTTTGAAACAGTAGTTGAAAGAAGAAATTGGATTGGGCCTGGGTCTCTATTCCTACAATCTGATGAGCAACCTTACTATTCTTTTTAAAAAAAATTCTATGTATGTTATTAAATAAAAACCAAAGTAAGAGAAAGTATTTTCTTGTGTTGCCAAATCAGGTTTTATGTTTAGTTTTAAATGGCTTATTTCTTCTATTCAGGTTGTAGTTGTGTCAGAGCTTTAGTGCACAGTTGCCCAGATTAAAAGAATGAAGATGATAAAAGAGAACTTGGAGAAACTTAGAAGTCTTGGTCAAAAAGCACAGGCATCCTGTGTTTTTAAAGTTAAGTTGAAAAAAGTTTTAACCACAATATTTTTTAATTGAAACATTAGTAATAAATAACAAAGATCACTTACGTCACTAGAAGGCCATATAGATTTTGCCCCTAGAAGGCTTTGAGAAGGGTTAAATCTGCCCTAACGCCCCTCTACACGTAAGGTAGAGCATCCATTCCCTATCATGTCCAATGCTGTCGTCTAAAATAAAACATCAGTTTCTGCAATGAGACAGAATGACACTCTTCCCCGATAACCATATGTCCTTGCTGAGGCACACACATCCTGTACCATTGCTAGCTGGGCCTCTGTCTTAGTTATCTAGTGCTGCTGTGAGAGAAATACCACAAGTGGATAGCTTTAACAAACAGAAATTTATTCTCTCACAGTCTAGGAGGCTAGAAGTCTGAATTCAGTATGCCAGCTCCAGGGGATGGCTTTCTGTCTCTGTCAGCTCTTGGGCAAGGTCCCTGTCATCAATCTTCCCCTGGTCTAGCAGCTTCTCAGTGCAGGGACCCCGGGTCCAAAGGATGCACTCTGCTCCCAGCTCATCTTTCTTGGTGGTAGGAGGTCCCTATCTCTTTGGTTCTTTCTCTCTCCTTTTATCTCTTGTAAGATAAACGGTGATACAGGCCATAACCCAGGGAAACTCCCCTTACATCGGATCAGGGCTGTGACCTGAGTAAGGGTGTTGCATTCCCACCGTACTCCTCTTTAATGTAGCCTAATCTTGCCTCATTAACCGTGGGCAGAAGTATGGATTTACAACACATAGGAAAATTACCAGATCACAAAATGGAGGACAACCACACAATACTGGGAATCATGGCCAGCCAAGCTGACACAGTTTTGGGGGATTCTGTTCAATCCATGACAGCCTTCTGTACTGCTGATATCTGCTGAGGCCATGGTTTGACTACCACCTGTTCACCTGATTGGTGAAGGAGGGATCTTCCACCCTAAATAGTATGAAATGGACGAATATATGACACTCAACACTGGACAGATGAAATGTACAGCAGTTTATTAGTCACATACATTCACAGTCTAGGGGAGGAAGATCCTGCATGCCATGCAGGGCTGCATGGAGGTTGCACTTAGGAATAGAGTAAACTGGCAGGGGCTCAGGGAGTCAGGCTTTGTAGTAACAAGGGATGCAGTACCCCCTGGCTTCTGTGAAAGGTTGTGATTGGTTTGAATAATTCTGCAGGCTGGCAGAGAATTGAAGCTTACTGGGTTGAGGACTGATAGAGTACAGCTGGTCCAGCTGGTAGTAGAAGTAGCCAGGTGGGGAGCCTTTCCTGCTGGGTGAGGAGCATATCTGGTGAGAGCAGGGTACTCGCGGTTAGGCCTTTGGGGCCCTGTGAGGCTCAGAGATGTCATGGCAGCACTTGAAATGTTAGGTCTTATAATAAAAGCCATCTACATGGCCCTTATCTTTGCTGTATTTACCCACGTGGCCCATGCCTCTGGAAAATGACTTGCTTGTAGAGAAAATCATGTGACAAGGTCAAAACACCATGTAATCAGCTTAAGCCTGTCTCCCAGATGCAGCGGTGTGTCTTATGTGTCTTTACATGAGGCTTTACCTACCTGTCCAAACATGCTGATGTCCAGGACCCTACCAAAAACCTCAATCACTCCTTATATATATAGATTCCATTCTTTTTTATTTCTCAGTATTCATGGCTAGTGAGCTAAATGTTGGGTCTCAAGGACCCAACTGCCATGGTTTTGAACAAATTGAAAAGCAAGACAAAGGAATGATGATAGAGGACAAAATATCAACTTTATTACTCAGAAAGGCTAAGTTGCACAGTGTTGCTCTGGAGTTTGGCTAACTGACCCACTTGCCAGACCAGGGGAGTGGTCTACAAATGGAAAAGTAGAGATTGTTTTGCTTGCTGTGGGCAGTTTGTTCCCAAGGGGAAGGAGGATAGAGATGAGCTGAGCATATCCAGTATATTAATCACAGGCTAAACAGTGTGTTTTTATTAGGTGCTATCGAGTTGTTTCCGACTCATAGCAACCCTGTGTACAACCGAACGAAACACTTCCCTGTCCTGTGCCATCCTCACAGTCATTATGCTTGAGCCCATTGTTGCAGCCACTGTGTCAATCCATCTCATTGAGGGTCTTCCTCTTTTTTTGCTGACCCTCTACTTTACCAAGCATGATATCCTTCTCCAGGGACTGATCCCTCCTGATAAGATGTCCAAAGTATGTGAGACATGGTCTTGCTATCCTTGCTTCTAAGGAACATTCTTAAATGTGTAGAGATCAGGAATTAGACTTATTGAACCTTCTCCACAAGGAGGAAGTAATAGGAGAGACCCTTGGCCTGGGTCTATTTTCTTCATTTGTGCTGGATTCATGCGTGAACTTTATTAGTTGGGAAGTTCATATTCTTTCATCCTAGAAAGTTTTATGGAATCATTTATTTGAATTCCTCCATTTTCACTGTATAAACTTTCACATCGTCCCCACCTTTCAGCAGTGTGCTTCTGCTCTCAGCTAAGCGTGATGTACCCCAGTCCTAAGACCTTATGTTTTATTCCCCCCAGAGAATTCTAGTCTTCTGCCATTGTGGGAGATGGGGCGAAGTTAGGCTCTGCAGCAGGGAGGAAGTGATCTGAGGAGTCAACTACTTCTTCAGCAGACTTTCAAGAATACTGGTATTTTTAGCCCCAAGCTCACATATGCCAGACATATGTGAGCCTATCGGGAATTCTGCAGTGGTGATCAAGTTGCTTCTCTGCTTTGTCCACCACAGGCTTTGAATTCAGTTTCTCAGATCTGAGTCACATGCCATTGTACATTTGTTCTAGAGATATATGTGCCCCTTTAATGCATTAGACAAGATTTGGTAGATCTAATAGTAATAAGCATGATGAATACTGATGAGAATAAGTTCTATTTCAGAGTATCTGCAATGACAGTAGTACTTTATGAAATTATTTTACAAAGTCATAGATATTGCTAACCTATCTGTGGTTTTCTGGTTTGCATTAATAAGTGAAATAAAGACTAAATAAAGTTCAGTTAGAGGATAATATGAAAATAGATGTACTTCTCACCCCATCCATTTTCCTGAAATTCCTGCATTCTGTCCATTGACCCAGTTTAGAACCCCTGAATTAACTGGAAATGAGTTAACATGAGACCTCATGATCATGTTTTCCTATGTTTGTCCATTTTAAAAGAGATCTCTTTACAGTGCACAGCTCTGATCGCCCTTTCATTCATTCAGCAAATATTGATTGAATATCAACTAAGTGTAATTGGAATATATTAACAAAATAGACAAACCTCTGTCTGTATGGAATTTACATTTATAGTGTAATATATAATTGGTTATAGTATATTACCACATCTGAAAAAATAACTGAAATCACATATCTTTCTGATAATATCATTACTTACAATAGAACTTGAAAGTTTTTTATTACAAAACTAATGTTATTTAAAAAAATTAGAAAATATTGATAGGCAAAAAAGAAAAAAAACCAAACCATTATTGCACTGATCAGAAATAACCACCGTTAACACGTTGGTGTAGTTTTCAGTCTTTTTCTATGCTTGAGAGGCATTATTTCTTTGTTAAAATTGTATTATAGTTTTTAGTTTTATTTATCAAGTGTTTAATTTTAATGGCTGTATAATTTCAGTTTTATGTATATGCTGTAATTTATACTGTTAGTTTATTTCCTATGTTTTGCTGTTTTAAAAAAAATCCTTCTGCTAAATTCTTGTGCAGTAGTCCCGAGCTACCGCTGCCAACCAAAAAGGTCAGCAGTTCTAATCTACCAGCTGCTCTTTGGAAACCCTATGGAGCAGTTCTACTCTGTCTTATAGGATCACTATAAGTCAGAATCGATTTGATGGCAACGGGTTTGATTTTTGGTTTTAGTCCGCCCCTTATTCACCAAGGATACGTTCTAAGACTTCCCGTGAATGCCTAAAACCACAGATAGTACTGAACCCTATATATACTATGATTTGTTCTATACATACATATCTATGATAAAGTTTCATTTATAAATTAGGCACAATAAGAGATTAACAACAATAATAAAATAGAACAATTATAACAGTATACTGTAATGAAAGTTATGTGAATGACAGAGTGGGACGGCATGAGATTCCATCATGCTATTTACCCATTTAACATTTTCGAACTGTGGTTGACCATGGGTAACTGAAACCATGAAAAGCAAAACCATGGGTAAGGTGGAGTGTCTTAATTGTCAAGTACTGCTGTAACAGAAATACCACAAGTGGATAGCTTTAACAAACAAATTTATTCTCTCACAGTCTAGGAGGTTAGAAGTTCAAATTCAGGGTGCCAGCTCCAGGGGAAGGCTTTCTCTCTCTGTTGGTTCTGGGAGAAGGTCCTTGTCATCAATCTTCCCTGGTCGAGTAGCTTCTCAGAGCAGGGACCCTGAGTCTAAAGGATGTACTATTCTCCTGGCTCTTGTTTCTTGTTGGTATGAGGTCCCCATTTCTCTCTGCTCACTTCTCTCTTTTATATTCAGAAGAGATTGACTTTAGACAAAACCTAATCTTGTCGATTGAGTCCTGCCTCATTAACATAACTGCCACTAATCCCACTTCATTAACATCATAGACGTAGGATTTACAACACATAGGAAAATCGCACCAGATAACAAAATGGTGGATAATCACATGATACTGGGAATCATGGGCTAGCCAAGTTGACACACATTTTTAGGGGACACAATCCATAATGGTGGGGCTACTGTAGTTAAATATTACCAAACACCTTTAATTATTTATTTCAACATTTTATTATGAAAATTTTTCAGATGTAGAATATTTGGAAGAATTTTATAGTCGTTCATATACTCACTGTTTAGGGTCTGTAATTAACATTTTTCCATGCTTTATCTCATATCTATCCAATTATATATTCTTATTTAGTTAATGTTTTGGGTAAATATTTAGAAGCTGGATCATACATTTTTCAGGTACATTTTATAAAGTGTTTTTATTCTGCTAAGTTACCCTCCAGGAAAATTTTTAGTACTAATTTATACTCTTGCCACTGGTGCGTTAGCACACTTCCTGAACCCTTGTCAACACTGGATTTTATTATTTTTAATATAATGTTATATAAGTGGTGTGACGTCAAATCTCCTCTAACTTCAAGGGGAGAGAGGAGAATCACCATCAGCATCAGCCCAAGGCTGATGGAGGTCAGACATACTTCCAGTCTCCAACCTTTTTACCAATTCTGACACCGGTCATCCTCCCGTCGGCACTACTTCTCTGCTGCATTCAATAATTCTTTGCAACACCACACAGAACTCACAGACCATACTTAGGATTATGAGGTTTATTAGGGAAGTAACAGGTTACAATTTAGGATCAGGAGGAGCTTCAAAGTAAAAGGAATGACTCGGGATACAGTTCTTCGACCAGGACAGTTTCTTCTTGGCCGTGCTCTCAGGCAGGCCTCTCTCTCAGCCCTTAGCCCTTGGCCCTCGCTTTTGGCCCTTGACCCTCGGCCTGACACCTGCCCTGCTCAGGCAAGTGTTATACAGTTCTTCAGCTCTGCAGATAAGTGCCTGGAGGGAGCCCACTCTACCAGGAAGCAACCTGCCTGAAGGCCCTGAGCTTTCTCACTCCATGGGCCAGTGAACTAGCCTGCTGGTCCCGTGCTGCTGCTGCCTTGAGCTGTCTTTAGTGTTACAGCTCTCTCTGTCTTCTGGGTCTAGGAGGTTCTTAGTGCGAGGACCCTGGGTCCAAAGGGCATGCTCTACTCCTGCTTTTCTTCTTGGTGGAAGTGAGGGCCCCCACCCCAACCTCTGGGATTAGATCCCTTTAAGCCCAGTGGGATGGCAGAACTGACCAATCCCCTACAAGGGTTCCATGTACCTTATTTGTATCGTCCCACTCCCACAAGGGTTCCATGTACCTTATTTGTGTGAGCAAAACTGTCTAATCTACTTGACGGACCACAAGCATTTTATTTGTGTAGTCCCACCCAGTCATTTTGTTGGAGTTACAAGACCATGGCTAGAGAGCCATATTGAAACAACTCACTGCATTGCAGATTTTTTTTTGATAATTTTTGGTAAGTAAGGCATGACTAAAGTAAGTTTCTTGTATTGCTAGGGTGATTCTTTTCAAATGTAATACTCATAAAAACAGCATTCATATACAGTTTGCATTGATCATCTAATCTTTAGATTTTGAAATGTAATTTATTCTTTGTGCTGCTTAATATTATTCTTGTATAGTAACTATTTAAGGTGCAGTTGAGACTTCAAGCCAAAAATCACTAGTCCTCTTGTTTTCAGTTCCTGTACTAATGTATAGTTAAGTACTCTAACTAGAAAGTTAGCTATAGTGTATTCAGAATTTTTCTTTTTCACAGAGTAAGTGGAGCTTATGGAGAGAAATGATACATTGGGGCAATCAGAAGTAGAACCAGAATCTCATGAATTAAATATTCTTTCCCTCAATGGGGAGTCCCTGGGTCGTGTAAACTGTTAATGTGACTTGACTGCTAACTGAGTGGTTGGGCGTTCAAGTATACCCAGAGATGCCTCAAATGAAAGTCCTGATGATCTACTTCAGAAAAATCAGCCATTGAAAACCCTATCGTTTTACTCTGACACACATGGGGCCACCATAAGTTGGATTTGATTCCACCACAACTGTTTTTTTTCACTCATTGGACCTTTGTCCTCTGTTGATCTTTATCTCACTTTTTTGACTCATTGTACCTGAGTTCCACTCCATGTAACACTATACCTGATGTAAAGACTCAGGTGAAATAAAGATGTAAATTTGAACTGTTAAGCAGTCTAGGCACCTAGATGGGCATGTGGTGTGAAGTAGACTAGAAGGTGAAAAGGTTTACAAAACAATCTTTGAGTTACAAATTGATAACATTGTATGTTATTTTAAAAGTAATTTACAAATAATTATTTGTTAACTCAGATATGGCTATTTATAAGCAATTCTGTGGAAATCCAACTAGAAATACCTCACCGTTGTTATTTTCTGAGTTTTCAGCCATATCTCTTTGTTTACAGCTGGGCTCAAAATGCAGCGAACTCAAAGATATTCATTTCGGCCAGTGTTACAAGATCTCAGATGAAGGCATGATCGTCATAGCTAAGGGATGTCTGAAATTACAAAGAATATATATGCAGGAAAACAAATTAGTAAGTACTTGTTATCATCCCAGTATTATTCATTTTGTTTCTAATCTTTGAATTTGATGAATTTGGTTTATAAAAATTTTTCTTATTTTCTTTTAGTGGCTGAGAGGCAAGACTCCTCTTAAAGCAATGATTTATAAATGGATTATGTGACTGAATAGCTGCTTATATGTGGTACTTGTATGTTAAAGTTCCTCATTAGCATGTGTTGAGTCTTTTCTAAATTCTGACAGTGAACCAATTGGAAAAAATGAAATTTAATTGCCAAACATTAGTATGTGGTTATAATTCCTTCTGATTCCCTCAGGGGCAATAAATATTTCAGATAATTAGGATTTTTTAATATCTAGGAAAACATACCCTTGTGAAATACAGCTTTTCCCTTAGTTTGGTAAAAGAATGAGATTCAGTAATTTGGGGCAGATAATCTTGGTAGTTACATAGATTTTGTATTTTAAGCACATATGTAACTCATCCACACTTAATGTATTTTATTTGCTATATTTGAAGGCATTTAATTCTATTGGGATATAATTTACATAAAATTCATCTTTTAAAAGTATACAGTTTAGTGTTTTTTAGTACAAACAAAAACTTGTGTACAGACTTTGTGCAAATTACGAAGTTGTGCAGTCAACATCACTAATTCTAGAACATTTTCATTATCCCAAAAGGAAACCCTGTACTCATTAGCCGTCACTCTACGTCTCCTATCCCTTCCCCAAGCCCCTGGCAACTGCTAATCTACTTTCCGTCTCTGGGGATTTGCCTGTTCTATACATTACATATAAAATGGAATCATACAGTATATACTCGTGTCTGGCTTCTTTCACTCAGCATAATGTTTTCAAGGCTCATCCATGTTGTAGCATGTATCAGAAGTTCATTCCTTTTTATGGCTGAATAATATTCTGAACCATTTAATTTTGATTTGATCGGTTCATAGTGCAGGTTAAAAAAATGTCACCAGGGAAGCACTGGTAGAAGTTATTAGCGTTGAGAAATAATGTGATTAAAAATGTTGGTAGGCTGGTCCTGAAAGTGTGGCATGTTTGCAAAGAATACTTACTTTTTAATTGTATCTGAAAAATAGAGGTCTTTTTGTTGCCCCTTGGAGTTGGTTTATAAAATTTGATTAATATTTTTGTTCTCATATATGAACTTAAGTTTTGAAAGGTATCTTAAAAGTATCAATACTTTAAGATAATGCTATTTTTTAAAAAGATTCTAGTTAGAAATATTTAAATACTTTGAATTAAAAGTAAATGCTTTTATTACCACATAGAATTATATTTTGCCCTGAAATTATATAGTAAAAGTACTTCACATTCCTCTCTACATTTAATATATTTTTAATAATCACTTGTGAGGTAGTGTGATCTTGTGGAGAGAATAACGTCTTCAGGATCAGAGAGACTGAATTTTTGAATCCTACTTTTCACCCACTTGCATTGTAACCTAGAAAAGTTACTTAAGTTCTCTGAGTCTCATTTCCAATACTTGGGGCTTTTTTTTGCAAGTTGCAGTTTTGATGATTAAATGAGAGAGTGTTCTTAAAGTGTTTAGTACAAACTCTGAGCCATAGGAGACACTAGAAAACAGTTTTTATGTTATTACTATGGTATTTGTTATCGTTGGTTTCTGCTTTACCTTCAAGATAAATTAAAGGACAGTAATCCCAACTTAAAAATTTTCTTTTCTCACATCATGGCGGTATTTGTTGAGTAATATTTGTTTGCTTGTTGAATAAGCATAAACATTTTTCTTTGTGCATTAAAAAAAAGTTTAGCTGGTAGTTTCTTAAAGGAGTAAGCTATGTATGTTTTGAAGGTTCTAGTTATGTTCACATTAGTTTTCCCCCAATATTATATTACATTAAAAATGTTTTATATTAAATCCTAAGGGAAGTAGGTTTTCTGTTTATTCAGTAAGTATTTTGATTTCCTTGGAAATTTGAAGTAATTTTGCTAAATCTTAAAGTTCAGCTCAGTAAAATTATTTCAATTTAAACTTCTTAGGAATTTAGAATAATTTGAACTTTTTATCATGTTAATTATCAACAATTCAGTTTGATTTGTGTTTATGTTTGTGAAATAAGGAGAAGATATTTGAATTACATGCAAAGCTAATGTTTTAAGTAGTTTGGCTGTTTTCACTTTGAGAAATATTATTGTCATTTAACAACAAATATTTTAAACTAACAACTACTTGAGGGAGCTTACAGAGAACAGTATGTCTGACAGGATGCCCAAAGAAGTTGACCTGCGCTTTCACATATGTAGATTCATTTAATGATTTTGTTAGTTCTCTTATATTGAATCCTCTCAAAAACAGTATTAGAGCTTTATTTTATAGCCTAAAAATAATCACAACAGTGGGGTTTTTTTTTTTTTTTAAGTGTAAACTTTGTTGACTTAAAATATTATCAGATTGATTGTTTTTAATACGTTGGCATTGACTGAATGTGCATTTTTTCATGTTATATTTTGGCCTTTAGATGGCAGCATTGTCTTTGTATATTTCAGTGACATAGCTTTTGTGTCCTTGATATAACTATCTGAATGTAATGCTGCTACACAGTTTCTGCAGATGTCATGGTTCATTTTTTACTTTTGTCCTTTAGGCAATTTTAATGGGAAAGTTTCTTACAGTCATTTGAAGTATTAGCTGCATCTAGAATGTTACAAGATGAGCTTACCATTTTATACAAAGTTGAAAGATATGTGACCATTCTTATTTGTGGCATTGATTTAAGTAGGATAAACTTGAGAATAGAACAAAGATTCCTGTGTTTATCAGAGGGAGAAGTTTTATTTAGGTGGAAACTGAGGATATTCACTTGACGTATTAAAACTCAAATTTTGAGTTATGGTGAGACAAAAAATTGAGGACGTGTATGTGAAATCTTCCCGAAACAGAATGAGTTTCTGATTCAGTCATTTTTGAGTGATGTAAGTGGCATGCATCTACATGGATATATTTTCATTTGCTGTAAAGCTGTTGTGTAGACTCTAGAAATAGATCTGAGAAATACAGCTATAGTGAAGATCTAGCATACTGTGTGCCTGTGTCTCTATCTTAGTTATCTCATGCTGCTGTAATAGAAATACCATAAGTGGATGGCTTTAACAAACAAATTTATTCCCTCACAGTCTAGGAGGCTAGCAGTCCAAATTCAGGGTGCCAGCTCCAGGGGAAGTCTTTCTCTCTCTGTCGACTCTGGGGGAAGGTCCTTGTGGTCAGTCTTCCCCTGGGTCTAGCAGCTTCTCAGTGCGGGGACCCTGAGTCCAAAGGATATGCTCCACTGCTGATTCTTCTTGCTTGGTGGTAATGAGGTCCCTCTCCTCTCTACTTGCTTCTCTTTTTTATATCTTAGAAGAGACTGTTACAAGATAAAACCAAATCCTGTAGATTTTGTCCTGCCTCATTAATATAACTGCCTCTAATCCTGCCTCATTAATATCATAGAGGTTAGGATTTACAGCATATAGGGTAATTACATCGTATCACAAAATGGAGGACAACCACACAGTACTGGGAATCATGGTCTAGCCAAGTTGACATACATTTTTGGGGGACACAATTTAATCCATAACAGTCTCCCTTATCCTAGTGTTAGCTTTTATATCACTTATGTGCAGTACTTGCCACAGAGCTATTTTAAAGTTAAATTTAGTTTGGATTTTCAGTTATTGATTATCTAGAAACCTCAGAAAGTGTGTTCTCTTTGCTTCTTTTCTTACTCCAGATTTACTTGTCTATGTTTTGCATAGAAAGACTCTTTGGGCCCCTTCTTATTCAGTGGTAAAATGATGAGGTTAGATAGAGTCGATCATTTATTGTCTTAGTGTGATGTTTCAGATTACTGGGATTTTATGATTTATTTCAGAAATAACTTCTGTGCTAAATATTAGGGTCAGCATATTTAATATACATCTGTATGTGTTTTGTGTGTAATTGTTCTTTCTTTTACACTTTCTACTCTAGGGTTGGCTTGTGAACTAGTATAAATATCTGAATTATCAAGAAAATATTAATGGAATATGAATACATTTTAGGAACATGATAATATTTTCCTATTTAAAACTTCATTTCCTGAAAGTTAATTGTGACATTTTATTTTTCAACTTCCTGGTTAATTGATATTTTCCTAGTTTTATAATTCTGTGGCATTGCATAGAGTCCTTTGGCTGCTGCTGTAACAATATCATTTTTGTTTTTTATTATCCTTTTCAGTGCTCACATGGATGAGGTAGGATCTAATGTCATCTCTCCAGGCTTTCTTCTCCCAGACTAGAAGCATTTTAACAGGGGATTGAGGCAAACGCTATGCTGGAGTTGAACTCACCTGGGGTTAAACTCTGATCCTGCTGATTCTTACTCATGTAATTTTGAGTTAGTTAACCAGTTTTTGTGTTTTCATTTCCTTGTTTGCAGAAAGGATATAATACTACCTCAGATGTGTTCTTATGAGGATGAGTAAATGAGAGTAAGAGGTAAAGCACCAAATGTGTTTCCGGGCCCCAAACATTGGAAGTCTTCAATAACAGTTTTCTTCCTCTTCCCATTAAGACTTGTTTCATGTACTCTAGCAATTTGAAGTTCCATTGCCTGGTATCATTTACTGTGGTCTGACTTCACCCATTAGCCACCAACAGTTTAATTCTTTTCAGTTGCTTGCTGTGATTTGCGACTGTTGCAGCAGCTGGTGGATAGATTAGAGGCCATGATGATCATTAGATTGATAGCTTATCCTGCAGCTGGGGTATGTAAGTTAAACATTTATGCTAGAGCTGAATTCTCACTTTCTGTGCAGGAGACCCAGGTTTAATTCTTGGTCAGTGTACCTCATGTGCAGCCACCGCCCTTCTGTCAATGGAGGCTTGTGTGTTGCCACAATGCTGAACAGGTTTCAGCAGAGCTTCCGGACTAAGATAGACTAGGAAGAAAGGCCTGGTGATCTATTTCACAAAATCAGCCAGTGAAAACCGTGTGATTCACAGTGGTTAGATCTGCAACTGATGACAGTGGCTAAAACAATTTGACATTCTATGAAGGCTTGCGTTTTCTGACTCTTTTACTGTTCAACTTAAAGATAATATAGGCCGTCATCCCTCACCCCCATGCCCCAGCTATACTCCTGGCGTCTTGTTTCTCAGACATTTCTTGTGAAATGGGTTACCTTGTAATCCCAGATATAAATAATGCACATTTGTGAGGGTACTCACTACAGCTTCCAAAATCTCCCAGGGTAGATATTCTGCTTTATTGCCCTTTCCCCTTCTAATGCATGGGGTATTTGCTTACACCCAGAGTTGTAGTTTCTAGTTAACAGTGAGGCATGGATGTAGCATTTTAAGAACATGACCTAAAAATACTAAATTTATTTTTATTATTGTATACTGCGTTTCAGGATTTTACTGTCGTCATTGTTACTGATGTTGTTAGGTGCTGTTGAGTCGCTTCCGACTCATAGCGACCCCATGTATAACAGGATGATACACTGCCCAGTCCTGCACCATCCTCACAATCATTGTTATGCTTGAACCCATTCTTGCAGCCACTGAATCAATCCATTTCATTCTGGGTCTTCCTCGTTTTTGCTGACCCTCTACTTTACCAAGCATGATGTCCTTCTCCAGGGACTGATCATTAGTTGCTATTTTAAAATTTGAATAATTTTATTTAGTATTTATAATGTAAATAAATGTAAATGCTGTTGGTTTTAATAATTAATCCTCAAAACAACCATATGTTGTTAAGTGCTGTTGAGTTGGTTCCAACTCATAGCGACCCTATCTACAGCAGAATAAAGCACTGCCTGGTCCTGCACCATCCTCACAATCATTTTCATGCTTGAGCCCATCATTGCATCCACTTTGTCAGTCCATCTCATTGAGGGTCTTTCTCTTTTTTGCTGACCCTCTACTTTGCCAAGCATGATGTCCTTCTCAAGGGACTGATCCCTCCTGATAACGTGTCCAAAGTCTGTGAAACATAGTCTCGCCATCTTTGCTTCTGAGGAGCATTCTGGCTGTACTTCTTCTGAGACAGATTTGTTCATTCTTTTGGCAGTCTATGGTATATACAATATTCTTTGCCTGCGCTGTAATTCAACGGCATCAATTCTTCTTCGATCTTCCTTATTCATTGTCCAGCTTTCACATGCATATGAGACGACTGAAAACACCATGGCTTGGGTCAGGCGCACCTTAGTCTTCAAGGTAACATCTTTGCTTTTTAACACTTTAAAGAGGTCTTTTGCAGCAGATTTGCCCGATGCAATGCGTTGTTTGATTTCTTGACTGCTGCTTCCGTGGACATTGGTTGTGGATCCAAGTAAAATGAAATCCTCGACAAATTCAGTCTTTTCTCCCTTTATCAGGATGTGCTTACTGATCCAGTTGTGAGGATTCTTGTTTTCTTTATGTTGAGGTGTAATCCATACTGAAGGCTGTGGTCTTTGATCTTCATCAGTAACTGTTTAAGTCCTCTTTACTTTCAGCAAGCAAGGTTGTGTCAGCCGCATAATGCAGGCTGATGCCCCTTTCTTCTTCATATAGTCCAGCTTCTTGGATTATTTGCTCACCATACAGATTGAGTAAATATGGTGAAAGGATACAACCCTGACACACACACCTTTCCTGACTTTAAACCACACAGTATCCCTTTGTTCTGTTCGAACAACTACCTCTTGATCAATGTACAGGTTCTTCGTGGGCACAATTAAGTATTCTGGAATTCCCATTTTTTGCAATGTTTTAATAATTAATCCTCAAAACAACCATATTAAGGTAGCTGTTTTTCTTATATTTTACAAATGAAGAAATCGAAGCCTTGAGAGATTGCTGTTGTTGTTCTTTGGTGCCGTTAAGTGGGTTCTGACTGATAGCGACCCTGCGTACGACAGAATGAAACACTGGCTGGTTCTGCACCATCCTTACAGTCTTTGCTATGTTTGAGCTCATTGTTGTAGCCATTTTGTCAGTCCATCTCGTTGAGGGTCTTTCTCTTTTTTGCTGACCCTCTACTTTACCAAGTGTGATTTCCTTCTCCAGGGACTGATCCCTCCTGATAACATGTCCAAAGTATGTGAGATGAAGTCTTGCAATCCTTGCTTCTGAGGAGCATTCTTGCTGTACTTGTTCCAAGACAGATCTCTTTGTTCTTCTGGCAGTCCATGGTATATTCAATATTCTTCACCAACAACATGATTCAAAGGCATCATGATTGTGGCATCTGCATATCACAGGTTGTTAATGAGTTTTACTCCAGTCCTGATGTCATGTTCTTCTTCCTGTAGTTCAGCGTCTACGGTTATTTTCTCAGCATGCAGATTGAATAAGTATGGTGAAAGGATACAACCCTGATGCACACCTTTCCTAACATTAAACTCCACAGAATCCCCTTGTTCTGTTTGAACGACTGCCTCTTGATCTGTGTACAGGTTCCTCATGAGCACAATTAAGTGTTCTGGAATTCCCATTCCTTGCAATGTTATCCATAATTTGTTATGATCCACACAGTTGAATGCCTTTGCATAGTCAGTAAAACACAGGTAAACATCTCTGGTATTCTCTGCTTTCAGCCAAGATCTATCTAACATCAGCAATGATATCCCTTGTTCCATGTCCTCTTCTGAATCCGGCTTGAATTTCTGGCAGTTCCCTGTCAATTTACTGCTGACCTGCTTTTGAATGATCTTCAGTAAAATTTTTCTTGTATATGATATTAATGATATTGTTTGATACTTTCCACATTCTGTTGGATCACCTTTCTTTGGAATGGATTCAAAGATGGATCTCTTCCAGTTGGTTGTCCAGGTTGCTGTCTTCCAAAGTTCTTGGCATAAACAAGTGAGCATTTCCAGCGCTGTATCCATTTGTTGAAACCCTCAGTTGATATTCTTTCGATTCCTGGAGCCTTGTTTTTCGCCTATGCCTTCAGCGCATCTTGGACCTCTTCCTTCAGTACCATCACTTATTGATCATGTGCTACCTCCTGAGATGGTTGAACATTGACCAGTTCTTTTTGGTATAATGACTGTGTATTCCTTCCATCTGCTTTTGATGCTTCCTGCGTCGTTTAATATTTTCCTCATAGAATCCCTCAATATTACAACTTGAGACTTGAATTTTTTCTTCAGTTCTTTCAACTTGAGAAATGCCAAGCATATTCTTCCCTTTTGATTTTCTATCTTCAGGTCTTTGCACATTTCTTTATAATACTTTGTCTTCTCGAATTGTCCTTTGAAATCTTCTGTTCGGTTCTTTTACTTCATCATTTCTTCATTTCGCTTTAGCTACTCTGCATTCAAGAGTGCGTTTCAGAGTCTCTTCCGACACCCATTTTAGTCTTTTCTTTCTTTCTTGTCTTTTTAATGACCTCTTGGTTTCTTTATCTGTGATGTCCTTGATGTCATTTCACAACTCATCTGGTTTTCGGTCTTTAGTTTTCAGTGTGTCAAATCTATTCTTGAGATGCTCTCTAAATTTAGATAGGATATACTTAAGTTTGTACTTTGGTTTGTGTGGACTTGTTCTAATTTTCTTCAGTTTCAACTTGAGCTTGCATATGGTTAATTGATGGTCTGTTCCACAGTTGGCCCCTGGCCTTGTTTTGACTGATGATATTGAGCCTTTCCATCATCTGTTTCCACAGATGTAGTTGATTTGATTCCTGTGTATTCCATCTAGTGAGGTACATGTGTTTAGTGGCTGTTTATATTGTTGAAAAAAGGTATTTGCAATGAAGAAGTCGTTGGTCTTGCAAAATTCTATCATATGATCTGTGGTGTCATTTCTGTCATCAAGGCCATATTTTCCAACTACTGATCCTTTTTTGTTTTCTAGGTTTCTCTTACCAGTCAGCAGTGATTATCAATGCATCTTGATTGCATGTTTGATCAATTTCAGGCTGCGATAATTGGTAAAAATCTTCAATTTCTTCATCTTTGGCCTTAATGGTTGGTGTGTGAATAATAGTCATTTTAATTGGTCTTCCTTGTAGGTGTATGGATATTATCCTATCACTGACAGTATAGTACTTCAGGATAGATCTTGAAATATTCTTTTTGATGATGAATGCAACGCCATTCCTCTTCAGGTTGTCATTCCCCGCGTAGTAGACCATATGATTGTCTGATTCAGAATGGGCCATACCAGTCTGTTTCAGCTCACTAATGCCTAGGATATCGATGTTTATGCGTTCCATTTCATTTTTGATGACTTCTAATTTCCCTAGATTCATACATTGTACATTCCATGTTCTGATCATTAATACATGTTTGCAGGTATTTCTTCTCATTTTGAGTCATGCCACCTCAGCAAATGAAGGTCCGGAAAACTTGACTCCATCCACGTCATTAAGGTCGACTCTACTTTTGAGTAGGAAGCTCTTCCCCTAATGGTGGCCTATTCTGGAGAATGTTCCTTGTGTGTTGGAAAAGAATGTATACTTGGCTGCTGTTGAGTGGAGTGTTTGGTATATGTCTGTGAGATGAAGTTGGTTGATTGTAGCATTTAGCTCTTCCGTGTCTTTGTTGAACTTCTCTCTGGATGTTCTGTTCCTCACCGAAAGTGGTGTGTTGAAGTCTCCTACTACTATTGTGGAGTTGTCTGTCTCTCTTTTCAGTGCTGTTAGAGTTTGATTTATGTTTTTTGGAGCCCTGTCATTGGGTGCGTAAATATTTATTACAGTTGTGTCCTCCTGGTGTATTGGCCCTTTAATCATTATATAGTGTGCTTCCTTATCCTTTGTGGTGGATTTTACTTTAAAGTCTATTTTGTCAGAGATTAATATTGCCATTTCTGCTCTTTCTTGAGTATTGTTTGCTTGATATATTGTTTTTCATCCTTTGAGTTTCAGTTTGTTTGTATCTTTAAGTCTAAGGTGTGTCTCTTGTAGGCAGCATATACACAGATCGTGTTTTTTCATCCAATCTGCCACTCTGTGTATCTTTATTGGTGCATTTAGTCCCTTTACATTCAGCATAATTATTGATAGGTATGAGTTTAGTGCTGTTATTTTGATGTCTATTTTTTGTGTGTTGTTCACAGTTTCTATGTTCCACTTAATTTTCTGTGCTGAGTCATTTTTCTTTATGTATTTTCTTTTCATCTTTTTCATTGTTGTTGATTTTGTGTTTGCTGAGTCTTGATATTTTTCTAGTTTTTTATTTTGACTGGTAGGATTGTTAGTTTTCTTTATGGTTACCTTAATACTTACCCCTATTTTTCTAAGTTTATACCAGTCTTTTATTTCTTTATATTGCCTTGACTTCCTCTCCATCTGAAAAATCTCTGTCTGCATTGTTTCAGTCCCTCTTTTTTGTTTTACTGTTGTCATCTTTTACATACTGACATCTGTTTCCATATTTTCAGTGTTTTAGCTTAGATTTACTTTTGTGACTTCCTTATCTGGGTTGATATCCGGTTGCTCTGCCCTGTGTTCTAGTCTTGGGTTGTTATCTGGTGTTACTGATTTTCTAACCAGAGGACTCCGTTTGGTATTTCTTGTAATTTTGGCTTGGTTTTTGCAAATTCCCTAAACTTCCATTTATCTGGAGATGCCCTAATTTCGCCATTATATTTGAGAGACAGTTTTGCTGGATATATAATTCTTGGTTGGCAGTTGTTTTCCTTCAAGGCTTTATATATGTCATCCCATTGCCTTCTTGTCTGCAGAGTTTCTGCTGAGTAGTCTGAGTTTATTCTTATTGACTCTCCTTTATAGATGACTTCGTTTTTCCCTAGCTGCTCTTAAAATTCTCTCTTTATCTTTGGTTTTGACAAGTTTGTTTATAATATGTCTTGGTGACTTTCTTTTGGGATCTACCTTACATGTGGTTCGATGAGCATCTTGGATAGATATCTTGTCATCTTTCATGATATCAGGGAAGTTTTCTGTCAAGAAATCTTCAACAATTCTCTGTATTTTCTGTTATCCCCCTCGTTCTGGTACTCCAGTCACTCGTAGGTTATTCCTCTTGATAGAACCCCACATAATTCTTAGGGTTTCTTCATTTTTTTTTGAATCCTTTTATCTGATTTTTCCTCAAATAAGTTGGCGTCAAGTGCTTTATCTTCAATCTCACTAATTCTCTCTTCCATGCCTCAGTTCGGCTCTTGTGACTTTCTATTGAGTTGTCTAATTCTGAAATTTTATTGTTAGTCTTTTGGATTTCTGATTGCTGTCTCTCTATGGATTTTTGCAGCCTGTTTGTCATTATGCTCTTCTCTAATCTTTTTAGTTTCCTTTATTGCTTGTTCTGCGTTTTGATTAATTTCCTTTCTAATTTCTTGGAGAGTTCTGTATATTAATCTTTTGTATTCTGCCTCTGGTAATTCCAAGAAATTTTCCTCATCTGGAAGATTTCTAGATTCTTTATTTTGGGAGCTTGCTGAAGCCATCATGGATTGCCTCTTTATGTGATTTGATATTGACTGTTGTCTCTGAGCCATCAATAAGTTGTTATATTTATTTATTTCATGTCTGCTTACTGTGTCCTAGCTTCTTGTTTTATTTCGATATGCCCAAATAGGCTGCTTAGGTGAGCTAGTTTGATTATTGCCACCTTTGAAGCTCTAATGTCCTGTTGCTAGGTGGTTATATCTGTTACTACGTATGTGAGCTCAGGAGTCTGCCCACTCCTCCTGTATGGATTCAGCTCACGTGCCTAAGTAGATATCCACCAAGTGTGTGGTGTAGGCCCTCACTTACGGTCCTAGACAGGCATGGGTGATTTGTGTAGGCACAGGCATCTGGCTAAAGCAGGGGGACACACTCTGAGCAAGGCAGGGGGTTGACGGCCACCCCCAAGTGTCCAAGAGGAAGGCGTGTCCCTGTTCCCTAAAGCATGTAGGCAGGTGAGTTTTGCAACTGGGTTGTGAGCACCTGATGCTGTTGGCTGTAAGGACTGGGGGGCACCTTTTATTCATGGACCCCCATTGCAGGTGGCTAGGTGGCATGGGTAGAGCCACCAGTCCTCAGGCCCCTGATGTCAGTAGGTGAAGACCCTGCTTAATGGGCAGAGCAGTGTCAAATGTCAAGAACCTGCCACTTCACAGCTGAAACAGTTGAAGTTAGAGTTCTGGTATATATGGTGTTGTACTGCGGTAACGAGGGCTTATGCTGTTGAGGTGGGCCCACACAAGTTTATGCAGGGGGAAAGGCACTAAAAGTCCATGGATCCCCTACGCCTGTGTGTAGGCAAAGAATCTGTGCCTTCCCTGGGTTCCTGCCTTAGGGAAGCCAGCAGTTTATTTATTCCCCTGTTTGTTAATTTGTTCACTCTCTAAGGCAGGGAGAATGGCTCTGGGCATGTGACGGGTCCTACTTCCAGCCCAGGGGACTCGGCAATTGCTGAAGCCTGTCCGGGACCCAGTGCAGAGCAGGGAGCAAGGAGGTAAATGGGAGAGAGGTTTTTCCCAAAGGGGGGTGTTTTTAATCCTCGTGGTAAGCCGTATGCAAGTAGTTATCTTTCGCCAGTGAGAGCTGCTTCTCACTGGTTCTGGGTGGATGTGTAGACTCTCTGGCGCTGGGTCTCTCCCAGTGCAGAAAACACACCTCCTGAGCACTGCCGCTTGCCTGCCTCACCGCTCACCCACGAGCTGCTCAGGCCTGAAGGGCTCAGGCTCTCGCCAGGTCAGGTGTGACAACTCATTTCTGCTTCCGAACTGTCTCTCCCTCCCTCTGCCACTCAGTCTGGTTCCTCAACTCTGCCGTTGATGTTCAGGGCTTCCAGATTGCCATGTATAACTGAATCACTTGTTTTTTCGGGTCTTTGTTGTAAGAGGGTCCACCGGAAGTGTCTGACTACTCTGCCGTCTTGGCCTCGCCTCCTAAATGGAATGTTTAATAAGTGGTGATGTTACATTATGACTAGGTTCATAGTCCATGTGATGGGGGAGGTATTCAAGTTTGTTCTGGAAAGGAAGATAGGGACCGGATTATTAAGTTTCTTGAGTGCCTTGCTTAGGAATTTGGAAGTCTCTAGGTAATGGGGATTACAGCATGGGCTTTCAGCAAATGTGAACCGTGATCATATTTTTTTTTTAATTTTGAGAAATTAAAAAACTACAGGATACTGAAAAGAGTAATATAACATCCATATGCCAGTTAACCAGAAATTGACAATTATTAACATTTTTTTCAATTTGCTGCTTCTCCTTGAACTAAAAACACAAAATTTGAGTCCCTCTTATCTTGCATTCCTGGTATTATGCCACTGTCTCCTTTCAGAGGAAACTGCTATGATGATTTAAAAAGTTTTAAAAATTAAAAAGAAGTTTTACACATATAATGCATAAACATGAATAACATGTTATTGTTTAGCTTGTGATCACTAATTTATAACTAGTTTTTATCTGGTCTTACAAAGTATATATCATACCAGTCTACAGCTTGCTTTTTTTTTACTTTTAAGTTGTTTTCGAGATCTAGCCATAATGAAGATTGCTAGATACGTATGTAATATGTAACTTATTTTATCTTTAAAAAAATCACTATTACCAAGTATTGTCAATTTTGAGTTTTCCAAATTGTGAATGTCCCTTGATTCTTATTTTTGTAAATCAACTTTGGTAATTAATTCTTTTTAACTGTTAGTAGTGTTCATCATATGTATATATCTCCTATTTTCCATTCCCTGTTGAGGGACATTTTTATCACTTCCAGTGTTTTAACTACCATAGGCAATATTGCAATAAAATCCTCTCGGCAAATCTACTGTGCATATCTACAAGAGTTTTTCTAGGGTATATATCTAGAGGTGTAATTACAGGATACTAACATATGTACATTTTTAAAGTTTTATAAGATCTTGCCCTCCATTAGTAATTGAAATCAGATGGATCGTCAACTCTTTTGAAGGCAAGGAGTATCCATCTTTTTATCCTTTCTCCCCTAGTGTTGGCACATAATAGACACTCAGTAAGTGTTGGTTTAATGACAAATTGGTTACTGCTGAATTGCAAATGCTTTTAAAAATATGTTTCTTCAGGTATTTAGGGGATACACTTAAAAGAAGGTGAGTCTAAGTATATGAATGAAAGTTTGAAAAATACTTTCAAGATGCAGAGTCACTATTTTTCTAACTTTTCAAATAAATAAATAAATTTCTTTTATCTAGTTACCATATTAATGATGTCATTCTTTATGTATCAGATTTATCCAGCTAAAGTCATCAGTGTCCTCAAGGAGTATTTCCTGGGATAGTTATCTTTAACAGCATGCATTTCTGATCATCTAGAACATAATTTCTAGTCTTGTTAGAATTATGTTGACATGTGTATTTTCTTTATTATAGCAATATACTTAAACACTATTTCATCAATTTCTGCATGTACTTTTCAGTTACATCGATTACTTTCTTCAGATTGTGAACCATTCTCACCGTCTATTTCCAAATTATCCTACAACCATTAACATTCATTCAATGTATTCTAAGCTAAAACTCCCACTTTCCCCCTCCCTTCCACCCCTGGTTGCCATTAATTACTTATGGTTTCTATGTAGTTATGTATTTCATATAAGTGATATCATACAGTATTTGTCCTTTTGTGACTGACTTATTTCACTCAGCATAATGTCCTCTAAGTTTATCCATGTTGTGGCATGCATCAGGACTTCATTCCTCTTTATGGCTCAGTAATATTTCATTGCATATGTATGCCACATTTTGTTTATCCATTCATCAGTTGATGAACATTCAATTTTTCCCACTTTTTGGCTATTGTGAAGAGTGCGGCAATGAACACAGGTGTACGTAATTTGTGTTCACATCCCTGCTTTCAGGTCTTTTTGGTATGTGCCTAAGAGGTGGAATTGCTGAGTCATACAGTAGCTTTAAGGCGCCCTGGTGGTGCAGTGGTTACGTGTTTGGCTGCTGACTGAAAGTTGGTGGTTCAAACCTACAGTGGCTCTGTGGGAGAAAAGACCTGGGACTCTGCCCTTGTAAAGATTACAGTCTAGGAAACCCTATGGGGGCAGTTCTACTCTGTCCTACAGGGTTACTATGGGGCGAGATTGAGTTGACGGCATACAACAACATGGTAGCTCTATTTTCAGCTTTTTGAGGAACCACCAAACTGTTTTTCCACAACTGCTGTACCAACTTAAAATCCCACCAGCAATGGATAAGTGTTTCCTGTTTCTTTGCAACCATCCCAATTCCTAGTATTCTCCATCCTTTTGATCATTGCCATTCTATTGGGGGTGAAATGGTATCTCATTGTGATTTTGATTTGTATCTGCGTAATGACTAATGGAAGCTCTGGTGGCATAGTGGTTAATAACTTGGCTGCTAACCACAAAGTCAGCAGTTCGAATCCACCAGCCACTCCTTGGAAACCCTATAGGGCAGTTCTGCTCTGTCTTACAGGGTCACTATGAGTCGGAATCAACTTGACGGCAAGGGTTTGGTTTGGTAATGGCTAATGACTTTGAGTATCTTTTCGTGTGCTTGTTGGCCGTTGAAATATCCTCTTTGGTGAAATGTCTGTTCAAGTCTGTCCATTTTTTGATTGGATTGTTAGTTTTTTAATTGTTAAGTTGTAGACGTATTTTATAAATTTTGAGTATTAGACCTTTATTGGATATATGATTCCGCAAAATTTTCTCCTACTCTGTAGGCTGTCTTTTCACTTTTTTGATAAAGTCTTTTGAGGAACAGAAGTATTTAATTTTTATGAGGTCCCATTTATATATTTTGTTTTTTGCTGCTTGTGCTTTTGTTGTTATATCAGATAGTCCATCACAAAAACCTAGGTCCCATAGCTTCATCCTTATATTTTCTTCTATGAATTTTGTGGTTTCAATTTTCAGGTTAAGGTCCTTGACCCATTTTGAATTTAGTTTCTAGTGTATGGTGTAAGTTTTGTATTCTGGTTCATTCTTCTGCATAATTTTTCCTGCATCATTTACCGAAGAAAGTTTTCCTTCTCCATTGGATGGATTTAGCACCCTTGTCAAAAATTAGTTGATCATAGATGTATGGATTTATTTCTGGGCTCGCAATTCTATTCCATTGGTCTATGTGTCTACTATTATACTAGTGCTAGGCTATTATAATTACTGTAGCTTTATAGTATATTTGGAAGTCAAGAAGTCTGTGTCCTCCTACTCCTTCCATATAAATTTGAGGATTGGCTTTTCCATTTCTGTCAAGAAGACTGTTGAAATTTTGGTGGGTATTGCATTGAATTTATAGATTGCTTTGGGCAGGACTGACATCTTAATTATATTAAGCCTTCCAATTCACAACTGTGGAATGTTCTTCCATTTATTTAGGTACTCTTTGATTTCTTTTAGCAATGTTTTATAGTTTTCTGTATACAGGTCTTTTACCTTCCTGGTTAAATTTATTCCTAGGTGTTTTATTGTAAAATGTAATGTGTCCTTGATTTCATTTTCCTCCTGCCACATTACTGAGACTTATATATTCTTAATTGTGATAACATTGGTTTTATTTTGTTGAAGTATTATTTGAGATCCAGTTTAATTAAAAATAAAAGTCATTTGGCAGACAGAATAATTTCAGTCTGAAGAATACATTTTTACTCGTAAATTTTTTGCTAGATCTCACCCTCTCTCTGTTAAATCCATTGGTGTTTTTTTCGTATGGATAGCTTTTTTTTTTTTCTTTTTATCTTGGGGAACCTTGGTAAGAACATAAATGAATTAGAGTCTATCATTTGAAAGGCATACAAAACCATAAAGAGTGTGTGTGTGTGTATTTTATCTTCCTCTCTGCCACTGTGGTATTGAGGGCAGGCAGTGACTTGGATAATATTCGAATAATTTTTCTTTGGAACGTATTAATTTTTTTATCCAGTACATTTACCTGCCTAATTATATTAGCTTAGTAATATTAAAATTAGTTCACAAACTCCAAGGGATCCATCAGTGATGATAGCGATGCCCAAATATAAACAGAATCTCAGGAGGAAGCTAGCTAGTATTAAAAATTCTGATATAGACATCCTAATGTGGATAGTGTGGAATTTATGACTAAAAATAAGAGACTCCAAATAGTATTTGCATATTCTTTTTGTTTTTTTTAATTTTGTGAACCAAATTCTAGATAAGTAAAAATATCCAATTAGGCCTGGGTTTTAATTTATTGTTGGTAGATTATTCCTAGTGTTGCAGTTCTTTTGGTGGTGTTCTTTTCTGTTTATATATTCTGTGGTTTAGATCCTGTGTTTTTTAAAAAAGATGTAGTTTTTGTTTCCTTTTAAGACTGTGCATAGAAAAATCAGAAGGGAATTTGGAGCAAATCAAATTATCTGTAAGATGTAGTGTGAAAGTGCTGTCTTGGGCTCTGTGCTCAAGTGTTGGCAACAGGATAGCGGATTGAGATAAAGAGCCAAATTGTTAGGCTTGGCAAATATAAATTTTTTAAGGTTAGATGGCAGTGGGATGTGGGGAGTACATTAAGCCTGTCGTTTATGAGCCCATGTTTCAACTACCTTTCTAGCCTGTCAGTCAACAAATGAGATGTATTGTTTGGATCTAGGGACAGGTTTTGGCTTACGCTTTTCCTTATCCACAGTAATGAGGTACTGCTAGGGTTTTAGGATGTCTAAGACTTAGTCTCATTTATTATTTTAGTGGTTAGACTTAAAGGGAGGAGAATTGTTGAATTAACTTACTATGTTTTTAAAGATTTGCTCTTCTGAATGTGGTTTTACAAACTATGATTGAATCTGGCTTCCAGATCATAGGATGCACCTTTTCCAGCATTTTGTTGTAGTGATGATTAAAAAGATACATCATCATGAAAGTGCTATGCCAGTTGGACAGGAACCCTGTCTTCAGGCAAAAGTATATAGATTTTGTTCCTTCCAGACTGCTTGTGTGGTGAATAAATACTGTTATAATTTCTGCTTTGGATCTTGTTTACTCATATCACCTAGGTTGTCTTCCTTTGTTGTCTTCTTGAAGTTCTTGTTTAAGGTCTGAATGCGGAGTTGCCTGATGGGCATTAGATGGGTGAGTAGTCATGGGAGTGTTTTGTTGAATTCTTTTTTTTGGACTGCACTTCTGGTTTTGAGTAGCTGAAAAGTTGAAAAGCAAGCTAAAGTCCACACTCTTTTGATATTTACTTTTTTTTTAACCCTCTATCTGTTGCATCTTATTTTGTATAGCTCCATCAAATTTAGCTTGCAGAAAGGATCTATATAGTATTTATCTTTAGTGGTTGCTGTATGTCATTATTTTTGTTTATAAGATTTATATTTTTTGAAGTATGGTAGTAGAAGTAATCAGTTAACTACAGGAGAACTCATCGAGGTTAAAAATTTGTAGTGTCTATTATCAGATTTTCATTGACTGTTTTTCATTTGAGCATAAAATCTAGATATTTATCATTCACTTTAATAGGATATATAAACAAATACATTGAGACTCTGTAATCCAAATAAAAACAGTTGTAAATCAGAGACTTTCTAATTGAACTATATTTGCATGATTATTCTTATGTTTTATTTACCTCGTACTGAACATTTCTTAGAAAAAGAGGAAAACGTATTCATTGTTGTTTAAATGCCCATACGAATGCCTAGAGATTATAAAATTATTTGCATTATTTGCTAGCTTTTCATTTTAACTCCTCTTAGTACACGATAGAATTAGGTTATGCTCTAATTTTATATTCTTTCAGTAGAGGAATCAAAATATTATATTTCCATATACTTTTACTAGGTTAATATTTGTTTTAAATACTTGATAATTTTGAGTAGTTTGATATTTCATATATTTTAAGTTATTGCATTATTTTTTTATTTGCAATATTTTTGGTAGAGGTGAAATTTACATAATGTGTAAAATTAGCCATTTTAAAGTGAAAAATTCAGCTTTTTTTAGTACATTTACGTGTTGTGTAACTACCATCTTTATCAAAACATTTTCATTACTCCAAAAGAAAACTCTATATTCATTAAGCAGTTGCTCTCCATTTTCTTCTCACCCTCATCCTTGGCAACCACCAATCTGTGTTCTATTTCTGTGAGTTTGTACAGGACATGATTTTATACATACATACATGCATGCAATATATATATATATATATACACACACCACTTTTCCATTGATTCATTAATAAGCATTTTTCTCCTCATTTGTAATTATACGCAGTTCCATTATGTGACCTGTTATATATTCTACCAATTACAGTTGTTTTAAGCTTATGGTGAAGAATTTAATGGAAAACAGTGTGAAAGATAAAGCTATATTGTATATTCCACTGAATTCCATCATGATGGAAGAAGTTTCCAATAGCTGACTCTATTTTTCATGTCCACAGCCTAGGAACACTCTTGCTGAAATACTGTTTTCATCGTTTTAGAAAGTCATGGCTTGCTTCAAAGTTTTCTCCACTTACTAGACTCTGTACTCAATACTTTCTTTACCTTGCATTTCCTCTTCTCATCTTGTTTTCTTCCAGTGTTTGTTCATTACCTGTAAGCTCAGCTGAAACTTATTTTTTTCTTAGATACTCTTTAAGAATTCTGCCACATTTTTCCTTTCTTGTATTCTATCAGCTTCCTGTATTAGTAGTTCTTATTAATCCATTGGTAATTTGTTATAGGTTTACATTTGTTCATGTCTTCCAATGTAAATGGGGATAAGATTATCTGTTCTTCTTTTTTCTTTTACCTGTATGCAGTGACTGAGTATATATTCATCATTGTTTTGACTAAATGGATAGTTGCTAGGTCTTCTTAAAAATTAATTTTTTTTTTCTGTATAAAATTGTAATTTTTGTGAAAAGGACTGTAACTGAAGGTGAACCATCTTATACTTAAGTCTTTTTGGCTTTCTTCTGGGAAAGCTATTTTGAGATGGAAGAAAAATAGGGTTTCTTTCAAATTCATGTTTTTCATGAGACATTTACATGTCAGTAACTTTAAATGTGATTATTTATACTTCGCTATGTACATGAAAATAAAGCTTTTAAAGTATAGCTCTGTATATATACATTTTATTTTTATTGACAACTTGATTGGTGAAATATTTTTCATTCTATACCAGCATTAATTGATTCTTCATTAGTTTTCACACCAGCAGAATGACAATGAGAATTTGAGGACGTCCCCAAAATGTCTGTTCTATTCAGGAATTAAGTAGTTTTTAGGAAATTATTTCTCAAAGTGAATGTTGAAACGCATAGCTGTTAAAATTTTTTAGATTGCAGATTACCTATTATATATTTTTATTTTTTGGTTTACATCCCATTGAGGGTAGTTGGTTATTTTAGTTCTTCCACCACGCCGTTTTCACCTTTCTGTTTTCAGACAACCCTAAGAAAAATCTTTCAAGATTACTACAAAGTGTAATCTGTTTTGTCATACTTTCATCACCTAATTCTTGAAAAGATGAAAGTTTACTGGTTGCTTCTAGGGTTAAGTTTGTTTAGAAGAGCTTGACTTTATTGTTACAATTACAAAGTGGTAGATTAAATAATAATACTTGATACACATCCTAGCACCACCAAAATGCCCGAAGCAGATCTGGCATTAAATTTGGCTCGGAATGCTGACATTACATGGCTTGAGAGTAATATACCATGCAGAAATTACCCTAGCAACTCTTATTTTAATGCTTTAGACACAATTCTTAGTTTTCAATTTAATAAATTGGTTCTATTTATTTATTATCTTTTTGTCCTTTAGTATGTTTTAACGGTTTTGTAGAATAGAAAATTGGGGAAAGAATAGCCAAGAAGAAGAATAAATAGGCATCTTGTTAGGATAGTGTAATTTGTTTCTTCATTTTCTTGGAGGATTAAATGATATTTTGAAAATTTAAAGAAAAAAAGGCAAATATTAATTCAGCCAACTGTAGTGTTTTATACTGTATTATTTATCTTATGTTATTTATAGTGTATTATTTATAAATGAACATTGAAGAACTCCTACAATGCTATTCTAATGACAAGTAAAAGTTATCAGTAAGATGGTGTCAAATTGATATTTGACCTTTGTTTTAATTTCTAGTATTTAGAAATGATTGTTATTAATACCTTTTAAAGAAAAATGTTTACATATACTCTCCACATTGCTCAAACATGAATAGAGGAACTTATTTTTAGTACTTATTCTCCATATTAGTGTGAGAATCTGTAGTTTAACAATTGAAATTATTGCGTTTATGAATATGTACATTGTTATAGGAGACTTTCCTATTTTCAGATAGTGTATGGCCATACTCTTAAGTAGTGGTTTCATTTACTATTAACATGCTCTTTGACGGCTGGCCTTCACTAATCTCACACCATGAATTTGAGACTTTTTTCTTAAAGCTTTATAGTTGAAGTGCAATACATTGTGTCATTTGTTTTCTCCTGGAAAAGGATTTAAACAAACTTTCTATTGCACTTGCTGAATATGTATTTCATAGTAACCATCGTGAAGTTCACAGCATTTAAGGAGATGAAGAAGCAAAGATAAAAGATACACATTCAAGGAGGCTTGGTTTCACAGTTGGTGCATAATCCTTTCTGCTGTCATTGGTGCCCTAACCCTGTACCTCCCAGAACAAAAGAAACTGAATTGGAAATTGTGGGAGCTGGGGAACATTCTGTTGGCAGCTCATCGCATGGCCCATAGGCGTTGTCAGGTCTCAGTTTGATGCTCTTTATTCTTTCTGACAGATGTGAGGTAGGGTCTATGAGGGGGAAGTCGTTACTAGAGAGAGGGCAGTGTCAGATCAAAAGTAACCAGTGATCAGACAAGGTAAAGGGCTGTGGAAAATAGGCTCTCTTTCTCGCCTCCACACCTGCCTGATCACTGAAGGGTATAGGCCTTATGTGTCAGGGCAAGTTGATTTTCTTTGATGTACAGTGAATTAGAAGTCAGAATGGAAGCGTAACTGGAGTACAGAAGATTTTGACTTTCTAGTTCTTGGGCAGTTTGGGTGTTTAAATTTTTACTTTAATTATCTAAAAGTTATAGAAGTTATTCTCTGTTAAAAATGAAATATTAAAGCTTACCCATACTAACCTTGTTATAACTATTTTTTAATAAATAAGCAAGTTGCAATATAGTATAGAACAGGCTTTAGAAATAACCAAACTTTCTGTCACACATCCAATTGTAATTTTAATTAGAGCATTTCGATAGTTTTAATGATGGATGTAAAGTACATAGTACTGAGCTTGGCATATAGTAGGTTTCATCATAGTAAATTTTTTGAAAGTCACCCCACTGAGTAATTTAGAATAAATTTGTATTAACTCTTTGCCCTCTAAATATACTTATTACTTTTTTTTTTAAGACATGGTAACCCTTTATAATCAAGTCAACTGAAAGAAACTTTGACGAGACAACCTCAGTGGAGTTTTGTATGTATGGTTCTTGTTCCCTCATATTTCATGTGAGGTATGTCACTAAAGTCCAGAAGAAGAATGATACTTGTATCTTTCATTAGCTTGCTGTGTGGTTAAGTTGAAAATTGAGGCATATTCCTAAATATTTTAACTATGTTTTCCTTTGTTTTAAGAGCAAAGACTTTGACCCGTTAGATTTCTAATGTCTCAGCTTTTGTTGTTTTCAGATATTACTGAATTTCCATTCATGTTCAAAAATAGTTAACACTCATTTTTCCATTCAATTCTGGAAATAAGATTTATTTGAAATTACTAATTTTCCAGTGAGAAAAATAAAGAATCTTAGTGCGTGAGCTTTTTAAATGTTATTTTTCATCTAGTAGTTTGTCTAGTTATCTTTGCATGTAGACCCTTGCAAAATAGACCTCAGCGGCATAGAATTTTACTAATAATCTTTGGTTCATAACATATTATTTTAATTGGTCCACGTGTGGTCTTACTTCATTATAAAAATTAATTTACTTAAAAAGTATTTAATGTTTATCCTGTGAGCCCTCTACCCAAACCAAGAACTAGAACATTACCAGTTGTTTTTATCTACCTATTCTTCCTTTCTCTCATCTTCTGACTCACTTTCAGGTGTAAAAAGAGGTCACCACTATCTTGAATTTTATGTTTATAATTTTTTCCCATTTTCTTACATATGTATTTATGACTAAACAACATATGGTTTAGTTTTTACTTATTTTTAATCAAATAAATGTCTATAGTGGTCATTGATGAAATATTAAAAATAGTGCTTTAAGATAGTTCAGTGCATTATTTAAGAAAGATAATTTAGTATATTAATCTAAGGGAAGTGTATTTCTAAACTTAAATTTGATACTTTTTAAATCTAATTTTAAAGCTCTCTCTATTGTTATTGTTCTTTAGAATGAGTATACAGTATCTGTATGTCAGCCTCTTACATTTTGCATCTTTTATTTATAAATTGCATTCATAAGTATGGAAAATGAGGTCTTTTCTTTCTTAGTTTTATTTTGCTGCAGCAATTGTACCAGTTCCTGTCACTTGATATGCAGGTTAGAAAAGTTATTAATTGGTTAGGTGCTGGAGGTAGTAGTTGGTGAAGAATAGCTATCCAATTACCAGTTTGGTATGGAGATAAGTGGATTTTAAGCTTACCAAATTACTTTTATGTTTACTTATCAGTTTGTAGCATCATCAGTAATTTAGTAAATCTAATAACTTACCATTTTCATAAGGGTAAAATGATTGTATAAACTTCTTTGATTGCTAGAGGTACCATTGATTTAATAACAGTCTTCAAGAGAAGAAAAACAAAAACTATATGAAATATTTATATTGATTTTAAGACTTCCCTGATTTCAGAACTACCAATTTGCAGAAAATATTTTTTGGTTAATACCTCATTATGGTCAGGTGAAATAAAATATTTCTGCTCTGACTACAGGAGGATTTTTCTCCACTTTCCATTTTTTAACATGTAATTTTTGCAAAATAAAAATATTTATATTCATATTTATTTCTATAGTTTTGCTAATCCTTTGGAAATTAGATTGGTTATAGCCAAGAAAAATCAACGCTCAGAGTGGTTAATGATTTGTAAATAAATATTGAGTAAGCTAATTGATTGTTGTTCCTGGGTGGTGCAAATGGTTAAATGCTCAGCTACTAACTGAAAGATTGGTGGTTTGAATCCACTGAGACACACATTGGAAGAAAGGCATGGCGATCTGCTTCCTAAAGATCACAACTGTTGAAGCACATTTCTAGTCTGAAACAGATAGGGGTGCCATGAGTCAATATTGACTCAACAGTAACTGCTATATGTATGTAAGCTAACTGATGAAATATTATTTGAGATCAAATTGTCACATTTCAACTTTGATTACAACAGATTTTGTCCCTCTTTTGAAGTAGTTACGATCAATCAGATTTGTAAGAATGTGGGATGTATAATACATTTTTGTGTGACTCTCCATTTTTAGTAAATTTTCAATTTAAATAGAGAGCTCATGCATATATATATATAAATAAGATGGGTGAAGTGATTTCAGATTAATGTGGTTTGAGTTTTGAAAGGGGGATAATTTTTTTGTTAGTGTTGTTACCATGTTTCTTTCTCTCTTGATAGATTCTATGACGGATTTGCCTTATAAAAGATTCTAAAAGATCCATATTGAGTGTTGATTTGTCAGTGCTCTCTAAAGTATATCTTTGTGAGATTGCTTATATATGATTAATACAGCTGGCATAAAGTGTTTAGTAGTTTGAGAAGCTTCAGATAGTTTATTCCACTTTATTCAGTATTCTGTAAAATGAGGCACATTTGGAGAAGAAAAACAGTAACACCCTTGCTGCTTTTTAAAACAGTGTCAAATAATTTTATAAAGATATAGCAGTGTAGTTTCTTGTTTTTTCTCAGTATGGATCAATCATTTGGAGAATTTAATTTAATGGGAAAACTCTATAAATGGTTTATAGCAGTCACAAATACATTCATTGGTTTATGGTATTTTGGAAAATAGAAGATAAGGTTAAAGGCAGAGTTTAGAGTGGAGTGACATTATTTAATACCCTCGAAAGTGATATTGAAAGCTTGAAAATAAATGATGCATAGTTATAGGTGGTGTGATCCTGGAGAATATATTCTCATTGCTCGTTTATAGTTATAAGCTACATGGATCAATTGACTTATTTACAAGTTGAATCTCCTACCATTTACTCATTCTTTCAGTAGCATTTATTGCATAACTACATACGAAAGGAGCCCTGGTGGCACAGTGGTTAAAGTGATGGACTCCTAAACAAAAGGTCATTGGTTTGAAACCACCAACGGCTCCACGGGAGAAAGATGTGGCAGTCTGCTTCTGTAGAGATTTACGGCCTTGGAAATCCTATGGGGTCTCAATAAGTCGGAATTAACTCGACATCAGTGGGTTAACTACATATGAAGCTCCATGATTCTAGATCCTCTTTCATTAGATGTCATGCCAGCCCACTTGCTTTACAGTAACTTGACTAATGGGGTAATTTCTTTCTATCTTGTATTTACCTATCTCTACTGCTAGCTGAAAGGTTGGCAGTTTTAACCTACTTAGAGATGCCTTGGAAGACAGGTCTGGCGATGTGCTTCGGAAAGTTCATGGCCTTGAAAACCCTGTGGAACAGTTCTACCCTGTACACATGGAGTCACCATGGATTGACTCCATGGCAACTAACAAAAAGAAGTACCAGTAGGGGAGGACAGTAACACCCCCAGTCAAAACCATTGCTCCAGAGCCTAGACTCTTTATCTGTTGTATATTTAAGAGTTTGAAAATGATGGCATTTAGATAATATTTTTAGTAATGATGATGACCTCTAAGTTATTTTATCTTAGTTATTTACTTAAGATGAAATATTTGAAGATTAAAATTAAAAGAGCTACTAATAGTGTAAAACCTGGTGGAATTATTACGATGATTTGTTTTAATAGTTTTTTATAAAGATACTTTCTTTTTTATAAAATAGCTTTACTGTTAAAAGGCTTGTTCCATTGAGCCATACCAGTACTTGGGTAGTACATGGGTAATAGTACTTGAAGAATTAAATAGAAAAATTGAGTTGTGGCATTATTCCATTGGGTCAGTGTTTTATTATTAAGAAATTTTTAAGGACATTGTTCACTATAGCACATAGAGTCCTCCCTTTGAGGGCCCTGTGGAAAATATTCCCTCTGGGAAAGTTATACTTCTGAGCAATTGGTTTCTTTTATTAATATTGTGAATTTTATAAAAGCTTATGTATAGGTCCCATTTCTCTTTTTGTTTTGGCATTTTAGAAAGTGAGAAACAAATTAGTAAACCAACTAGGGCAAATAATTCAGGGCTTCCATCTTTATTGTAGAATAACTTTTTTAAGCTTTATTTTCTTTTTGCCTCAATTATCCTTTCTGTTTATTTTTTTCTATTTCCATGAGCTGTCTCAACTGCTTTTTGAAAAGAGGCAAGTTATACATAAATACAAATAGAAGTACTTATATAAGCACTTTTAACTTGAAAATATCTTCTTTGAATAGGCTATTGTGGCATATTGAAAAGTGCCTTGGAGTTTGAATTAGAAAGATACAGATTTAGATATTATATTTGCCCCTTTGTTTAGTGACCTTGGGCAAGTGCCTCCGAGGTGTTTTTCTCATTTGTAGCATGAGAATAAAAGTATTACCTCAAGATTGAGTCAGATAGTTTATGTGAAAGTGGTAGTCTCATGTTTAAGTGATCAGTAAGATTTTTCCTTACTCAGTTACCTGTCAAACTTGTGATAAACATTAAAAGCTAATCAAAATTTTTAAAAATTTGGAAGGAGTCTAGGAAATATTGAGAAACGTAATAAGAAGCCTAAATAACCCTTGTTTTTATTAAAAACAGTGCATTATCTTGTGATTAATTTCAAATCACTTTTCATGCAGTACCAATATGTATGCATTTGTCCCTATTTACAAATTATACTACATATTCTCTTCTACAACATTTTATTATTGGTGGATACTTTGGCTCTTTTTTCCCCCATAACAAACAATAATAGCCATAAATTTCGATGATTTTCTGTCAGAAAAATACATTTTCATATGTATCCTCTTTGTTATCTTGTCCCAATTTTGATAAAACCAAGAAGCACGTCTTTCCTATATATTACCTTTCGCCTGTATTCCTAGTTTTTTGTTTTTAATAGTAACCCTGTCTGCCATTGGAATTTTCTGAGATCATCAAATAGACTTAAGATACTTCAAAAAATGTTTGATATTCTGTAAGTAATCATATTATTAGGGAACATTTTTTTCTTATGAGAAGTAATTGATACTTTTCTTTGGGCTGAGCCAGATCAAGGAATAAGCAGTGAGTCTAGATCGCTTGGTGTTTACTAACATCAAGAGTTTGTGGAAAGGTATCTTTTGTGTTAGATTCCAATTTCAACATCACCATTTTATTAGTTGTGGATTCCTTCTTATATACTTAATTAAACCTTTTGGAGCCTTAATTTTTTTTAATCCATGTATTTCAGATAATACCATCTACTTTGATTGTTGTGAACAATAAATGGACTGAGCCAATATATGTAAATTGCCCAACAAGGCATCTTGGCAAATAGCAGTTTACAAAATGTTAGCTTTAAGTCTTTTCTTGTTAACTTCCCAACAGTCATTTCTCTTCATGACCAAAGGAAACCTTCGGCAAGGGGAAGAAATAACTGGTGGTTATTGTATGTTTTTGAGAGGGTCTGGTGAATGTTTTGTGAGACTCACATACTTTGGACACGTTATCAGGAGGGATCAGTCCCTGGAGAACATCATGCTTGGTAAAGTACAGGGTCAGTGAAAAAGAGGAAGACCCTCAATGAGATGGATTGACATAGTGGCTGCAGCAGTGGCCTCAAGCATAACAACTATTATGAGGATAGTGCAGGACCAGGCATGTTTCATTCTGTTGTGCATACGGTTGTTCTGAGTCGGAAGCAACTCAACGGCACCTAACAACAACAAGTGAACCTTTTGTCTTGGGGGGAAATTCTGGAAGAGTGATCTTTAACTTGCTGGTAGTTGCTTGTTTTTTCAAAACTCTTTTCCAAAGAGGGGTGGGGTGGGAAGATCTTCAGTGTAAACAATTCCAGTCCATTAATTTTTTTCTTGGGTAGCTGTTTTTTTCCTTACCATGAATCCTCATTCTTAGTAGTTAAAGTTTCTTACTATTTAGTGGGAGCTACGCCACACCATCTATAATTAATTTGATTTCAAGTTTCAGAAAACCCAAGTCGATTTGATTTAGTGTCTCAACAGTGCATTTAGGGACCTGGTTGTTTTGGCTCTTTGCTTAGCTTTCTACTATGTCAGCTTCAATTTAAGTCTAGATCTTCTTTTGGTTCAAAGATTGTTGACAATATCTAAGAACATATTGTGTGTGTATCATAGTTAATTCCTCTTTTATTGCCGAATAGTATTCTGTTAGATGGACATACAACAATTTGTTTATCCATTCACCTGTTAATGAACGTTTTGGTTGTTTTCATTTTTTTTTTTTTTAACTATTACATATAAAGCTGCCATGAACTTTCATGACAGTCTTTGAATGGACATGCATTTTATTTCTCTTGGGTAATACCAAGGAGTGGTATAGCTGAGTTATGTAGTAAGTGAATGTTTAACTTTGTGAGAAACTGCCAAGGAGTTTTATAAATTCTTTATATAAACTTTTAAAAAGTTTTACAAAAAAAAGTTTCAAAGTTTTTATAAAATGTGTTGTGAGATTGTTAACCATTGTCATAGGGCAACATTTGCAGTAACTATTAAATGAGAAACTATTTTGTTCTGTAAGCCTTCATCTTAAGTGAGAATAACAGCACAATTGGAAGAGCGTAGTCAATGTCACTGAACTGTGCATGT
>NW_004443983.1:14202770-14244890 GCF_000243295.1 Trichechus manatus latirostris
ACCTGAAGTACAAAAAAAAAAAAAAAAAAATTTATAAATTTTATAAAAACTTTACATTGCTGGTAGAAATGTAATGAGAACTTTATTTGCGTTACATTTTTGCCATGAGGTGGTATTGTCAGGCTTTTTGATTTTAGCCATTCTGAGTGGGTATATAACCAGAACCAGTAGGTGATGAGTTGATTCCAACTCATGGCAACCCCATGTGTGTCAGAGTAGAACTGTGCTCAATAGGGTTTTCAATGGTTTCTGATTTTTTGGAAGTAGATTGCCAGGCTTTTCTTCCGAGATGCTTCTGGGTGGATTCGAACCTCCATTCTTTTGTTTAGCAGCCTAGCACATTAACTTTTGGCACCACCCAAGGACTCTTGAGTGGGTGTGTAGTGGTATCTTATTGTAGTTTTAATTTGGTTTTCCCTGGTGATTAATGATGTTGAGCATCTTTATATGTGCATGTTGGTCATCCCTATCTCTTCTTGTTAAATGTCTGTACAAATCTTTTGCCTATTTAAAAAAAATTCGGTTGCTTATCAAGTTGTAAAAGTTATTTATATGTTCTGGATACAAGTTCTTGTGTCAGATATGTGCATTGTGATTACTTTCTCCTTGTCTGTGTCTTGCCTTTTCATTTCTTAAAATAGTGTCTTTTTAAGAGCAGAAGGTTTTAGTTTTGATTAAGTCCACTTTCTTTTACATATTTCTTTACTAGTGAGTGCTTTTGCGTTTTCTCTAAAATCTTTGGCTAGTGTCAGCTATTTTTCTTTATTATTGTTTGTCACGCTCCTCCACTAGAGTATAAACTCAGTAGAAGTGGGAGATTATTTGCTTTGCTCAGTGCTGTATTCTCAGTGCCTAGTATATTGCCTGGTACATGGTAGTTCCTCAGTAAGTAATTTTTGAATGAATGGAGTTTTTTGATTTCGTAGACTGGAAAATTTTAGCCATTGTTTATGCCTTGTTCCCTTCCATCTTTGTATTTCACTTATTGTTAGACTTTCTTATCTCGTATGGTTGATTCCTTCATTCTCTATTCCTACTACTAACTCTTTAGTCCTAGCTATTTTATTTTTGTGTCTGAATTGCAGTATCTCCTTACACTTGTCAGATAACCACCCCTTTCTCCTTAGCTTAACCTGTAAACCAATTCCAGACAAATCAGTCAGGTATTTACTATTTTTCAATATTACTTTCCTGCTTACGAACTTTTTAAAGATCTCTTCTAGACAGTAAGATTGCACCGTCTTAATATTTCTCTGGTTCCCTTTTTGTTCTTGTTTTCCGTAGTTTTGACCTTTGTTTATTCTTTTCCTTCCTGGAGTACTATTTTGGTCCCTCCTGCCAAAATAAATCCCACTTATTCGTAAAGACTTCCACTTATTCTTAAGACTTTTTTTTTTTTTTGCCTAGCTTCTATTGCTGAATATTTCCAGGATATGTTTTTGGAATTGTTTCCTTCTGGAGCTAAGAATTCTTGCATTTTGCTTCTTTGGTAAGATTTTATATGTTGTGATGCATCTTAGTTGATCACTCCTTTCTTGACTAAATTTGATGGTGGCATTAAATGTGAAGGCAGTAACTTCTTATCAGTTTTTATTGAGCAATATTGGTCACATCCAAGATACAGAGTATCCTATTACTAGCTATACTGGCATTAAATAAAGTTTGGGCGCTTTGTCCTTTTTTTTTTGCAGGAGGCTTGCATACAGTAAGTTCTCAAGTAACGTTTTTAATGACTGTGTGGTTTGTTTGGGAATGCCTATAAAGTGATTGATAGCAATATGATGAACAATGATACCCAACGTATTTCTGGATGCGCCGGGTGTGCCTACCCTTTTGCAGTTGCTTGAAGTGTCATGTCAGTTGCACATACATTGTTTTGTATTGGTTTAGGTGTGATTGCTAGGTCAGTGGCATCTGTGATTCTGGTAGATATTGCTAGATATCCCTCCTTAGAGGTTGTACCATTTTGCATTTCTATAAGCACTGGATTCAGAGTGCTTGTTTCCCACAGCCTGGTCAATGGTGTGTTGTCAAATGATTAGATTTTTGCTATTTTGATAGGCAAGAAATGGTATATGAATTAGTTTTGTGTTGCATTTTTCCCATTATGAGTGTGATATGGTATCTTTTCATGTGTTTAAAACCCATTTGGGTTTCTTTTTTTCTATGACTGTTCATCCTTGGCCCATTTTTCTACCAAGTTGCTGATCTTTTTCTTCTACATTCCTAGGCACTTTTTGTATGTTATAGAGATTAACTGTTAGTCTTTGATACCAAAAATCAAACCCACTGCCATTGAGTCAATTCCAACTCATAGCGACCCTTAGGACAGAGTAGAACTGCCCCATAGAGTTTCCAAGGAGCACCTGGTGGATTCAAACTGCCGACCTTTTGGTTAGCAGTCGTCGCTCTTAACCACTACGCGACCAAGGTTTCCAGTCTGTGATAGGAGGGGTAAGTATTTTTTTTTCCAGTTTGTCGTTTGACTTTATACTTTGCCTGTAGGGTCGCTATGAGCCGGAATTGACTCGATGGCAATGGGTTTTTTTGCTATAGCACTTTTGCCATACAGAAGTTTTTAAAATTTTTATTTATATTTATCAATTTTTTTTTTTTTTTTTGGTTTCTGAATTTTGAGTTATAGTTAGAAAGGCAGAAGCAGCAGTTTATGAATAGACTGGCATATCCTCAGGTAACAGGAGCAACCCTGATATAAATTGTACAACTTGGTGTGTGGGAGGGGCCGTTGGACCATTTTCAGAACAATAGTATGTGGATGTACTCTTATAGAATAGCATCCAAAACCAGTTCTCCATTTTTATAAATCAAAGGCCATTTCTTATTTGAAGAAATTGTGCAAAGGGCTTCTGGCCATTCATTTGAATCAGCACCAATAAAAGGCACACACTTGATTTGGTCAGCACCTGAGAAGAAACCTTTTTCTCCATGCTTCTGTCCTCAAAGAAAAAGCAGAATGAATATTTTAAAGTTATGAATATGTCTTTAGCCGTAGATACTTTGATACTCTGTTTCTTCCAGTTTAGTAAAATATTCAGTAACTAAAGAATTTAAATGTGAATATTGCTATAGATTTGAACATACTACAGCAATAAGTATATAAATGTTATAATGATAGGCAAGTTGTAGTAGTATTAGTAGTGATAATTTTTTATAAGCATCAGTTTTTAGGCAACATGAAAATGACTGTCACTAGATACAGTGTTGTATAAATACTCTTAGAATACCTGTTAGGTGTACTAGGTGCTGATTATTTACTTCAAATCTTTAGCATAAAGCTTAGTACGCAGATAGGTATTAAACCTGTGCATTTCCTTGTAAGTAAATTTGTATGATTGCTCTGAAAATTAAAATCACCATTACCTATAAATTGTTACAAATCTAATCTGTTTTAAAAAATAACTGCTTAAAACTAGCCTACTTTAATATGATGATAGGCCGAGATAAATAAAATTTTTAAACGCTCATGGAATTAGTTAGCTTATTTATTTTTTAATTGTAAAAATTAACATTTTCATTCTTGACTAATCTAGCAATTACAAGTTTAGTAACTGATACTCTTATTAGTTGGAGCAAAAATTGTGGGAAGTAGAAAATTTCAGGCTTCTCAGATTTAAATGTTTAAATGAAATTTAAAATTGTCAAAAACATTTGAAGTCCTGACTTATATAGATTTCATTTAAAACGTTTTAATGTCCAATAGACTTGTGAAAGAGACTGGGTTATTATAGTCACCAATTATTTCCTAGTTCTTTTCTAGACAGAAGCGACCCAAACAAAAAAAAAAAATTGGATGCTCTCCAATTGCTCTGTGTGTGCATCAGAAGTTGTTATCACTTGATTTGAGTCCGAGTTTTATTGGACAGGCTTGTCTGGTGGGCTAAAATCCCCTCATCCTCTCCCAGATGATAACTGTTTCTTTTTTTCCCTGTTAAAAATAGTAAGAATTTATTTTTTATAGCTATCTCAAACTTGGTGATATAGGCCACTTTGGCTGCATATGCTGCTGGCTTAAAGAAAGAATGAAAAATGAAAAAAGCCAAAAACAAAGAAGGGCATGAAAGAGAAGGAAAGGAAGGAAACAAAGCCAAAGGTAAAACGAATAGAACACTGAGAATTTTAAAAGGTGAAATAACTTCAGGGTAGCAATGAGAGATAAGTATGCAGTGCTAAATGTTCTAAGGGAGGATCTTACATCATCTTCGATGCTTTTTGAGGTAAGAGATAGATTTTTTTTTAAAAGAAAGAAATATAAAAATTGAGTTATTTTTCATGACATATAAATGATATTCAAGGCCAACAGATCACTTTTGGTCATTAGGAAACAGTTTCAGCTCATGTTTGAGAAACTTATTTTCACTGCAAACATCTTAAATACACATATTTGAGAAAATATACTGCTATTGATATTTTGGTGGTATCTAGCCTAGATTTTAGAGGTAATTATCCTCGTTTTTATTGTAATATTAGAACTTATGCATTTAAAAATAAATTGTTAAATTTGAGAAGTGAAAATTATCACAAATCTCAAATTATATTGTCTTATAGGAGATAATTTTCTCCATTTAAAACAATTAGATAACTGATCTTTGCAAATTTAAAATGTAATATTCTTAGAGGTATATATAAGTATTTTAAAATTAATTTGTATGTATTTTAAAATATTTAGGAAACTCTGGTAGGAAAACATTAAAATCTTCACATTATTTCAAATGTATTATCAAGTAAATACTGTTGAAAAGTATTAAAATTGTTCATTTGTTACTGCTTTTTGCATTGTACTGCATAGTTTAAATTCCTTAGATATAACCCAGTGGTTATTGTAGTTGCTTGTCCTAACCAAATTGGGAAAGCTTCAAACTAAGAAATGTGATATTTAACCTTTTTTTTTTAACTGTAGGTGTAATGACATACTGATATTTTTTTACATCCAGAACAGTTTCAAACAAAGTGCATATTACTGTTGTTTTAAAAATGTTTTAATGGGAACAATTTTTTTTTTCCTCTATTGCTAATTTTGCCCATTCTATACTTAGATCAATTTAGGAAGTGGGTTAGTTATATAATTTTTGCAGTGTTACATTAGAGATAAATTTAAGTGAATGGCTTATTTAAAATATTTCTTTGTTGTGTGTATGTGTAGAATAAAACCATTTGAAGGCAGCGCTCTATGTCCCCACCTTGTGTCTTTCAGAGGAGTAGACAAAGCAGAATGTTCTAGCACTGTCAGATCAGTCAGTCATGGTTGGGTTTGGCTTGATTTGGGGATGTGCTGAATTTTTAAATGAATATTTAATTTTCCCTGTGAATTTTAAAACTGTAAAGTTAAAAGAACTTTTAAATTATTAATTGGAATGGTCATTGTCTTGAATAGCGTGGAAGTTAGGCAACTGTTTTCGTAAATACCACTTGTTTGGCTTATACTCTTGAGCGCTGTGGATGAAGATATTAAACATTTCACTATTTGAGAGCAATAATAATATGGTATCTTTACTTTGTATGCTACTGATTCTATGTACTCAAATTCTAAGTCTCTCATGACTATAAAATTGAGCTCTGCTCTTCTTGTTTCCTGTGCATGATTACATACAGTGCCAGAAAAGCTTAATTGAACACAGTTTTGGTGAGGGAAAACCAAAATAATGTTTCACATTTGAAAGTATAATGTGCTAGTAGTAACAGAAATTAAATAATATCAGTCTTTAAAACTAGTTATAATTCCTAGCTTCAAAATTTCCGGGGTTTTATGCATGTTATTTAGCATTATTTTTTCTGTATACGAATTTTTTTAACAGTGTTGGATTATTTGGGATTCATTTAAAAATCAAAGTACTTGTAGCTATATTAACACATAACACAGTGTAAGGTATATACTAGGGGGTCAATAAGTACTTTTTGGTTCATATCTGTATATCTTACTGACTACTTTCGGTAATGCCATAGCAAGGGTGAAAACCTCATGTTTAAGGCATTGAGTTACTAGATGTGGCATTGTTCTGTTATTGAGCATGATATGCTGGGTATAGATCATTACTAATTTTTTATAAGCTAGTTAAAATTTATTGAGAATACAGGACATTTTTGTTGTTGTGTATGTAGGTTTTTCTTCTCCCCCCCAGGAAACTTAACATTCATTTGTTAGGAAAGATGAGTGTTTACAGCCTTTATTTCTTTCTGTTTATATTATTTTATTGTATATACAGGCTTTGAAATATTTTGTGGACTGTATCATAAAAGCTATTTTAAGCAAGAAATATGTATTTAATTTTCTTGTTTACTTAATGATCTATTAAAGCTTTTATTTTGGCGAATGAAAATTCCAGTAAAAACAATTTAAGTCTCATGTGATTGATTTATTGCAGATAGCTAGTTAGAATGTATACTTTAAATGCTTCTGCATTTAAAGCACTACATTTTAAGGTGCACATACCTTTACATGAAATTATACTGTACCATTTGATTGGCAGCTGAAATTCTATATAGGTCTTAAAATAGACATGTAATTCTATTGTTTTAAGATAATATTTTTAATATGACTATTACATACATATTCTTGTACTTTTTCATGAATTTGGGATATTAAGATGTTTGGAAATGCTTTTGTGAACTGTGTAAGGTTGTCAGATCTTCAGTGTAATATATCTTTGTTTTTATACCACAATATTTAGAGTATTTTCTTTAGAAGATTATTAATTTTCAGAAAAATTAATGTCATCATTAAAAGTGGTCTTCATATCAGATTTTCTACAGTTAGGACCAAAGTTTTGAGTGTATGATTTTAATAAACAAATGAATATGCATAGATTTAATTTTTGGAGAACTGATATGCCAACTTTACATGTATTTTTTAAAAGATGTTAAAATGGATAATATACAGAAAAAGTTAACGTTCAGCAGTGCACCTTAATTAATATGTGATGGGGTTTGATAGAGGCATACAGCTGAATACGCTTTTAAATTATTATTATAAAGAATTTAAAATGTGATAGATAAATACCTAAAGAAGTAATTTTTTAAAAAGTTCAAATGAGGAAAATTATATCGGCTCAGTGTTAAAAGTGATACTTATAAGTAACAAGTAACTAATTGAGTTTATATTAACTTGTAAAGTCTAGTAGTTTGATAATTTGTTGTGAATAAATAGTTACTGATCTCTAAAATATCAACAATATAATTCTTTTACATACTGTTTATTTTATGGTTTAGTCTGGTATGCTCTTATTTAATTAATGACTTGTTCATTGTATTTAGAACATTCTTGTACTGTTTAAAAATGACTACTTGATTGAAAAGTCTAAAACTATATTGAATCTAATTTGTCTAATAATAAACAAGCATCATTTAACACGAGAAATATACATTAAAGAAAGTCCCTCACTTGTGTTTTGATATTTTAGTGTTAAAATTTTTATAGTTTGTATTCACAGACTGCTGTAATTTACATCTGTAAATTTTTGAGTGTATACTACGTAAAACGTTCTGTACAATAATGGCTAACACTTGTGTTTTGAATGATTGGACTTTGTTAACAATCATGTATTAAGTGTTTTTAAGGTTTAATTTGTATTCTAGAACAGAAGTAATTTATCGTTGTAGGAGATATTTAATGAGAAATTAGAATTTAAAGTCAATGGTTTACGTTTCAAATACAACTCTCCTGTCATTGGTAATCTTTTTCAAACATATTTGTCTAACAAAATATTTTAATAACAATATGTTACCAGTTGTTTCTCCCTTAAATTTTTTAGAGGGCCAGGTATAACAAGAATGGATTTTACTAAAAGTTTTAAACTTTCGTAAAGGTAGAGTTTCACTGGATTCATAATATATCATTTTTCATGAATCATAACACATCATGTTCAGGATAATCTCTGTAGACTTCATTCAAAGAGGTTTCATTACTGAAGACTTTTTTAAATAGATGTCACGAGATGGCCTTATCAGCAAGGCATGTGTGCTTGCAAGGCAGCTTTACAGTCAGACTCCAGTTATGTTTTGTGTCCATTTTAGGACTTTAAAAAATGAAGGCTATTTATTTATAGGGTTCATTCTATATGTTAAAGATAAATGTTTCTTAGCATTATCAATTCTGAAGTTATAGAATTATAACATGTTGATTTGGTTTTAAGTATTCTGTGGATTTAAAAATACTTGGAAAATATTAGATTTCTATTCTAATTGAACTACTGAATGATGTAGATTAGCAAACATACTTTAGATTATTGTGTTTGGGGTTCTACTTATATTGCTGAAGTTAAATGGCATATGGTTGATGCTTTGTTGCTTAAAGGATATTTTTTGGTTTTGACATCGTTCATGTTTTTGGAAGAAAGTTAAAGTCTCTTGGTTGTATTATGATTAGAAGAAAAAAACATTACCAGATCTAGTTAAAATTAAACAAGTTTGGGGTAATTTGTAGTGTATGTTACTTTAATTTTATTGATGTTAGAAAAACAATTTGAAATGTAGTGTATTTGTTTTAACATGATTTATTTATCACAGTATTACTAAGATTGCACATAAATTACATATTTTCACCTCACCATATAAAAGCACAAAATATTATAAATGAGACTATCTTCTAGGTCTTTCTAAGATACTCCTATTTTTACTAAAATGCCCAGAAAAAGCAAAACTGAGAAAAGGTCGCTCAGGCCTGTTTACTTTCTATCCTCTTCTCTAGATCTTATAGATCTAGATAAATTCTGAAAAGATAAATGAGAATTCCTTTTATGTATTTGTTATCTTTTTACCTCAGTAATAAAGTGGCATAATTAATGTTTTCCTAAGTTTTGATTATTTTTCCCTTACTTTCTAGTGAGCTGTATTTCTCCAACCTTGTTCATCAATTCCAAAAATGTTTATCATTTTTGATTGATTTTTAGAAGTAGTTCTCATAGTGAACATAATGATGTTATACATGGCATTCCGTATCTTTAATGTTCATAAAATTGTAAATTAAGATGGGAAAAGTAAAAAAAAAACAGTGATCTTAAGTTTAATATTAAAATAGGTTATAAAAGCTGACCTGTTAAATTGGTATTGTGATATCTGTCTTATTTAGTGTACTAAATTATTATTAGGCTAAAACAAGATTATAGATTCGCAAGTACTTTATAAAGTATAAAATCTTACACAGATACAGGCTAATATTTCTTAGGAGAGCAATGACTTTCCTGATTTCATAATAATGAAATGAAATTAAACATATGTCATGACTCTTATAAGTAGTAGTTTCAGACACTTTGAATGTTTATTTTTATTCTTTTTTTTAAACCTAGTTTCTAGGTAGTATAAACAGACCATTTAACTTTTGAAGATTGTATTTATCTCAATTAAATTTGTAATACTGAAGAAGAAATATTCAGGCTAAAACAAATATTTAGGATTAAAGTGGATAATATCAATATGGTGTGTAGAACATAGTATGTGCCAACCATATGACTGGAATGTTAAATTATAAATTATTTCCCTTATGTACTTAGTTTTCTAAACTCACTTATGAGAAAATCTTAGGAATTTGATGTTTTAGAATGAATTATTTTTCTCTCATAAATCTTGTCTTTTGTAAACATAAGTAAAAAAGTTCTTGATTATGCTGTGTTAATATTGACAGCAGTGCAAAGGCCATGATTATTTTATTTTATTTATTTATTTTATTGTACTTCAGGTGAAGGCTTACAGAACAAATAGTTTCTCATGAAACAGAAGTACGCATGTTGTTTTATGACATTGGTTAACAACCCCACAACATATCAACCCTCTAACTTCTCAACCTTTTTTTTTGGTGAAAATACACATAGCCAAAGATACACCATTTCAAAAATTGCTACATGCATAGTTCAGTGACATTGACTATGCTTTTTGAATTGTGCTGTTATTCTCACTTAAGATGAAGGCTTACAGAACAAAATAGTTTCTCACTTAACAGTTACTACAAATGTTACCCTATGACAATGGTTAACAATCTCACAACACATCAGCACTATCCTTACTCAACCTTGGGTTCCCTATCACCAGCTTCCTCGTCCCCTTCTGCCTTCTGGCCCTTGTCACTGGACTCCTGTACCTCGTTAGTCTCACTTGTTTTACGGGGCTGTCCACTCCCAGGCTGAACAGTGAACCTCGAAGGTAACTTCACCACTGAGCTAAAAGGGCGTCTGGGGGCCCTACTCTCGGGGTTTCTCCAGTCTCCTTTAGGCCAGTAAATCTGGTCTTTTTTTTGTGGGTTAGAATTATGTTCTACATCCTTCTCCAGCTCTGTCCAGAACCCTCTGTTGTGATCCTGGTCAGAGCAGTCAGTGGTGGTAGCCGGGCACCATCTAGTTGTACTGGACGCAGTCCGGTGGAGGCCTTGGTAGCTGTGGACAGTTAGTCCTTCGGACTAATCTTTGGCCATGATTATTTTTAGGAGTGCATTTGGGTTGATAGTTTTTTTTTTCCTTTTAGCATAGTTCAGGAGAAAATATTTCAGAAGAATGTTAAAAAATGTTAGCATTTAAGACTACTTGAGTACTTATTAAATGTTGATGGTATTAAAATATTTTAAATATAGTCTTTTCTGCTTTCTAGTTTAATTTTTTTTTTCATTTTGAAATAATTTCAGAGCAGAAGTGTTGTAAGAATAGTACAAAGTACTGCTATATACTCTTCACCCAGATTTACTAATTTTTAACATTTTAGCACGAGATATGGTATTTCCCATTGTCCTCTATTTTGATTTTGAAAGTATACATTTTTCTTTATGGTAACTTTATATTATTGAGGATTTTTAGATGTTTTTATTCAGATTTTCCCTCACCTTTGCAATGGAAACCTTTTACTATATAGAAAAATAAAGTGACTACTATAATTATTGGGTGTTCAAAATATATTTTAGATATGCTTTGGGACTAAAAGTAATAAGCATTAAATAATTGCAATGTACAGAGTTGTAAATGGTGATATTTACTTATTTTCATACATTTGGTGTTCATTGTCACTGAGGCTGGTGAATGAAATGATAACCCTTATGTTAGTAGTGAGTCGAGAAATAATAGAAATATAGTAACATAAATATTGTTGTTTTTAGGTGCGTCGAGTTGGTTTCGACGCATAGCGACCCTATAGGACAGAGTAGAACTGCCCCATAGGGTTTCCAAGGAGCAGCTGGTGGATTTGAACTGCTGACCTTTTGGTTAGCAGCTGAGCCCTTAACCACTATGCCACCAAGTCTCCAAATGTTATACATGTATAAATAATTGAGAAACAATCTCCAAACCTAATACTGGCTTAGAATTAGTCCTTCTTTTGCTACTGTCCAACTCTTACTGAAATGTAAATGAACAGAATAGCTTAGTATAGCTACTAAGGGTGTATTTTGCAGTTGATAGCTTGCTGTAAATGAATGACAGAAATAGGTCTGTCTGTTTTAATTTCTTCCTCACCACCTCAGTGATGGACTTCTATGTGGCAGGAGATAGAGTCAAAATTTAATGGCCTTAAGCCTTTGCTTTTTGAAGATACTAGGCCTGTCGTTTTCAAATTGAAATATTGGCTCCCAAAGGATGTGTATCCAGCCCAGATGCCCAAGGCTGGATGTAAATGAAAGTGGTAGGAAGGACTTATTCCAGAGGAGTTGTGATCCCAGGTGCTTCTCTGAATAGAAGGGCCTGTATGTAGACACATGGTTTGGATCAGTATATTGTTGGAAAGGTCAGTCATTACGCAGAAAGTTGGACTAGGTGAATTCTTTTTTCTAACAATTTGAAATTGAATAATTTATCCATCATCTTTTCTTGTAATCCTCCTATTTATTCAGTGGATAAGAAGTGAAAAATAAAAGTCAAAGTTGGAAGGAGAAATAAGAGTAGCATGATCATTGGACTGTGAGATCTTGAATAACTGTGATTTGGCCATATATGAAGTGTTTTCCTTCATTTGAAACTATGGTAGAAATTATCAATTGGAGTTTGTAACTGATTAAATTTAAATTCTACTTTTACTTTACATGAGTAACTTGGATCTGATATAGAAGCAGGAAGTCAAAATGTCCACCATTAGCTTATTATGATGAAATTGGAGAAGAATATCTTTTATCCCGTGACATAACCGCACTGACTTAGAAATTGTCAGTATTGGACTATTTAAAATACAGAAGCCTGAAAATAAAAAAGAATTTACATTTGTAACTAAGTTATATAGAATAATTAAGTTGGCCTTCAGATAATAATGAAGAAATATCCCATTTGTGTTTCCTCAGAGTAATGAAAAATTTGCGTAGTTATATTTTTAAGGATAGAAAAAATTTCACCTATACTTTTGAAGTAACAACTTCAGAATTAAAGTAGACTTTTTCCCTTAAGTTTGGGGTTCTTCAACTGAAATTTGAGTTAAGTTTTCATTTCTTTGCTCACACTTTGGAATTTGGGCAGTGTTATAACATGTGTGAATGCTTAAATAGAAGATACGTGTGAAATTACTCTGATTCCACTGTTGGGAATTCCTTCCAGCAATGGCTTGGACTGCTACAATCAGGCAGTCTGCTACCAAAGATATGTAAGTTTAGAAAAAGGAGATCCATTCTTTTCTAAGAAGAAAGGAAATTGCTTTTCTAAATGGAAATGTTGCTATACTAGCTCTGGTTGCAGCAGAAGTATACAAGTAGTTTATGCCGTTACAAATGAGTTATGTTCCACGAGTAGCTTTCTTTAAAGTTGTGCTTTTTTTGGGTATGGGTGAGTGGGATAAGAACACTTTTTTTTTTAAAGGAGTGTTTTATGTAATGGGTCCCTAATCTAGTCCACAGTAGCCTTTTGTTTACACTATAGTGCTTAGGGAGCCCTGGTGGTGCAGTGGTTAAGAGCTATGGCTGCTAACCAAAAGGTAGGCAGTTTGAATCTACCAGTCGCTCCTTGGAAACCCTATGGGGAAGTTCTACTCTGTCCTATAGGGTCGCTGTAGGGTCACTATGAGTCAGAATGACTGGACAGCAGTGGGCTTGGGTGGACTATAATGCTTAGGGTATTATGAGACCTAGTTACCCTTTATAGCCATGTTTCTATGGAAAAAATATCTTCAAAGCACCAGCTTCGGATGTCCAAAAGACACATTTCTGTCTTCTGATGGTGACACCAGTAACCTAGACAGGGACTGCAGTAGTGTGCTAGCTTAGGACACTGTGGGGATGGGTGTCTGGATAACAGGTTTTCTAGTTTGGAAGCTAAAGGGACTGACTAAGATTCTTTCTTTTGTAAATATCTAGAGAACACTCAACATGTCCTGGTACGGGGCCTTTTTCTCCATCCTTATCTTCTATGTGTTTATTATTAGCTTCTTGATAACACCTATCTTTTTGTGACTAGGGTTTCTTTTGTCTTAAGCTGAGTAAGATGCAAAACAATGTTAGAGTTTCTTTTCCTTTTACTGTTATTAGAGCAAGTCTTCTATCTTTTTTGAGGTTTTTTAAAGGTTTTATGAAAATAACAAATAGAGATTCAGAGAAGGAATAAAAACACTCTTAGGGAAGACTCAGTTCAAGCAAAGAGACAAATGGCAGATCTTTGGGCACCAAGAGACTGAGAGTCATTTTACCTGCATTTGGAAGAACACTCAGACTTTTTTTGAGCATATTTAGAGTAAAGAAGGTGAAGAGAGGTAGTGATAAAAAGCTTGTGATGAAAGGCTAGGTAAGGTGACTTTCTGAAACTAAAGGTAGAATGCAATGATTTCAGTGGCTGCTATCTTTCTTTTACTTGCTCTTCCCCTTTAGTCCCACATTTCCTTTGTGGTGATCTGGTTCTGACCTGTTTCCTACTAGAAGCAAGGAATGGCAGTGGTTGGGGCTAAGTCCCAACTGGCAGCAGCAAAGACTGAAGGAGAATTATCTGTGGACTTTCAGCCTGGACTAGAGGTTCCCAGTTGGCCATTAATATGTAGGACATATGTAAGTAAGGGATGCTTGCAAGTCACATAGTGCTTTTTGATTAAAGGCAAAGAAACTTAAATTCCAGCTTATTATACTTGGTAATAGTGTAATGGTTGTCTAATATGGTAGTGGGGGAAGTGCTGCACAGTAACACTGAACAAAAATAATTTATTTTTATGTTGTTGTTGTTGTGTGCTGTCCGGCTGATTCTAACTTGTGAACCAAACCCACTGCCGTCAAGCTGATTCTGACTAATAGCGACTCTGTATGACAGTGTATAACTGCCCGATAGGGTTTCCGGGGCTGAAATCTTTATGGGAGCAGATTGCCAGGTCTTTTCTCCTGTGGAGCTGCTAGATAGGTTTGAACCACTGACCTTTTGATCTGCAGTCGAGCGCTTAACCATTGTGCCACTAGGGCTCCTTCATTTTTATGTAGATGTCTCTAAATTAGTTTTCAAAACAGTATTAAAAATATGTCAAGTTTAATGGAAAATACAGTTTTTATCTAAGCAATTTACTAGAATATTTCAGATTGTATATATTGTAGCCAAAGTTACAATATGTAGTTGTTTACTGAAGATAGATAGTTTAAGTGGACAATTTCTGACATAATTAAACAATTTGGGATATAGACAGTAAACTTAACAGGATCATTAAGTGGAAATAGGGTGGGCAAATTTAGGACACGAGGATTTTTAAAAAGGGATTTCTTGTAGTAAAACAGCTTTTTCATTATAAAATAGAGATATTTGGGTAGAAAAATAGAAACTGTTAATGGCTTGGTGTTATATTAAGGGTCATGGTGAGTAGACTGTGTGTAGGTGCTTTCTTTCTTAACCTCACTTCCTTTTGCAGCCATTGAAAAGGTAGTCCACCCAGAGATCTTACATGATTCCTGAGACCTCACAGTTATAAAACTGTAATCTTGTGTAGGAAATCCTGTGTCAGGAAATCTTGGTGATGCTTAGGAAAACCTTGAATACCCTCAAACAGAATTATTTAAAGATAGGTCTTAATGCGCAGAAATTCACCTGCTTTAAAAAAAAAAAAAAAAAACCTAGGTTTTTAATTTATAGAATAATACTTTGCATTTTGATGGAAATATTCAATTTTAGAAAAACATTTAGTGACTTTTAGCTATCTATCGTACTTATTCTAAACAGAGTACTTACTGAATGTAGAGTATTTATTGCCTCAAATATAAGCAGATGAGAGATGGGGAATCTTTTCATTTCTTTATTTTGCTTTTTTAAATTACAAAATAAATCCTCACTGAAGAAACCTTGAAAAACAATACAGTACAAGTGGCAGAAATCACAAATTACCCAAAATCCACCACCCAATGACAATCAAATTACTGTTTATACTTGAGTGAATGTTCTCAGTATTTTTCTATGTAAATATAATTTGTATTTCACAAAAATACCATATGCTTTATATATGGTTTCACTTATTTTGAACATTTTCTTATGATAAGAAATAATCTGATAGAACATTAGTTCTTCATGGCTGGGAAGTATGTATATATCATGGTTTCTTTGGTGTTTAAATTATTTCTCGTTTTTGCTATTTATGTTATGCTGCTTTAATGAACATCTGTATACATCTGTATAGGTATTGTGATTATTTTTGACAGTATGAAAATAGCCTCTTTCTCTGATTATAAAAGTAAAGTCTGATTGGACCTTAAATAGTACAGAAAGCTATTTTTTTAAGTGTAAATTTTCAGAGTTCTTCCAGCCACATAGTCAACTGTTAACAATTTGGTTGGTCTCATTTCAGACTTATGAATGCATATAATCACAGATATAAATGTATGTATTTTAGCATAAAAATTGGTTCATGCTAAGTGTTTTGAATTATGCTTTTGTGACTCTTATATGCATTATTCTATGTCAGTAAATACAGGTTTATATTATTATTTTAAAAAAACTTTGTATTCCATTGTATTAGTGTGCCATATTCTGTGTAACTTACTATTTATTGTTGTATGTTTATTTAGATTGTTTCTGATATTCAGTATTATAAACATCCCTGTGATAATTCTCTTTTGTTAAGTTCCCCCTTCCCCCCCACAGAGTCATTTCCTTTGAATAAATTCTACAAGTGAAATTTTGGGTCAGAGGGTATTTGCTTTTAAAATTTGCTACCTATTGACAGATTACCTTCAGAATGAATGGTTTTGTCTATTTGTTCTCTTCTTCCACAGTGTATATGAGTGCCCTTTTCCCTATGTCTGTGCTAAACTGTGTTATCCATTTTTTAAGATTAGTAAACGAACAATTATGTTTTTTAAAAAATGATGTTACCTGATTTATTTCCTTTTCATGAAAGTAGTTTTCCCATTTGTTAAATGCAAAAGATGGAGGAAGTGAAGGTAAAAGTTAATTCTCTTCTTAGTAGCAGCGGGAGGGGTCAGACTGCTTATTTAGATTCTCTTAGAAGTTAAGCAATTTTGTAGAATAACTGCATCAACAGGGAAACTCCCCCTTCCCAATTAGAGTAATATTTCTACCACAATTTCCCTGAAGAAAAACCTGTTTTGACTGTTGAATATACTAACAGGAGTCAGGGTTATAATCTGTAAAATGGGAATAATATTTTCCTCATAGGATTGTTACGGTGAGATAATGTATATAAAATAAAACCCGTGAAAGCCGGAACCCATGTAAGGCAGAAACTTGTTAGAGAAGGAAAACTCAAACATTTTCCACTAGAGAACAGTAGAAAAGTAGTGACTGCACCCTGTCAAAGGCGGAAAACTTGCTAGACCCAGAAAAACAAGGCAGTTCTGTCGAATTCTGGCTCTAACAGTTTTCACTGTAATATGACTAGGACAATGGCTGCACATTCTAGGCACTCAAAATAACAAAGTCACCATTATTTGTTGTTATTATCACTACTACCCAAACCCCATTGCCAGCGAGTTGATTCCAACTCATAGCTACCATCATTATTTTTACTATTAGTTGGTAATCAAACAATGTTCTCATTTCTTAATTTTAGTTAATAAAAAGTTTAAAAAAAAAAAGATAGTAAGAAACAGCAGTGGTAGAAATTTCCTTGGAGAGATGGGGTGAAAATGGGGCAAGGTTGAGGTTTCTGTCAATCTACAGACAAATAGAATGAAGAATCTGAATCTCTAAGGCAGTAATCACTGATCACCTAATATGTAAGAAATTTTGCATATAATACACACCTTCTCATTACTTAAATGGAATTGTTATTTTGTACACGCATAGATAAAACTTATAACACATTTTGGAAATCGTTATAAAACTTGTGATAGTCAGCCTTTTCTTTATTTATAATGTAATAATAGTAGATAACACAATTGAAATACTATTACCAACCCCAAACCACTGCCATTGAGTCTGTTGCAACTCATAGTGAATCCATAGGGTCTTCAAGGCTGTACAGAAGTGGACTGCCACATCTTTCTCCCACAGAGCCAGTGGTGGTTTCAAATTGTCGACCTTTTGGTTAGCAGTCAGTCGCTTTAACCACTGAGCCACTAGGGCTCCTGAAATACTAAAGGAAAATTAACAATTCAAATTAAGATTAAAATAGTTTTTATGTAGAAACCCTGAGATTATGGCCCCCGGACACCCTTTTAGCTCAGTGGTGAAGTTACTTCCGAAGTTCATTGTTCAGCTGGGGTTTGGACAGCCCCATAAAACAAAATGGGACTAATGTGGCACAGCAGTCCAGGGACAAGGACTAGAAGGCAGGAGGGGACAGGAAAGCTGGCCATAGGGAACCCAAGGTTGAGAAGGGACAGTGTTGACATGTCCTGGGGTTGTTAACCATTGCCATAGGGCAATATGGGTGCTAACTGTTTAATGAGAAACTATTTGTTCTGTAAACCTTCATCTAAGGTACAAAAAAAAAAAAGAATTATCTATGTGAGATCAAATTGACAACAGCAACTCAAAAGGTTTGATGGGAAGCCTAGGGGCAAGTGAGTTGAAGGTAGTAGTGATGGAATGATTTGGAAAAGGATAGTGAGAATAGCAGCACAACTGGAAGAATGTAATCGATGTCACTGAATTGTACATGCAGAAATTTTTGAAATGGTTTATGTTTGGCTATGTGTATTCTCACCAAAAAAAAAGGTCCTCCAAGGCCAAGAAAGGAGAGTGTTGACATGTTGTGGAGTTGTTAACCAATGTCATAAAACAATATGTGTACTGACTGTTTAACGAGAAACTATTTGTTCTGTAAACCTTCATCTAAAGTACAATAAAAAAAATTAAAAAAGTTTTTATGTAATGCTGGTGGTTGAAGAAAAGTAGATGTAATAAACGAAGCAGAGGATAATGAATGCAGATTTTCATGAAGATGCTGGCACTTTGAAAGGCTTTATAGTTTGTTGACATCTTCAAAATGATTTAAAACAACTGTCTCTTAAGTACTTACTTTCTACAACAGGTTATTTTTTGGATTTATAATTGCAATAAAAAGGATGGAGATACGTGTCTTTGGGCTGTGAAAGATAAAAAAGGAGGAAAGAACATGGTTTGTGATCCACCAATTCTGCCCATTATATTCTTAAAGAATTTTCAGGACGCAAAAGAGCTTTTGTTTGTGTTTTTATATCTGTTGATATTTTTCACATTTGAAATTAAAAATGAGAAATTTTGAATATACAGTCATACATTCCATTAGTTATCAGAGTGATGATGTTAATCACAAGTCTCATAATCTCTGGAAAACTCTACTGTGTTGTCAAAGAATGAGAGTGGAAAAGGTAAATAACATGTTAGTATTACTGTTAAAATAGTTTTGGCTTTTGGATCCCCTGAATGATCTCTGTTGCGAGGGTCCCTGGACCAGATTTTGAAAACTGCTGTAGTTAAGATACTTCCCCTTTGAAACTCGTTATTTTAAATGTGAGAAGCTTTTAGTTGAAGTAAGAAACAGTTTTCAGAATACATATATTTTACTTAATAGTTAAACTCATTCCCCCTTAAATCATGAATTATCTTCCTTAGTGTAAGTTCACAGCTTGATTTGTCTTTGTTTGCACTTAGCCTGAAGTTTAGAAGAACAAAATATGAAAAAGAGGAATGGATAGTATTGACTGTGGTGTGTGTGTGTGTGTTTGTTTCTGGGGAAGTGATCTGGTCAAATAGAATTGAGCTGGGACTAGAAATTTGTTCTGAGGGTGCCTCAATTTAATATCTAATGGTGGTAATGCATTCATTTTGTATATTTTTAGCCATACTTTATGGTTCACCATGAGGCTATTTAAGCCCCATACCAGATAGTTTGGAGACTAGAGTTAGTAAAGGGACTATATTTTGAAACATTTTTCTATATGAGAGACTCTCGTGATCTTTCTGAGATTTATGATTTATATTAAGACCTCATTGTTTTGTGTTGTTACTAATACTAGCTTGCTTTGAACCAGAAACCTGAAAGTAACTATGACACTGTACAATTTTGTGTATGATAGTTTTCTTGAAATGGTTGTATTTACAGCTTTATGTGTTAGATGCTGTATTTACAAAGTGAGTATAAATTGCTTTTTTGTACACTGAGTTACATGTTAATTTAGTTGTGACATTTTTGGCTTATAGGAATTCTATGACTTTTCTATATAAAATAAAAAATTATTTTGAACCATGAGTTATCACTGATCTGTCTCTCAACATTGGTTTTTCTTAAAAGTAAAGTATATCAGTATGTGAATTCCATAGATTCTATTATCAAAAAGTGTTAGGTATGTATAAGGGATGTATGTCAATGTCTGAACAAAACATTTTGGATTAAGATGTCCTATGTAGTACATAGCATCCTATTCCTTACAGTTTTATTTAAATATAGTAAAACTCATTTAAATTACTAAATATATCTCCTACACAGTTCAACTAGCTTAAAGGTTTGATGAGGAAAGTTATCTTATTTACAGTAGTTTGGTTAGAAGAAACTTTTCAGGTTTTATATGTAGAGTCATATTTTGAAAGTATCTTTAAATTTTCCAAGCCTTCTTTCAGGCCTGGAAAATGACAGAATATTTCTCTTTTTTAAAAGGATTATATGAAAGTGATGAATTTCTTACTGTAAAGACTCATTTAGAGAGGTATTTAAGTATAGACTTAACTGAGTAGAATTAGAAAGCAATATGTATTCCTAACTTTTATTTTATAATTTTGTTGAAAGATAAATGCCCCCTTCCCTTTTTGAGAGAAATTACCCTTCAGTTACAATGCTGATATATTCATGAAGGCATTTTTAATTAGTGATGACTTTATATTCATAAAGACTTAGGAAGTATTGATATTAATTATAATCATTACACTATCTTTGTCTCTATTTCAGTGTAAACTTTGATTTCCTTTGACTGTGTCAGTTTAGTTACATTGGATGACATCTGTATTTTCAGATAAATTAGCCTTGACCAACTGCTTTATTGATTGGTCCAAATTTGTGGCATGTTTTTCAGAAAAACTTATGATGGGTTGGCGCACAGAAATGTCATATTCCAATCACGACATGAGAAATGGTTGGATTGCCTGTCCTACTAGGAGGTATTCTTAAAATTAGTTATGCTGTTATATTATATCAATACTTATATCTCCCATTAAGAATGAGAAATATCTGGATTTTGTTAATATGAGAGTTAAATATCATCAGAGATATTTATAAAATTCATTAAATTATCATTTTAGGAATTGACATGCCAAACTTTTTTGGATTCCAAATTTTTGAAGTTTCTCCTAAATGGAAAAATCATGTCTCTTAGTAAATAATTATTAACATATTCCTGTTACACTGATATATATTTTCCAGGAATTACGAAGTTTTATCACTTACATTCCATGTAAGTGTTATCTCTCCACTGTCTGTGTGTTTTTCTTGAGGCTAGATCTGTGGTACTGCAAATTAAAACAAACAAATAAAACCACAATTTTTTTAACTGAAATTTTACCTATTAGAATGTAGCTTCAAATACTGCATAAGAAAGATGTAAGAGTCTTACAGTATAGATAAGCTGCTATAAATATGTACTAACAGAAATTTAGTAAAATCACTGGCTTAAAATTGTTTTGTTATTCAGACTGTACCAGTAGTTCTTAATAAGTTGTGGAAATACCAGAATTCAGGTATCCCCGAGTTTCATTAATACTTTTTTCTCCTAAACTAAACAGACATAAAAAATGCAGTAATGAGCTATACTTTTAATGCTATATCAATCGCTCTTTGAATCAATTTTATTTCACAAAATGAAACTTTAAAAAGTCTGTTACCCTTTATTATGTATATATATACTTTACTATATTTTACTCTCTGTAATCTAATTAGAGATATTTTGAACTACTAGCTCTTATATATGTGCATATTCTTTAATATTTGTTTTATTTTACTAACTAGAATCGTTAAGTATAAATCATTGAGTTATCAACTTCTTGAAACTTAGAACTTTACCCCCCCATACAACACACACACACACACAAACACACACACACACACATATATATACACACGTACATACAGACATATAAAACAATCGTACATAGTTCATTATATAAATTCAGGGTAATAAAATGTAGCCAGAAATAGAAATCTTTATTTTTTTCTTTTCTCTGTGTTGCCTTTTTTTTTGGTGCAAAAAGAAGCTAAGTAATTTATTTTATATTAATGAATAATTTTTAGGTCTAGGAGCTGCCTTCCAGGTTTCCTCAAATTGCTACCGAAGCAAAATAAAATCAAACACGATCACGCAGAATATCTCTTCCTTATATATAACATTGTTAAACTTATTTACTTTACAATGAAAACTTTCCATTTGAAGATAATTAAGCAATAGAAAGGAAATAAATCTTTCATAGACATTAATTTTTAAAAACTATCCAGATAATACAGTAGATAATGTGATCCATACATTTAATTAACACCATAATCTTTTTTTTTTTTTTTGAGGCATCTGTTGTACAATTCCAAAAATTGAACATGAGAAAAAAATTGCAAACTTATTTGTCTCCAAATTAGGCCAGTTGGAACAAATAGTGGAAACAGATTGTGGGTGTGTCTGTATGTAAAGATTCCTCCATTTTAGATCTTTGACATCTCTGAACATTTAAATGTAAATATATATATGTGATATATTAAGTGTAAATATATGTTTTCTTGGCACTATAGTTTTATTTAAATTGAGTAGAAGGAATTATTTAGTACTAATTGAGTGAAACTTCAAAAAATTTAGTTTTTAACTTCCTAGCAATTTTTGAGTCAAGGATATGAATTTTAAATCATCCAATCTAATATTTAACAGGACTAATGATTAGTTTTAAATGTTTTTAAAAATCTCAAGTGCGACTCTGATAGATGACCATCTATTTCCGGTTTCAAAAATTATAGATTATGTAAACTCAATATTGTAATCAGAATTCTCTGTAAAAATGGACACATTCCTTTTGAACTTTAAGAAATTCATTTCCTGAAACCCTTAAATGTAGGATCTAAATTTGCACAGTTAGGCTCATTTACCCGTCATTTTGGATGTTCTGGGAAGAAATATCTAATGATTTTCCATGACATCTACCCTTTTTTTCAGATTCTCGACTGACATTTTATCGTGTTATTGTGTCCACGCTATTTAGTTCCTCCTGGAGCCTTCCGAATCTCACATGCACTGCTTCAATCAGCTCCTGCAAAGTGGATAACTTACCTAGGGACCCAGGCTTTACTGGACAAGCAGCCAATCCATGAACAGGGGCAGACTGGCCTTGTTTTTTTAATTTTAATTTTTTTTTTGTATTTTAAAGTGTAGATATTCTTTATAGCAGTTCATTGGAAAGTAAAAGTCAGTGAGTTTCTTATAGGAAATATATATCTGAATTCAAAATAGAATATGCAGAAACGAGCCTACCTGCTCACTTTTCTTTTCTTATCCAGTAATGTTTGCATTGTGACTTGAGCATTTTCCTATCTCTAAAAACCAGTATAATTTCTGTTTTTTACTACACACTTCTGTAATGTAAATCGACTTGTGTAGGTAGGATAAAACAGCTTGAAACCTTGTTTTGGAAACACATTTTGTAGTAGGATATTAGATTGTTATATGTAGTAATAAAAATGTACAAAATATAACTTACTGGTGGCATGTTGAGTATGGAGTGGGAACCTCAGGTTTATTAAGGAATTATAATAGAGGGATTTGTTTAAAGAGCTTTAAACTAGTCACAAGTCAGAAATTTCTTCTATATGCTGTAAAGGTACAACTCTGCCGTTCTTTAAAAGAAAAACATTTTAGTAAAAGCTTGACTAAATCATTTTAACAGTATTAAAAAAAAACTTTTAAATCAAATAGTGCTCAAGAATAGCAACAAAAATCTAGCTACTTTTTTCAATCCTGTACTCATGTTAAACTTGTTAGATAATAGAGGAAACAATGTTATATTGTCCTGTTTTAATGAAATGTTGGCCCTATAGAAAACTGGAATTTATTTTTAATATTATTTAGATCAATGTGGATATGAAATAAAAGATTCATTTTATAAACTGGAAGAATAAATATATACATTTTAAATGCTGAAGTATTAAATTTTTTATTTCATTTTGAAAACATGTAAGAACTAAATTAGGTTTTTGATTATGGGGTAGTTCGTAACAGTGAATAAATAAACATGGGTCTAAAAATAGAACAAACTAGAATAAATTGGGAATTGTAAGACTTCTGATACTTTTATTCAATATTTTCTTTGAGAAAGAGTATATTATCAAGTGATGAATTATTTTGTGTGGATTGAGAACATTGCTATTTTTAAAAATCCATTTATATTTTCTATGATTACAACATCATTTCCCATCTCTCAGACAATTTGAGTTGATTTCTTCTTAGCACCATTAGGCGAGTTAGTATAATCACTGGCATTTAATTTTTATAAAGGAAAATTTAGTCTCTTTCAGTAAACCTAAGAGCCCTTTGAAGTTGTTTTGTTTAGATTTTAGTTTAAATCCATGGCTGTCCTGCTTTATTGATCTACCTTTGACTAGTAGAGTGGAAAGAAAGAACTTTTCCTTTGCAAATATTTTGTACAGAAAAGTAATTTTTCTTAGTGTCTTCTGTCTTTAGACATTTCAAAGCTGAATATACTGCGATATGCCTTCTTATCTTCACATTAAGTGGCAAGAAAGCTGTAACTTGAATAGATTAAAATTTGCTGTGTTGAGGTATTTTATATCATATGATGCTCTATTTTGCAGTTTCTGCAATACATTGTGTTTCTCCCCAGTGAAGAAAAAATATTTAGTTATATGATAGACTACTTTAAAATTGTGTAATCTAAGTCTTACTTAGATATTTGTGATAATTCAGGAGTGAAATTGTTTTATCATTTAAATAAGAATAACAGCATTGCTTTTGGAGAGAGTAGCTTACATTTAGATTTTAGCCAGACAATTGAGTCATAAGCAGTTTTCACAAATAGAGAACATAACGCCGTATAGAAACTTGGATTTCAAAAAATATAGTGATTCATACTTAGCTGAATTTATTAGTTTTTGTCTTATTTTGAAAATTGTTTTTCACTGAGGGTTAAAAACATGATAGGTTACGCATCCTCAAACAGTAAGAATTTCAAAGCGTTAAGTTTAACTGGTATAAAATGAGTTAAAATTAGTTACTTATTCTTGTATTATGAACACTGGGACAATTTTTTAAAGTTTATTGCTAAGTTTAACATTTTTTTACAGTGCTGCATTTAAGAACGTTTATTTTTAAAGAAGTGTTTTCAGCAACATTCTAAAAACTTAGATAAATGAATGATCTGTCTGTATCAGTCTTAAAATTTTTTTGGAAGGAAGCCAAAATTGTTCTCCTCTGCTCAGTGGAAACAATGATATTTATGCATTGGGTTTTCTTATGTTTGATTTTTTGCATTGGCACAGTCTAAAAATCATTTAATTGTACTGCAAATGCGTTTGGGATATTTATTTTCTTTATATAAATGGTGATTGAGCACCACCTGTTGGTCAAACTGATGTATTTTTAATTTGTGAATTCAGCAAAATTATTTGTTGTTAAATTATATTCCTTAACCATTGAGGTCTTACATATTCTGTAATTCTGTCACAAAATGAATTTATGCTAAAAAGTGCACCTCTCATAAACTTCACCAGAATGCCTTTATTAGAGTAAGTTATAACATGATCCACCTTTATCACCTTTACTATTTTAAGTTTTCCTAACCTTGCTATAGGTTAATGAATTATAAATTTTTTAAGGCAGTGAATGGACTTGATCCTGTGTTTCTTTATAAAATAATTTAGGGAGATGATTACTTTATTGACCTTATGTAGAAATAATCAAACTGAGGAAGTTAGACAATTCCTGTGCTATTATCTGTGCATTACCTGAATGATGCTAGATTTAATTTTTAACAAGATGGAATACTTTTCATTTGTTTTTTCTTTAATAACATTTTAAGTAAAAAAAAAAAAAAAGTAAATTATATAATTGTGTAACAATGAGTTCTTGTGTTAAAATATTACTATTTATTATCCCAATTATATATTTTTATAATTTTGGACTTTTATCATGTACCCAAAAACCTAACTGCTGTCAAGTTGATTCTGACTCCTCGCGACCCGATAGGACAATGTAGAACTTCCCCACAGGATTTCCAAGCCTGTAAATCTTTACAGAAGAAGACTGCCACATCTTTCTCCTGTGGAGTGGCTGGCAGGTTTGAACCACCGAACTTTTGATTGGCAGCTGAGCGCTTTAACCACTGCACCACGAGGGCTCCTTATCATATACAATGTATTTCTTTGAACTAGAGACTTATAACTCAAGTAGGTATTAATAAAACAACTTATTAATTTAAAAAGCTTATTAATTTTCACAGTATTTATAAATATTAATAAGCTACTAATTTTCTCAGAACTAAACAAGAAATAAGTCTGAAGTGACATTTGATACTCTCACAGATTGAAAATATATGTTCTTGGAGACTGGCAACAGAAGGCAGCTATGGTACTTCTTTCCATTCCTGACATCAAAGTGAGTGCTACAGCTGTATCAAAGCCTTAACCCTCATACATTAATAATCTACAGTAAATAAATCAGCGCTTTTGGGTTGTAGAGAGGTTGATCTTTTTATTTTAGATCATACTTTCCAACCACAAACTATCCCATGCATAATATTAGGTATATTCTTAGCAAGAAAATAGTATGAATGTAGCCAAAAGGAACAAGGGTAAGAAGCTCAATATTTGGTATTTTCTGTTTATAACAGAAAGTAACTGATTTTTTACATAAATATCAAGAGTTGTAGTGTCAGCTATATTGTTTCATATCGTGAATCATATTGCAATTCTCCTTAAGGCTTGTTGCTTTTTCCTATATCTGTTTAATACCATCACTTTCTCCTAGTCTTCCAAGGCAGAAATATACTCAGCCTTGATTCCTGCCCTCTCATTCCTCCCATCAGTTCAGCTTCTGAGGTTCAGAAATGATTCTTCACTCTTTCTCCTCTCCATACTAACTGCCCTACTTCAGTCTTCCTACTCTCACTGGACTACTATTTTATTAACTTCCTAACTAATATTATTGTCACCAATCTCTTTTCTATTTCACCTTATTCTCAGTAGCACGGAAAGTTTTTTGTTTTTTTACTAAAACACTTGGCTGGTCATGTTAAAAATTCTTTGACTTTTGATTGCCTATTAACAGAATCACATCTAAATTCCTTAGGGTAGCATTCACAGGGACCTTACAGTCTAGTTCCAATCAACATTTCTAGCCTTACTTTTCCCATTTTCTCTCTCCACTCTGAGTCAGCCTCTTGGAATTCTGAGGCACAGCTGAAAGTTACCTCCTTTGTGAAGAGTCACTTTAAGAATTCATTGTACTGATTTGCACTCTACTAGCAATTGGATCGTACTACTAGAAGGTCTCATTACTTCAAAGAATTGTTGGTTATGCATGTGTAGGTGTGAATCCTTTGAAAACAATAACTTTTTTTTTTTTTAAACTTCGAGTTGCAAGTCCCAGGCATAGTGCTTGGCCCAGAAGAGGCTATGTAACATAATAAAGAGCGTGGACTCTGGAGGGTCAGATCTCAGCTCCTCTATTTCCTGACTGTGTCTCCTTGAGCAGTTTCCTTAATTCCTTAGCCACTCAGTTTTCCCTCAGTAAAACGGGGGTTATAATTGTACCTACTTGATAAGGTTACTCTGAGGAGTAAATGTGTTAATATTTCAGAATTAAGAAATATGCACAGGTACAGAAATAATTGTATAAACTCTCGTTAAAGTTGTTGCTGTATTATACTAAAGTAATGCACCCTAAATAACTGTTAACTAAAATTTTTTTTGGTGATATACAGAAATATCTTAAGAATATAAAACAAGAAATTGGTGCTTTATGTTTATAGGTATTTTAAATTTAAAAATGAAGACCTAGCACAAGCTGTTATTTTATTTTTAAACATAGGCTGAATGTAGTAACATTAGTAGAAGGTGTTAAAGGGCAACTGTGGGATATTTGAAGTAAGGGATCCAATAACAAGGATTATGGCAGGAATTTAATTGCTTGTGAATGATGGTGTCGTAGGTTTAATTCCTTTACTTTGTATCATTATCTTTGCTGGTTTGATGAATTTTCTGATCACTTCCAGCCAAGTTCAGACTAAAGATTTCCTGATTTGCTTTTAGTGGTTTTTAGAGGGAAGATATGGGTGAGTCCATAAGGAAATGCCAAAATTTTAATATAAATTGTTACATCTAAATCTGATTTTTTCAGTCAGTGATTGTTTTTCACCATTTGGCATGAAGGTTAAAAAGTATCCATTGACATGTACACTTTTGAATCTAGACAGTTTTCTTCAAAAATTCATAAAAAACATTCATAATGAATGAGAATCATTGGGTAATGTTAATATTAGCTTAGATTGTAAAACACAAATTATTTTTTAGGAACCTACTACTTTTAGGAGTTAAAAAAAATGTACTTTAGACAATAGAGTAAAAAGAAATTTGATCTTTGTTGAGTTGAATCCTGTATTTTGTAATCTAGTATCATCAAGAGTATACATGCTGCTTAACTTTAAAAAAAAAAGTCATTAGTATGTGTCATTTTCTATCTGTCTTCCTTTTTCATTGTCCAACTTTCACATGCATTATCAGGTAATTGAAAAGACCATGGCTTGCGTCAGATGTACATTAGTTTTCTTTGTTTATTCTACAAGTATTTTTTCAGTGTCTAATAAATACTGACACTATGCTAAGTCTGGATATTTCCCAATAAAGTTTAGGAGGAGAAAGACACTAATAGACAGTTAAAATGTTATGCTATAGTAAGGTATAGTTCAAAAGAAACAGCAGTGCTAAGTCTTCTTGGTGGTTCAGAGAGGGCTTTTGTGAGGTGAGATTGCTTTAGCTAGTTTATAAAGAATTGAATATTTCTGGGTGTGTAATAGAAAATAAAGAAGGGATTTTAGGTTGAGGGAGCAGTATGTGCAAAGGTGTGGAAGCGTTTACAGATCAGGATGGGGAGGAAGGGACTTTGGGCCATGAGACTGTTGAGAGATGCATCTATATGAACTTTTGGATGTTATGCTGAGAATTTTGGATTTTATCTGTTAGGCACTGGAGAGGCATTAATTTTGAGCAGGGGATTAACAGATATACATTTATATTTTTGAAATATTCTGGTCTTATGTATGAAAGATACACGGTGGAGAACAGGAGTAGAAAGACCAATTAAAGAAATTACTGCAGTAGTACAGGAAAGAGAGTGCCTGAAGGAAGGCAGTAGAAGTAAGAGTAAAAAGAGGATATTAGGAGGTAGAGTCAGCCAGCAAGTCTTTATGATTGATTGGATATTGGATATTTGTTAGATATCTAAGTTTCTGGCTTGAGCTGCTACTCATTGACATAAGATCTAATGGAAGGAGAATGTACGTTCAGGAGTGGGGTAGACCACAGTAGCAAATATGTCGTGTTTGAGATGTCAGAGAACATTTAGGAATGTCCTAGGAGGCAGCTGGATGTGTAGGGGTCTGGAGTTCAGGAGATAGAGATTTGGGAGTTAGCTTCCAAAACCCCAAACCAAAACCCACTGCTGTCAAGTCAATTCCGACTCATAGCGACCCTATAGGACAGTGTAGAACTGCCCCATAGGGTTTCCAACGCTGCAAATCTTTACAAAAGTAGACTCCCACACCTTTCTCCCACCAAGCAGCTAGTGGGTTCAAATCGCTGACCTTTTGTTTAGCAGTTGAGTGTTTTAACCAGTGCACCACCAGGGCTCTGGAGTTAGCTTACTGGTCCCAAACTCATTTGATCAATTTTATTTTTCAGTTTGTTAATGGCCCTCTAATAAAAGATAAATCAATTGAGAGTAAGGAAAATTTAAAAATAGGATTAGGAAATGTTTGGAAATGTAAATATCTGTGTATTGTCTACTTCTGTGGATTTTGAGGAAACTGGGATTCATTTCTACCACCAGTAAATTTCACTTCTCTGCCACTAGCTGTCTCATGTGTTCAGTGAAATTGTCTTAAGGAAAAGGAGAGCAGATGATGACCCAGCTATTCTAGATACTTAAAACTTAGGTGATGCCTAACTTTTTAGTGTGCCTCCAACTCAGCTTGGTGATTTTCTGTTGCACGTGTCCTTTCTCTCTGTTGGTGTTAATAGAATTCATAGACTAAGATCACTAACGTGAGTGAGAATATTTGCTTTGATATTATTACCTTTTATATCATTTATTTTAAAGTTGCAGAAATGAGATTTATATATGTATATGTAGTGCAATATTATATATAAGTATGGGTTTTTGATGCTACACTCTTTCCAGGACAATTTATATCTGTGAAAGTTGCATATATGTTACAAATTTTTTTATTTGGACTTTTGAAGTTTTAATATTCCATGTGTCATGGAAATGCATTTGTTAACTTTTTAATTGCGATACATTTAAACATACAGAGAAGCAAAATTAAACATATTTGCATTAATCAGTTTGCCATATATGCTTGAGATTCTGAGTATGCCATGAATTTGCTGAATGAAATTAGAAGTGGCATTTAAAGGAACAACCCCCAAAATAAAATACCATGGAATAAATCCAACAAAAGATGTGGAAAAATATGCCACTTTATTGGAAGACATAGGATCTAAATAAATGGAGGGAGGTACTTTGTTTTTGATTTGGGAAACATATAATAAGAATAGAAATTCTCCCCAAGTTAATCCCTTAAGTTCAATACAATTCACAACTAGCATTTCTTACAAATTTGGCAATCTGAATTTAACACTGACATGGAAGAATAAGGGGCAAGAGGAGCTGAAACAGTATTGAAGAACTGTATGGGTAGCCTCACTCTACCATGCACCAAAATTTACCATAAAGCAATACTAAATTAAACCAATGTGATAATGACACCAAAAAAGATAAATAAACCCATTGCAGTTGAGTTAGTTCTGACTCATGGCGACCCCATGTGTTACAGAGTAGAACTGCTCCACAGGATTTTCTTGATGGTAATCTTTAGAGAAGCAGAGCACCAGGCCTTTTTTGTGTGGCACCACTGGATGGGTTCAAACCACCAACCTTTTGACTAGTAGTCGAGTGCAAGCTGTTTTATGCCACCCAGGGACCTGATATTGACACAAGGGGTGGAAAAATAAGCTAATGGGACGGTCTGTCTTCTCAGCATTTTTTCCTGACTTCTCTTTGGGTACAACTTTGTGTCAGCATACATGCCCCAGGATTTCCAGTTCTGTACATTTGGTATTGCCATTCTTTATAGAATCCCTCCATCCCTATCTGCTCTACATCAATGGATCTAACATGCATTCTTATTTTATGTGCCACTAAGAAAGTGTTGCCAGTTAAATTGACACACCATCATTGCCAGGTATCCTGATTTCAGAGATGTTAAAACATGAAAGTGTATGTCTTAGAATCTTTGGAACATGGTATTTAAAATACCAGTACCTTCACAAAAAATCTTCCCAGGACTCTATTATCTGAAAGTAAATTCTGTCACTATGAATTTGCATATTTGTATCTTTTTGTGAAAGTTTTCCAGAGTAACATAGACACATACAAAGGCTTTCCCCCTACTTTCTGAAACTATGTATCTTCTACAATAATTCTGATAAGACCAAGAGTTAACCAAATATTGAGCACCTACTGTATGTCCTTGCTTAAGGATATTAATCCTTTGGTAACCCTGCAAGGTAGTTTCTCTTATCCAGATTTTTACATAGGAAACTGAAACTTGGAGTTTAAGAAACTTTCGTCCAAGTACAGTTGCAGAACCAGGATTGAAACCCCAGACTGCCTGACCTTAAACCATGACATGCCCTATCACAGAGAGTTTGCCTGCCTCTCTGCTTCCTTGTCTTGCTTGCAGTAAGCTATTTGAGAACAGAAACTATGTGATTTGCATCTTTATATCCCCCCATACCTCCTTATACCGTTTTTTGAACCTAATGTGTAAACACTATCTGTTGGTAGAGGAAGTGATTGGGGTACCCCTTCAAACAGACATTCTTTAAATATTTGTTCCGTATATATTTGTGAGTGAGATCAGCACAGGGCAGACTATTCTTTTGATGCCAACTAAGACTAGGTGCAAAGTCTTAAGTCAGTGAACTTTTTAAGATTTTGGAAAAGAGTTTTTGGTTTAGAAAGTTTACATATTTGTTATAAAAAAATTGAAAAATGAAGAAAAATAAATAGAATAATAACACATTTATCAAGAATGTACTACTGTATACCAAGCCCTTTAAGTGCATTATCTCATTTAATTCACAAAATAACTCAGTCATATAACCCAGTCGTATAGATACTATTGTTATCCCCATTTTATACATGAGAAAACTGAGGACAAGAGCTGGGAAGTGGTTTGCCCACAGTGTCGTTGCCGGGAAGTAGAGGAGTTCCAGGTTGCCAAACTTCGAAGCCTGTGCCCTTCCCCCTCTTAGTTTTGGTTTTCTGTTTTTAAACTTGGTGTAAATAGTATCAATAGTGAATTTAACATTTTGCAGTTTTCTTTTTTTTTGCCCAACATTCTTTCTGAGATTTTATCAGTGTTGATTTATGTAGCTCCACTTCACTGAATTTTTAATTTTTCTCAAAGCAGTAAGTGTACACAGTTTAAAAAGTCGAAGTATTTTAGGCTTACAGTGAGGAATACGTACCTCCCTCTCTAGTTCTTCTACAAGAGACAACAGCTTTCAACTTTGTCTTTTTTTCCCGTTGTATTTACCTTTATATTTCCATTCCCTAGCAAAGTTCATACTACTATTTTCTAATTTTTCGATTTTTATTTGTGCCTTTCTACTGCAAAAGAAATTGAATGAGCACATTTCCTCATATTCCCATCATTTTTAAATTTTTTGTTTTTCTTTTTTTCTCTTACCACCTTTCCAATATATTTGTATCACATTATTATGACTATGTGAACAATCGCATCAGAAGTATATAGTGTACTAAGTTCATGTTTTTCCCGTTTGTAACATTCTGTTTTTCTTGGCGTTAATAACTCCTTTTTTTCCCATTTGTTTAGTTTTCTGTGTACTAATTACTAAATCCTACCAACAACTCTGACAGGATTGTAAACTCTTTTCAATATGATGAAACTAATAAAATAATTAATGTTTTTTTCTTGGAGATATTCCTCCTGGAGCCCTCAGCCCTCCTGCTTCAATTTAGATTTCTTTCTTTCTTTTTTTCCCCAGTATTGTTAGGTGACCTTGAGTCAGCTGCTGACTCATGGCAGCTCCATGCACAATGAAATGAAATGCTGTCTGATCTGAATTCTGTATTTTCCTCTGCTTGTTTTTCTTCCTCAGTTTGGTGAAACACATCGTCCAGTGGTTTCTTGAGAAAGATGCAGGAGATTACCTTTTTTTTTCCCATAGAAAGTTTTATGTAAAGTGATAAGTTGATGTGGAATCAATTCTTCTCTAAATCCAATAAAAAAAATTTTTTTTTTTCATACTGCCCAATAGTAAAAACAAATTTTTTCTTCTCGATTTTTAGTTAAAGTTTGGGAGGAAAAATATGCTGAACTCCTAACTTATTGAAAATTTTCCCTCCACTTCAGTGCCGTCAAAGATTTCAGGTTATTTGAGTTTAATAAGTGATGAAACACATGGAGACGTAGAGCAGGCATAGATAATGCAACTCCTTATATAAAAGTGGTGACGTCAATGGTAAAGCAGTGTCATGGCTCTGGTTTCATTGATATAATGGCATTTATTTTAAGTAATTTTTGTTTTAAATGAAAACATCTAAATTGCACTTATTTAAAGGCAGTTACAATCAGATTTCCATATAAAGATACCTAAAAGTACAAATCTAAATATAAATTTAATGAAAAAATGTCTTTTCTAATTGCTTATGGAAAAAAAAGAAGAGTATGCATGTTGACTTATTTTTTATGGTTTTTAAGTGGAAGCTTTCTGTTTCTGACATTGTAGAGAAGCCTTTTTCATATAAATAACCTCCCATAAATCATTTCAAAATGTCTGAGTAAGGACCTGAATCGTAATTTTTTTTTTCCTTGAGTAGTCTGCAAATGACATCTCAGTCATTAACTACTTTAGAATGATAGCATTTTGCAAACATTGAACTTCCCTCAAAATTTTTAACTTGTTTAGATTGGCATATATTGTTTATAGTATTGTATTTGACTTGTTTGTTAGATGTCTTTTTACCTCCCTCCTTCGTAAGAAATTTTGCTGGTAGTTAGCTTGTCAGAGATCATTATAAACGGGGGGATAAAAATCCTGGTGGTAGATTGCGGTGTTTTATACTGAACATTATTGATCCATAAAGACTTACAATATATTATTCTAAGGCTGTCATTGCTACAAAGGACTGAGGAAGGATTAAGAAACTACATTGACAGAAATCATCATTTTAATGACAGGCAATTTAATTTGAGGTAACTGAAGCAGGGAAAAATGCAATCAATCATCACAGCAAGGATTTTCACAAATGTTTACTAGTCTATAATGAATGCTGTGTAGATCATCAAGGTCATTTGATAGTGTCTGTGAAAGTAACGTTTTCATATTCTAACAAAGCAATTCAAATATTTTGAATAAACTGCTATGTCCAGTTTTCTGAAGTTCAGTAGTACAATGAAGCAGTGAGTGATAAAGGATTAAAAAGTTGGAAAACACATAAAAAAATAAATCTGGCTAATTCTTTAAGTATATCATTACATACCCAGAATTAGACATTTGTCCTTCTCCTCCCTCCTCCACCAGTGATTATTTCCTCAAATGTCTGGCTAAAGAATACACATAAAGAATTTTAATATTGGATAGTTTTTTTCCTTGTCATTTGTTTTCAAGTTTAGTATGGCATTAAACGTTTTACATTTAACATCTCTTCAAATTGTTTTCATTCTTACAGTTTTACTTGATTGTCTTGATTAACAGTTTTACTTGATTATCTATGTGGATTGATGTAAATTCCCTCCTACCCAAATCTTGCTATCCACATTGGTTCTGAGATAGTAAATGGGTAGGAGTGCTGAGTTAGGAGATCCGAGCCAGCATAGAAGGTGAGGATGTGTTTTGCCCACTGAGCATAGCTGAAGCTGCTTCTGGAATCTCTGGCATAGCAGGCTTTAGAGTTAGTGTTTGGTTCAGACCAGACTCTGTCCTTTGCTGGGTAGGTGATCTTGTCAAAGGATGTAAATCTCTCTTTTTCTCAATTTCTTTATCTGCAAAATGGGAATAATACCTTACACATGTGGTGGTTGTGAGGATTAATCTCATAGCCCTTGTAGGGGCCTTATAGTTCTTGATACAAAATAGTACTTCATAGATGTTAGTTCCTTTCTCTTCCCCACAGCTACTGTCTGACAACAAAGATAATAAAACACTTGACCTCTTTAGTAGAGATAGTGGTAGGCAGAAGAGAGGCACGGTTACTGTCTTACATTCCAATGGAAATATACTCAGGTTAAGTACAGTATACCTGTTGTTACTGTTTCGTGCTGTCGAGTTGATACTGACTCATAGTGACCCTATAGGAAGGAGTAGAACTGCCCCATTGGGTTTTCTAGTCTGAAGTCTTTACCAGAGCGGATCGCCAGATCTGTTTCCGCAGAGACGCTGGTGGGTTCGAACTGCCGACCTTTCAGTTAGCGTCTGAGTGCTTAACCATTGCACGACCATGTCTCCTTACAACATATGTATCATAGGCCAACATACTTGGAAGGTGAAAATACAGAGTTTAAAAAAAAAATGTTTTTCATGATTTCATGTGACTGTTTTGAATACTAAAAACAACAACAAACAAAACAAAGCAACAAATCCAAAAAATTAAAATCCACTAAAACACTTGCTGGATATTTGTCTTAAGTACTGCCTCAGTCAACCAGAACCCTCACTGTAGTCTCATGATGAAGGAAGTGTCCTTGTCATCTACTTTTATGAGTTACACATTTGTATTTCCTTCAGCATTCATGATATATAGGTCATCTGAAAGGTTATTAAATCGTGTGTGTGTATAAACATTGAATTCTGAGTGAGCTGATAATTATTTGTAGAAGCAGTGTTCATACAGATGAGGGGCTCTGGTTTGGGGGTTACACAGACCTGGGTTTTAATTCTGGAACAACCATTTCCCTTGTGTGGACTTGAACATTAACTTCTCTGCTCTGCAGTTTTCTTACATGTATAATTTGGATAATAATAGTACCTACATTTGGGGTTCTATTTTTAATTAAATAAGGTATGTAAAGTCCTTAGCACTGGGCCTAACATACAGAAAGGACTCAGTGTTAACTATGGCTACTCTTTCATACCATATGATAGTATATGGATTGATTTATTTTTATATACATGTACACATGTATACATAATTAAAAACTGTATTCATAATGTGATTTTTTACACTTAATTCACAAGTCATATGTTGTAGTTTTCTGACAAAGAGAATATCAGTTTTATCCTAAGTGAAGTCAGAGCCCCTGTTATTTGGAAAATCTGGGGTAGTTGTTATAAAAATAATAGCTAGCATTTGTTGGTTGCTTTTTATGTTCTATGCGTTGTGCCAGTATGTTAACTCATTTAATCTTCACTGTGACCCTATGATGTCCATACTGTGATTAGCCTCATTTATTAATGAAGAAACTGAGGCATGGAGATTAATTTGTTCAAAGTCACCTAGGTTGTAACTGGAGGAGCCGGCAATCCCTGTTTTAGAGAATTTGAAGAGTTCTTACTTAGACTTCCTCACTAGTTCTCTTACTCAGTACTTGGAAGGTTTTTTCCAACTGGGCTGAAAGAAGATCCTTGAATACTTAAAATATTGCAAACACATACATGGAGAAATCTCACATTTATAATTGGGTTCCTCTGAGCATGTTATTTCACAGTTTTGTTTTATAGTTTCTAATCTATTGACAGGTATCTCCCAACTCAGACAATCTACCGGTATACAAATGTGTTCTCAAGAAGTTGGCTGTAAGGGCAGTTTTCTTCACGGTAGAGGCCAATCCTTCATAGTGTGTGGTGGTAGCACCTTCCCGCTTTTTCTCCAGAATTGAGTCTGCATTGTAATGAATAAAGGGAACTCTTATGGCTTTGCCAGTTCTCGGGCTCACCAGCTACCTTAGCCTGCTCTGTTCTTTGTGCGTGTGTGCTGTGCTGTGTGTGTGTTCCTCAACCTCCTACCAGATTAATGAAAGGGTGGAGGAAGAACAGGAAAAGCTTAAGAGCCCACTGACTTATTTCACAGAGTATGTTTTGGTTTGGAGTGACCTCTCTTCTTTGTTTTCAGTACTTACCTCAGCAGTGTTCCTTTTCTAGCCAAGTTTAGGGCCTGGAACTTAGAAGACGCTTAGTAAATGTGTAATAAATAAATACAAATGAAAGAATAAAACTATGTAATGTTCCTTTTAGCTTGTGGCTTTCTTTCCTCATCACAGTCAGATCTTTGGTGGGATGTAGGAGGAGGAAACCAGCTGCCACACATGAATGTGATTTGGGTATTTGTAGGATTAATAGAGAAGATAAACCACCTTTCACAGACAAGAAAGGTAAGGAAGCCACAGTTTTAGTGAGGTTTAGTTGAGTGTTTCACAGGGGAAATGAAGCCATTAATGTGTCATGGTTTCTATCACTTTATATTGCTTATGTATAGCTACTGATAACCATATTTTCTTTTCTTGCTATTTCTTTCCTTTCTTTCTTTTTTTTTTTTTTTAACATTGTCCATATTCACCGGATCATTAGTTCACTATCATTTCCACCACCCTCTTAGATGTAGCTATTGGGGAAGGAGCTGTGTGTTTGGGGAGGGGGTGGGTGAAAAGGTGCATGTGTGGGAGGTAGAGACAGATAAACTATCCATATATGCAGAGTTTCTTATTCAGAATGGATGTTTCTTATGAATAAACAGACTTTTAGGAGTGAATTTCAGCAGTCTGTTATTCCTTTATGTTTATTTGATTTTTCCCTTTCTAATAGTATAAAAATGAGTATGACAAAAATAATAAAATATTGTTAATATAGAACTTTATATACATTTCATAGTGAGAAAGAAAAATTTAAATGGCATTTATACTTATGGCTAATGGATGCTCTCTGTTTCTCTGGGCTAAATAATAAATTTCCTTGAGAACATGTGATTTTTGAAATTCAACCTAAGGCCCCATTCCTTTCATTACTATGCCTGTTAAATGCATGACTTTTAGCCATATTTGGAAATATCTTGGGAAACTACCCCGTTCTCATCCTACCACTGAGATGGAGTGTAGGGGAGACCATTACTTCTTTGAAGGGTATCTACAAACACTGAGAGCTTCTCAGTGTTTAAGACTCATGCTCATGAACTTTTACTGTTTTCTTGGAATCTGACTCTCTATGTGGTACTACACCTGGCATCCCTCCCACCAGTGGATGTCTTCTAGATGCTTGGGGAATATTTACTTCTCTGGTGTCCTTTCATGTACATGTTTGAAAACTTAGTTGTGAAGTTGTTGAGGAGACTGTTTAGCTTAGGATACTTTTTCTTTTTTGGTTTTGCCAGGACCTGCCTAGTCTCCCGTTAAGTGGGCTATAACCGCAGTACTTCACACTTTGTGGCAGCAGTAGGGAAAGTGCATTTTAGGCCAGTACCTAATTTTTATATGGTGTTTTCAGTGATAAAGTAGCTCGGTGAAAAAAAACCTCATCTAAAACATTTCAGTTAACATTCTTTGAATATCTCTTTTGTGGCAGCACTATCTCAGGTGCTGCGGATTCAGAGATCAGTAAGACATGCTCCTCTCTCTTGGGACATCTGATTGTCTGGATAGTGGAAGAAGGCCAGGGGAGGTGAGGAGGAGACCCCACTACCCATATTCTCACCTCACTTCAGATTACTCCCAGTGTGGAAAATCAGGATTCTTCTTTTTATTCAGCTTTATAATCATGTGGGGCTAGTGCTAATATGAAAAATAAGAATGAAGGGATTCATACATTTCTTTGTCTGCATCCGGCATAACTAAGTTTGATGGAGTTAGTCCTATTGTGAACATTCTTCCCATTAAACTCTTCAGATTAGTCCTGTTTTGAATTATTTTGAGAGTACTTTTGCTCTGATCATAGATCTTTTCTAAAGCGAGATTGAGAGCTTTTACAGCAGTATAAGCAAAGAAGATATTGTAAGGTAGTGCAATACATATAGTCAAATTTTAAAGTCCTTTAATTTACCTATAAAAAAGTTATAACGTGTGTTAACCAGTATCTGCCTCTTTTGAGTAGTTTTTATATATCTAAAGAAAATGCAATTCTCTCTACCACTTTTTCAGGGTTTGAATTCTAGCGTTTTAGTTTAATACTTAAAAATAAATCCATCGTAGTTATGATTGAACAGTTTATCAGGGAAGGAGTGAAGAATCAGGCTTTCTGCAGTGACTGAAGTATTGTGCCAAGTGGCTGATGCATCTCAGAAGAAAAACATGAGAATTTATACAACCTAAAGTTCTGGTCCTTTTCTGATAACGTTGAACCAGAGCCGTTTCATAGTAACAGGTTTGCCTTTAAACCTTTTTCTTTGAGATAAAATGCTTTGAAAGTAAAAAGGGGAAAGTGCCAGGTAAAGTTAGGTATAAAAGGTATGGCACTTATGTGTATGTGTACACGCTTACACACACACACACACACACACACACACACACTCCAGTGATTATTGCCTCTTGGGAATAAAATGAAAAGAGAAATGTCACTTACACATTGTTTATTTGTTAGTTGAGTATACAGTTTATGAATTAGCCAGTCCCTTTATTTCTGCTTACTCCCTGCCCCCCAACCCCGATCAGCTGTCCAACCTGTAAACCTCTGATTTTTCTTTCTCATTACCAACTCTACTAGAGGGTGGAATATACCAGGGACACGTTAATTTAAATTAGCCAACTTTGTACCTTATTAGCAGTTATCAAAATAATGACCAAAATTGGTTGGGAATTATTTTTGGCATTAGTTGTTTATGCCATCATAATTATCGTTATCTTGGATAAATTCAAGTTGATTTTTAAATAAAAATTTAAAAGTATATTTGAAATACAAAAGATGTGATCATTGATTTTTCATAACATCCTTGAAATAGGTTTCCACTCAAATGTCACTTCCTCAGGCTGGCCTTCCCCGATCTACCCTTGTCCTATAGAGTACCCCCAGTCATTTTTTTCTTCTCTTACCCTACTTTATGTGCCTTCATAGCACCTATTTTATTTATTCCTTTACGTATATACTGCCCGTTTGTCTTTTGGTTTAGACTGTAAGTGCTGTGGCAAGTAATTGGTCTTATTCACTCCCGTGCCCTCCAGCATAATACCTGCTCCTGGGCAATTTTCTCCATTTTCTGGACATGGAAACAAATACTTAAAGATAGTAACTTTACCAAGGGTACATTACTAATGACTAGTAGAGGTAGGATTAAGTTAACACCCTCCATCGACAGTTACATAGTTAAGCTTTTCCAACCATGTGTACTTGTTAATCTCTGTATAAACTAAAAGTTGAATATTTTGTGGTTATGTATAATTTCATATTGGAGTATTTTGATTTCCAGTATAGTAATAAAATTTTTGTCTATTTTATAAATGTGTCCCAAAGCATGGCTTTGTTATATTGCCTTTGCTGTGTTTGGAGAGTTCTGTAAATAGCTGTTTCAAAAATGTTGGATTTTCTGTTAGACTTAAGTACTTAACTGAGAAGTTTATTGGAAAAAACAATCTCAAATATTTAGATTTGTTTGTATACATTTAAAAACTTTGGAATAATAGGAAGGATAAACATTTTAGAAAATACATTTTCAAACTTAAAATTATTTTCAAGGTCGAATTTTCAAGTGTTGTTTAGTGAATATATAGTTTATATTAACCTAGAAAAAATAAGATTAGATATGTACATTATGGAGAATTTTCTAGAAATATTTTCAATATCTAGATATAACCATTTCTAGATGTTTGATATTTTAGACCATATAAGATAATGCCAAATATATAAGATATTGATAATAGCATTGGCTTTTCTTAATTCGTTTCATTATTTTTATTTAAAGACAGTGTTTCTCTGTTGCCAAGCAGAGTTTTAGTGATACTTTAAATAACTTATACTGATCTGTTATCAGAAAATCCTGAAAATGTCATGTTAGTCTCTTTAAAATTTTATTAATATCTAAATGTCAAATACCTTTGGTACTAAAATAAATAATTTGTAGGAACTCGCTGGAGCCCTGGTGCTGCAGTGGTTAAGAGGCTACGGCTGCTAACCAAAAGGTCGGCAGTTCAAATCCATCAGCCGCTCCTTGGAAACCCTTTGGGGGCAGTTCTACTCTGTCCTATAGGGTTGCTATGAATCGGAATCGACTCGACGGCAACAGTTTTTTTTTTTTAGTTGTAGCTTATTATATTATAGGATAAATCTAAATTTTTCTAGCCATTAGACTCATTGAAAATTATTTCCCAGCATTCAAACTTTAAAATTAGTAATGTAGTCCCTATTAATGGTTGCACCTTACTTAAAGCTACAATTTTATATTTCAAGCAGATTATGGCATGTATTTTTAAATCTTGAAAATCTTCTTACGTTTGTTATCTGTGTCCCAGCTCTACCACACTCATCTCCCACATTCTAAAGTTTAGAAAAATGAAAAGAATTCAAATTAGTTGGCCTGAGTAAGAGAAAGCTAAAGGGCAATTAAATATCTCTATATGTTAAGAACTATGTTGTAGTTCTATAAAAGTTTAACTTAACTGTAGTCTTGAACCTTGCTACTCAGTGTGATCTGAGGACCAGCAGCAATAGACACCACTTGGACATTTGACAGAAATGCAGAATCTCAGGCCCCAATCCCAGACCTCCTGAATCAGAATCTGCATTTTAACAAGATGCGCTTTATATCCACTTTAAAGTTTGAGATGCTCTGGTTTAGATGCTCTGGTTTAAACTGGTTAAAGAAAACAAATAACAGGTCTTGACTTTAGGATGATTAAATACTGTTTTTTCAGAGATTATTGAGATATTTAAGAATAATGCAAGTGCACTAAGTCTTGGTGTAAATAAGCATGTCACTGTATATGCAAGCCCTGAGATCAATGGTTGATTTAGTTGATTTTTTAATGAATGACAAAGTACACTTGAGCATTGAGAAATCACAGGTAGGATCTCTTAAGTATGTGTTGATTTTATTCATTAAATCATTACAAATGGTATTGAACATATTCTAGGTATATTAGACATGAATTGTTGAGAAGAGTTAGTATTGGCTATGATGGCCTTTGGCTTCCATCTTTTGAAAATTTATATGGTTAATTGGGATAATTCTCTGGGCTTAAGAATTGAATTAATATCTTTACATTTTAAACTAGAATTCCTTTTTTGAGGATGAGTGCAAATAGTTTTTTATTTTTATTTTTTATTGTGCTTTAAGTGAAAGTTTACAGTTCAAGTCAAACATTTATACACACATTACTATGTAACCCTAGCTGTTCTCCCTATAATGTGACAGCACATTTCTCCTTTCCACCTGAATTTCCTATGTCTGTTCAACCAGCTCCTGTCCCTTTTTGCCTTCTCATCTCGCCTCTGGACAGGAGCTGCCCATTTAGTCTCATGTATCTACTTGAGCTAAGAAGCACTCTCTTCAAGAGTATCATTTTATGTCCCAAAGTCCAGTCTAATCTTTGAAGAGTTGGCTTCGGGAATGGTTTCAGT
>NW_004443983.1:14244990-14267661 GCF_000243295.1 Trichechus manatus latirostris
ACCATCTAGTTCTTCTGGTCTCAGGCTGATGGAGTCTCTGGTTTATGTGGCCCTTTCTGTCTCTTGGGCTGATATTTTCCTTGTATCTTTGGTGGTATTCATTCTCCTTTACTCCAGGTGGTTTGGGACCAATTGATGTGTCTTAGATGGCCACTCGCTAGCTTTTAAGACCTCAGATGCCACTCACCAAGGTAGGGTGCAGAACATTTTCTTAATAAATTTTGTTACACCAGTTGACCTAGATGTTCCCTGAAGCCATGGTCCCCAGATCCCCGCCCATCCTACTCTGTCCCTCTAAGTGTTTGGCTGTATTCAGGAAACTTCTTAGCTTTTGGTTTAGTTCAGTTGTGCTGACTATCCCTGTAGTGTGTGCTGTCATTCCCTTCACCTAAGATAATTCTTACCTAATACCTAGTTAGTGAATACCTGTCTCGGTTCCTCCCCACCCTCACAATCATCAAAGAATGTTTTCTTCTGTGTTTAAACCATTTCTTGAGTTCTTAGAATACTGGTCTTATGCAGTATTTGTCCTTTTGCAACTGACTAATTTCACTCAGCATATTGCCTTCCAGATTCATCCATGTTATGAGATGTTTCGCAGATTAATCATTGTTCTTTATTGTTGCGTAGTACTCCATTTTGTGAATATGCCATAATTGGTTTATCCATTTGTCTGTAGATGGGCACCTAGGTTGTTTCCATCTTTTTTGCTATTGTAAATGCTGCTGCAATGAACATGGGTGTGCATATATCTGTGTGATGTCTAGTCACTCTGTCTCAGTTTCTCATTTATAAAATGGACAGAATTACCTCACAGCCACTGACAACAAGGATTAAATGAGACGAAAACCTAAAACCAAACCCACTGCCATCAAGTTGATTCTGACTCATAGCAACCCTAGTACAGAGTAGAACTGCCCCGTAGGGTTTCCAAGGAGTGGCTGGTGGATTCAAAACTGCTGACCTTTTGCTTAGCAGCTGCGCTGACATCAAGGATTAAATGAGACAGTGCCTGCTAAATAGTAAGTATTCAATGATACTGATTGTCATCATCATCATTTGCTACTTTTTCTGACCTTTGGGGCCTAAATGACTCTAGCTGCATTTACTTCCTATGTTGTTGTATGACGTCAAATGAATTCTGACTCATAGTGACCCTATAGGATAGAGTAGAACTGCCCCATAGGGTTTCCAAGGAGCAGCTGGTGGATTCGAAACTGCCGACCTTTTAGTTAGCAGCCAAGCTCTTAACCACTATGCCACCAGGGCTCCAGGGCCTTCGTAAGCTTCGATTAATTCTGCATCTTGATGAGTATATGCTTATGATGGTACATTTTATCCAAGTCTGATATTATTCTTAAATTATTCCAAGGGGTAGGGAAATCAGAAATCAACCTATGATATCCCAACAATCCCTGTTTTAGAGATGATGAAACCAGTGGTCAAAGAAGTTAGTAATCGTTCAGTTAAAGAGGAGCCAGAAGTCTCTACAGTCTATCGCCATATCCTGTGCTATTTCCATTGTTTTATCAGTTGCCATGGAATCATTTCCAACTCGTGGTGACCCATGTGTGTCGGAGTAGAACTGTGTTCCATAAATGCTATCTGAAGAGAGTAAAGTTGTGTAATATGTGAAATATCTATGACCTATATAAATCCCAGGGATTTTCTGACCCAGGCCAAGAGAATCCTGTTCAGTGGAGCAAGAGTAAAACACTGTTAAAAACAATTTAAATCTTTATGTTGCTCCTAAAAATACCAAAGAGGCACGTCGTTCATAGTGGATAGCAAAATTTCTAAAATATCCTCTAGTGAGAAATTTGTGATACAGACTTAGAAAACTAAGCAAAGAAACGCCACACATCAGCATTAAAACAAGACATTTACTAGTCTAAGGTTAACAAAAAGTTGTGCACGACAGGAGAAGTAATAACAGCTAGCTCACTGCACAGCTCAAGTCTGAATGTCATATACATAGTCATAATTATTTAAACACTAAATATGAATCTAACCAGAATTATGGTACAACTTGATAGGTACAGTAGTGTCTGTGTTGAATCTGGGAGGAGGAAATAGAGCTCAGTTCTGATTTTCATGTTGCAAAGTCAGCAGACAATGACTAAAACTTGAAATCAAGAAGTATCATTGTAAGCATGGTATTTAGAGATATGGGAGTAATTCCAAAATAATCAGTCATCTGAAAGAACTGAAAATACTTACGCTGGGAACATCAAAATGATGGTGGGTGATGGGGGCGGGGTCTGCTATTTTTTAACAAATGTTGTGGAGTTGTTTTATAATTCAAACCAAGTGCATGTATAATTTTAATAAAATGAAAGCTAAAAGTAAAAAAAGAAAAAAAACTTTTGCCCAATGATAAATATTTTTGACTTTAGCTTAGCTGATGTTTTGTTTGAATGTCAAGATAAGCTTTGATTTTCTTTAGAAGGCATAGTGCTTAATTAATTTGCCTAATATAATCGAATATCTGCAATGTGCTAGTCATAGCAGGGGATGTAAATGTAAATTAGACAATAATCCTTGCTTCCAAGGAAGTTGTGATCTAGTTGAGGAGATGAGATATATGCAAATAATCTGCATGGAAGGTAGTATGTAATTTCTGCCAGGAGAGCAGGCTTTCCTGAGTTTTCTTGACGTTTAGCTTTGCCTCAGGTCTTGGGTTAATACAACTCATATATTCATTGATCTCATCCTTGCTTATGATTTTCGGAATTGCTTCATTATAGATCTTGATCTGTTTCCAGTCTTTGTGGTCATGACCCTTTTCTCTGCTCAGCATTTTCTTGGTGCTCTTCACCTGGGAAGATACTTGCCCAATTAGAGAAATACAATAGACAGGAACAGAATCTCTTCTTTCATAGTTCCATTTTTAATTCTAATTTTACTCTTACTTATAGCAGAACACACAGTTCTGCATCTAACAAATGTTCACTAAGTAGCTACAATGGGGCAGAGGGGAATGTACTGAAAGGTTGTTTATAATATTCATGTGAAATAGGAACCAGCTGCTCTCTCAGATTTCCTTTCAAACCTTCCTTTGAATCAGATATAGACCCGTCCAATGGCAAAGGGTTTGGTTTTTGGTTTTAGTTGGGGGGTCAGAACCTAGAAGTATGATTTTACAGATGAGAAACAGACCCAGAGAGGTTAAATGGCTTACCTAAGATCAGAAAGCTGCTGGCTATTTACAGAGTCAACATAGAAGCCCTATTCAAAGTTTTGCTAAGATTTGTGCATGCCTATCATGTAGCTGGTGTTTTGGTAAGCACTTTTACATAGATTCTCACTTCATCACCACAACAGCTCTGCCTTTTAGGTAATACTTCCCTTGTTCCCCACTAACCAGATAAAACATTTGGAATCTATTTGTAGTGACAGATTTAGACCTTAGTTTTCCTAAGTGACTTGTCTAAGGTTGCCTTACTAGAAATAGGGTTTAGAAAAAAGCAGTGTTTATAAAAAGCTTTTGAAAGATTGCCTTATTTTGAATTTTAAGCCCTTTATTATCTGATTTTCAGGCACTTTAATGCAATGCAGTGTGTATAAATAAACTTAATATGTCTGACGTGTTAGAAATGACATTTTGCCTTTGTTGGGTTCTGAGAGGTGGAACTAGATCATGTTGTGGGCCTGGTCAGTCTTTTCATGGACACAAGCCCAGAGAACTCCTTGGGATTAAGCCTCTATATGAAGCTGACACATTTCTGTTACATTGCCACAAACCAGGAAGATCTGCTGCTACTGAATTAGAGAATTGGATTGCTTAAAAACAAAAAAGAAACAAAAAACCAAATACCTCAAGCCTGTTCTTTCTCTTTTACGAATTTACCTTTGAATCTGCCAAAATGTAGTTATCAGTGAGCAAACATAAAAAATCATATTAGTTTCTAGATTTATGATTTTATAAATACTACAAAGAAAAGATTTTAGGAACAATCAAAAAAAAGGTAAAATTAATTTCACAGTATATGTATTAAAACATGCTGCATGCTAAGCATCCAGTACACCAGAGCATACTTACTTTTTTACTTAAAAATCTGCTACAGTTGTATTCTGTCTTACTGTTCTTCAGGATTTTGGAAAAAATATGATTCGATATTTTAGAAAATAAACAACTAATTTTTTTTGAGTTATATGTGTATAACCTTTTTTCAAGATTGATTAAATAACCTCTTTGACAAAGAGTATTTACTCAACGCTCTTGCAATTAAGTTGTACAATCCTTTGTGCTCACTGAACCTATACTAAATTGTTTCTAACGTCATAGATGTATGTAAAGCAGCAAATTTAGTGTGCAAATTTCACAGTGCCCTATTGTAATAAATTTGTGACACTAGCAGCATATATGTATATAACCAATTTAAGGAGGAGGATGTTGGGATTAATTTAGACATTGACACTGAATGATTTTCAGAAAGGTGTAATACAGTGCCTCCAACAGCCCTATTGAGGTGAAAGCAGGGAGTAGGACAGTGCTTTGTCCTTTTATTTCCCTTTAGCTTTATGATTTAACTCACCTTTGTGGAATAGTTATCTTTTTGTGAAATTATGATATCTTCAATTATTAAATATTCTATTCATTAATGTGCTATATCTTGCCTTGGAATACAGTTGAATCTTCAACATTACAGAGTTGCTTGAGAATTATAGACATTTATGATTTCCCTTTTCTCTCAGTGTTCCATTCATCCATTGGGAGTAAATGTTGTCTTTAGGATGTCCTGATGATTATTTCAGTTCTTTACTGACTGGATCATCAAACCTGGTAATGGCAGTGATCTAAGCAATAGAGAGAAGAAAAGTGTGCAGGACAGAGTTTCCTCTCTAGGTGAGTGTTGAATTAGGGAAGAAGCTATGTATAGGAAGAAAGTTTTGAAAATTGGTAATTAATTGGTGTCTTGTCTCCTCTGAAATATCGGAGAGTATATACTTTAGTTACACTCAAGCTCACCTGGAGAAACTGACCAACATGTTGAAAGTTATTTTTAATTTGTTGTTAGATGTTGTGACTCATGGCAAACGCATGCTCAGTAGAACGGGACTATTGTAATCCATAGGGTTTTCGCTACCTGATTTTCGGAAGTAGATTGCCAGGCTTTTCTTCCCACTCTGTCTTGGTCTAGAAGTTCTGCTGAAACCTGTTCGGCATCATAGCAACATGCTCCACTGATAGACAAATGGTGGTTGTGCTTGAAGTGCCTTGTCCAGAAATCGAGTCTATCACTGAACCACCACTGCCCACTTTTTTTAAAACTTAGTTCCTCTTTTTTCCTACAAGCGCAATTTCCCCTTTGTTAAGAGCTGTATCATCTCATTTTACCAGTAAGTTTCTTTAATGCAGCTTGAAAATTCCTTAAATTTGAAGTTCTAGTTGCTATAAAACTTAATCATACCTTAATGAATTGTTTCCATGAGTTTAAAACATGAGTTTACCTAAGGATACCTATATTGGGGGAAAGGTAGTTTCACATCTAATATTACTTTTAAGAGGATACCTCTTCACACATTTTTAATTATTTATCACATTTGCCTAATTGCTGCTTAAATTATTGCTGGTTCTAATTATCACTAATGGCTAATGCTGAATGTTAGAGTCAATTAGGGTGGGCCGAGCAGGGAAGTCACCTGGTGGCGGGATCTAACTTACTTTATTGTTTTTCTCTTGTAAAGAAAACAAAGAATAGAGATACAGGAATAGAATTTTAGGAATGAATTGGTAACCTGTATGAAATTGAAGGCAGCCATTAAATGATAAAATAGTACTTTTGTAATCCAAAAGACTAAGTGGAAATGTGGTATCTTATGTTATGCTTTAACAAATATAAAAATATGAGTAAAGATTTAAAGTACTGCATTTAGCAAGTATGAATCATTTGGAGACAGTCTTAAAGGACCATTCCACATGCTTGAATACCAGAATAATCATTACAGAAAAACTGCTGAGGCACAGAAATGAAGATTAAACACACACACACACGTTTTTTCCTAGAATAAAATGCCCTTTCTGTGATTTGTATGAGCTGTCTTTTTATTTATTTATTCTGATAAATATATATATGTACAGGTATATATAAAACAAAACATTTTCCAATTCATTGATTTTTTTACATATACAATTCAGCGACATCGATCATGTTCATTGTGTTGTACAAGCATTACCACTATCCTTTTTTAAAATTATTTCATCACCATTAACAGAAACTCAGTGTCACCTAAGCAGTGACTCCCCCTTTCTCCCTCCCTCCCACCCCTGCTTACCACTAATAAGCTTTGGTCTCTATACATTTGCCTCTTTAATGTAAGTGGGATTATACGATTTTTCTTCAAAAGGACAACTGACTTATTTCACTTGGCATAATGTTTTCAAGGTTCATCCATGTTGTAGCACGTATCAGGACTTTATTTCTCTTTATGGCTGAATAGAGCCATCTTTCAAAGGGAAATTTCTATGCAGTTTACAAAAACTTCACTTTTTTACATTAGCTTCAATACTTGCTTTAATCATGCAGTAACAATTTCGAATATTTTGAGACTGTTTTGTTAATATGGGGATTTGCTATCGCTTGCTGAGCTGATTTATGATTCTAGTTCTTTGGAATTTCTCAGATCATTGGTATAGAATCAAAGTAAGTCCTTTAGAAGATCCAGAAACTCTACTCTGGGACCTTAGAACATCTTCACATTAGCTTGTGCTTTCCTAAGAGTTCAGGTGTAATGGATTCATCTGGATGGGTCATCCAGATTTGCTATGCATAATGAGGGTTTTCCAATTAGAGCATAAAAAACAGTAGCAGTACCCGTTATCCAGGACTGTGGATGAAAGAGTGTTTACTTCTCTGCTCTCAGGGAAATTTGATATCTATAGAGCTCCTTTGGGAGCCTAGAGCTGTTTCTGTAACTTTTTACCCTCATTATCAAAGCCAGGTATAGTCTGATATGCCCTTCATCTATCTTTCTGTATGTAGTAGAATATACTTAAATAGTATTAAATTCCCAGTTATATGTGCATTGTCAACTTTCAGGTAAAAAATGACTGCTGGAATCCATACCAGATATATTATTGTGCCTTACTTGGTTTTAGTTATTTTGTTTGTACCAGCAATTTTAAAAAGCTATTTGAAAATCACAGTCTTTAGAATCTTTTTTTTCCAGATTTTGTTTTTATCAACAAGGTATTCTGTCTTACCAAACAGCTTGCTGATCTGATGTACTTATGATGCTTTTCAACCCCATCAAGCACTGCTCTTCAGTCATTTATTAGGATGTTTTCGTTTGCTGCCCGGTTGCTCTGACTTCTCGCCGCCTGAGTTGATTTTATAGCTGTTATAACGAGAAAATCTTCCAGCTATAAAATTATAGGACAGGAAGGAACCTTAGGAGTAAACTATAGTTACAGATACAGAAACTTTATAAGATGCTGTCAAATTACTCTCCAAAGTGGTTATACCACTTTATGCTCTCATCAGTCCTATTCTTGATTCTCTTTATATCCTCTCCAGCACTTACACAGGAGCTTCTTTTAAGACTCAGAAATTCTACTTCTAGGTACATATACATGTCCATTTACTTATACACACATCTTAGGTTGTTATACATGTGTTCAAAGAGACATGTGTGGGAATGTTCTTTGCAACACTGTAATAACAAATTAAACATCAATTGATGATTGATAAATCATTATATATTAAAGAATTGGAAGTGTTTAATAATCTGTGATTATAGCTACAGGAAAGAGACAGCATATTGTATTCACTGTTGTGTGTCTTGTGTTTGTAACCTGTTCTTCCTGTAGTGTTTACCACCTTCTCTTGGCTCAGTTTTAAGGAATCTTGTGAATTTTGACAACTAGGCAGATGTGTCAGAATAATAAAGTCTGGCTATTTGTAGGAGGATTTCTATTAACTCTTTCTTGATTGATCTGATAAGGGAATGGCATTTACTGAGTGTTAGGTCCTAAACTAAAGGGACCAGAACTGATTCCCCTGCTCTAACTAAATAAGAATATGATGACTAAAAACAACCATCTCTGAATAAACATGAGAATATTTACATCCTTATTAATAATGAAAGAAATCCAAATGATGATAACATTGAAGTATTTTCTGCCTTGCAGGTTGGTGAAACTAAGAAGTTTGATAATTCTGGTGGTGGCAAGGGTGTGGAGGAAGGGACACTGTCTTCCATGGCTGGTATAAACAATGCAGTCTTTGTGGAAGACAGAGTAGCAGACTCTCTTATAATATAAGAGGCACATATCCTTTCACCCAAGAGTAGCACTGCAAGGAATTACTGCAGCTTCGTTGTACAGAATTCCCAAAATATGTGTACAAGGATGTTCCTTCAGGTATTGATTGCAATAACAAAACAAAATAAACAGCAAAAAAGAGCAAGTAACCTAGATATCCATCAGTATGGGATTGGTTAAATAGTAATTTCACTTGATGGAATAATGCAGCTATTGATTAAATGAGATGTATACGTGCTGATGTGGGAGGGCTCTAAGATATCCTAAATGAAAAAAACAAAGGTGCAGAACAGTATGTAAAGTGTGAAACTGTTGCGTAAAATCGGAAGGAAAAATAAACAGGTACATATACATGAGCATATGCATTAAAAGTTTTTTTTTTTTTTTTAAAAAAAAAAAGCAATTACAAGAGACGTTAACAGTGGTTGCCTTTGGGGAATGAAAGTGGAGGGAAGATGGCTTTTATTTTTCATTTTGTACCTTTCGATATCCTCTGTATTTTCTAATCCAATACATGTTTTACTAGCATTTTCTTTTTAAATGCCAATAGAGTTTTTTATCTAGGATTTTCTTTTCCCTCATTCGATTTTCATGCTAAAACAGTAGGAAACAAACGAAAAATCAGGAAGTGACAGAGTAATTATATAAACACAAAAACAATCATGTTTTCAGTGGGCGTAGATGGTCACTGGAAAAACCCTTCAAAATAGGTCATTACTAATAGTTATTTATTGTCTTGTTAGTTTAAAACAAGATATAAAGGTCAGGATGGTAATGGCTAAAGCCAATTGGTCATTAACTGTGGTAATCATCGACCTTAAAAAGGAGAATTGGTCTTTTAAATGATTTTCTGAGGTTGTTAATAACTGTATTCGAAGATTAGAAGCTGTATTGTGATGGTGACAAGTGTGCCAAAAGATATTGGCCCCATTCATATGAAAAATTATGTTTTTAGTGTGTAATTTACAATAGCATTCATCAAAATTATTCTTTCTAAAAGGAACAGAATGGATTGGTAGCAGTCGCAGTGCCAAGGTTAGGATTAATGGTGCTGAAACATCTAAATTTCCTGCCTTTTAAACCTTTTAAAAACCTTTGAAGAGATTTATATGGCTTTTTGGATACGAAATAGTTCTTAAAAAAATAATAAGATCACTTTTCTCTTGCATGCCTAAAAATGTGTTTGCTGGATGTAGGCAGCAATTTTTACTTTTTTTTTTTTTTTTTTTACTGTCTCTTTATTCATTGTGATTTACTTTTGCTTAAAGGAAAGAGGAACTAGTTTTCCTAAGGACTGCCCTAATGTGATGTCCCCAACCGGACTTTCCCTGGACTCATATTTTGTTAGTACAAGAAGATATGTAATTGTGGGCAGGTGACCTCTAATAGCCTGTTCCAGAATATATGGGCCACGTGCATTTTGTTGTTCTCTGCTATGCACTGATCCTCAGGGCATCTTGCTTGGGGCAGTGAAATATGAACTGAAGCCAAACATAGTTAATGGCATTCCTGAATGCAAGGGTGCAAAGCTCCCTTTTCTTTTTTTTTTCACTGTAAGTTGCAGTCTTATGCAAGTTTATGTCCCTTCAAATGTAGCAGAGCAATGGGCTTCACCCTTTGAATACGTTAAATGTAGATTCTCTTAAATTATCACAAAATATGCATGGGGATGTTCATAATACTGATTTGATATATTTCTGTAAATTAACATTGGTACAGAGTAAAGCAGCATATGTAATTGTGTTTGGTCATTTTATAAGCGTGAATCAGCCTTTGTTTTTAATCATTCCTTCCTGCCATGGTTAAAGATCACATGCAAAGGTCTTACATCAGTGAGATGCGTTCCTGGTTTGTCTCATACCCTCCTTAGCAGGGGAAGACACTGAACTCCTCCTTTCTTAAACAGTAACAGGGTAAGACATGGCAAGTCATTGCAGTACAGAGTCAAGAAGGAGTTAAGACCTGTCTCTAGGCAGAGGGATCAAGATCAGTGCACACTACCACTACTGACCATTCTGATGAGGAGCACAATAGATGAACCCTGATAGAACGGAAAAAAAGTGGAGTAGAACTCAAATTCTTAAAAAGGCCAGACTTGTTGGACCAGTTGAGACTAGAGGACTCCCTGAGACTGTCGCTTTGAGGTACTGTCTAAACTTTGAGCTGAAACTATCCCTAGAAGTCACCTTTTAGTGAAATAACAGATTGACACACAAAATAAAGAATATTATCCATGGGTATGATGCACCAAAAGGTCAACAGTTATTCCAAAGCAAAGAGAAAATAAGGGGGTGGGGAAACTAGACCACTGGCAACAGAACAATAGAACACAATTAAAGAGAATGTTGACACATTGTGAAAAATGTAACTAATGTCACTGAACAGTTTGCATAGATGGGAACCTAATTTGCTGTATAAACTTGCTCCAAATGCACAAAAATGTTATTTAAAAAAAAATCAGTGTACACATTTACTGATTGAGAAGGGAAAAAAGAATGGAAAGCAGAACATTAACTATGGGCTGAACCTGAGTTTGAATGTCTCTCAGCCTGTCCCTGGCTTGAATGTTTCAGCTGTCAAACATAACTTAGAAAACTCAAGAGGAAGTATTACATTAATCCATAGTTTTACTCTTTCTATTGCTCTTTCTTCCTGATGTTGCAAGATTCTTTCTTTTATCATTTCTTTCCTGCTTCAAGAACTTAACTTTAGTTATTCTTTTAAGGTAACTCTGCTGGCAACAAATTCTATAAGTTTTTGTTCATCTGTGAATGTCTTAACTTCCTCTTCATTCCTGAGGGATATTTTTGCTGGATATACAATTCTGACTTGGTAGTTCTTTTCTTTGAGCATTTGAAAAATGTGCCACTTCCTTCTCATCTCCGTGGTTTCTGATGAGAAAGCCACTGCCATTCAAATTGTTTTTCTTTTATAGGTAAGGTATCAATCTCTCTTGCTGTTTTTAAGATTTTTTTTTTTTGGCTGTATTTTTGAGGAATTTGATTATGATGTCTCTTTGTCTATATTTCTTTGGGTTTATCCTGTTTGGAGTTTGCTCAGCTTCTTAAATCTGTAAGTTTGTGTCTTTTATCAAATTTGAGAAAATTTTGCCATACTTTTTGAATACTTTTTTTAGTCTCACATCCTTTCTTCTCTCTTTCTGGGATTGTGATGAAATGAATGTTAGATTTTTTGCTATAGTCACACAGGTGTCTAATACTCTGTTCATTCTTTTTTCCAGTCTATTTTCTGTGTTGTTCAGATTAAATACTTTCTATTGTTCTGTCTTCAAATTCACTGATTCTTTCCTTCATTCTGTTCTTGAGCCCACCCAGTGATTTCTTCATTTTGGTAATTGTATTTTTTAGTTCTAAAGCTTCCATTTGTTTCTTCTTTATATCTTCTCTTTCTTTACTGAGATTTTCTGTTTTTCCATTTGTTTCAAGCATGTCATAGAAGCACTTTTATTATGGCTTCTTTAAAATCCTTTTCAGATAATCTCAATGTCTGTGTCATCTCGGTGTTGGTATCTGTTAATTGTCCTTTCCCATTTGAATTGAGATTTTTCTGGTTCTTGGTATAACAAGCGATTTTCAGTTGAAACCTGGACATTTTGGGTATTAAGTTATGAAACTCTGGATGTTATTTAAACCTTCTGTTTTAGCAGGCCTCCTCTGACACCACACTGATAGGGAAGAGGGGCACCACCTTATTATTGCCATATTGGGGTGGAAATCCAGGTTCTCCCCTTGTCCTCTTTGACATTTTGAGGCAAGAAGGGTACCTTGTTAATGCTTGGTTAGCAGCTGTAGCTCTTAACCACTATGCCACTAGGGTTTCCTAGCTGCATTTAGTGGGAGGAATATAATATTCCATCTTGTCCTAAGATGGGAAGGGCCGGCTTGAATGTTAATCCCTGGCATCTGGCCAATATGAATCCTGTCATTCTAGCATCATGTAGATGAAGGATACAAAATCCAAAATGCCATAAATAATTTGAAGACATTTAAAAGGTAGTAAAACTTAAATTCTGTGAGTAAAAATTAAAATATGTTCAATTTTTTTTTATCAGCTTTGGATATCAAAAATTTAGATTGATTAATTTTTAATGCCCTGGAGGTGCAGTGGTTAAGCCTTTGGCTGCTAACCGAGAGGTCTGCAGTTCGAATCCACCAGCCACTCCTTAGAAATCCTATGGGGCAGTTCTGCTCTGTCCTATAGGGTTGCTGTAAGTCAGAATCGACTAAATGGCAGTGGGTATTATATTAAAAATCTGAAAACTGTGGTTGAAAAGAATCTGACATTACAGTGAAACAAAGTTACTATATTTTTACCCATATTTTATGCAAATAGTGCACACCTGCTACATTTGTTTGCCAACTGCACGCTCCCCTCGTGAGTAATTTCCAATAAGCACTGCTATACCAATTTTTTTTACATGTTGCAGTTAAAAAAAAAAAATAGCATAGTATACTTACAAAAATACCTCGTCGGGGGGCCCTGTTGGCAAACAAGTGTGGAAGGTGTGCATTACTTGTGTAAAAATACCATATGTCTTAACTATAATGCCTTATATTTTTATGAGAAAACTCATGAGAAATCCTTAGTCTGGTAGTCTTATCTCCATTTTACAGATAAGAAAACTGAGGTACAGAAAGTTAAATAATGTGTCCAAAGTAGTCACAGTGCTGCCTAGGGAAGAGCCAGAATTTGATACGTGGACTTTTTCATTCTTTCCATGTACCTTATACATTCACATCTCTGGGCTCTTACACCTTTCGTTCTATTTTCTTACGGGGGTTCCTACCTCACTTCCATACCTGGAATTATCTTTTAAAGATTTTTCAAAGCTTTTTAACTTTCAGGATGCCATTTGGTCCCCTACAAATACGTAAAACTAATTGCTTTCTCTTCTGTGTTTCCAGAACAATTTTTGCGTAACTATTTTAGCATGTATCTCCTGTGCATAGATACGAGTGTCTATGCACATTAACGCCTCTCCCTCCACTCACACTAGACAGGGTCTTTTTTTTTGGAGAGTGTGCATATCACATTTGTTGTTGTTGTTGTTAGTTGCTGTCCAGTGAACTCCAACTCATGGCGACCTTATGTGTAACAACGAAACATTGCCTGGTCCCGCACCATCCTCACAATTGTTGGTGTACGTTTGAGCCCATTGTTGCAGTCACTGTGTCAATTCATCTCATGGAGGGCCTCCCTTGTTTTCACTGACCCTCTATGTTATCAAGCATGATATCCTTTTCTAGTGATCGTTGATAAACATTTGTGAATAGAGTTAAAATTAAGACCTGACTCCCAGTCAGGCACTTAATTTCGCCATGTTACATTGCACGTTAGGTAAGTACAGATGGTCCAAAAAAAAACCATATATATATAAAAGACTGAACCCCCTCAAAAAAAAAAAAAAATCTAAACCAAAAAGCCTCATTGAATAAAGGCATGCTTTTAATACTTGAGTGTTTTTTTTCTTCATGAAACTCAGAAAACTCAGGTTTTCCCGCAGATTAACATTATAAATTTTTTTGTCTTTTGCCAAGCTAACTGATTTATTTTAAAGCAATTATATTGGGCTCGTATTATATGAATACTTTACATGCATTATCACATTTAATCCTTACAATAACTTGATGGAGGTAGGTACTACTAATGACTCTGTTGACATGGAGAATACTGGGGTTTGGAGAGGTTAAGTATGTTGCTGGTGTGTTGTGAGATGAGTGATTCACATCTAGTCCTTGTGACTCAGGATCCAGGTCTTAACTATCTGAACTTATAGAGACCCCAGCCTGCCCATTTCTTTTTGTATACCCATCTATGCGCATAGTGTTTGCTAGTTTCTGATACATATTTTTTTAAAATAGGAGGAGGGAGAGATTCGGCTATGGTAGTGTTTTAGGGTAAAATCACCACAAAGTTATAGTAAAACAAAAAGAAAGGTTTTATTCAACATATGTTCAAAGAAGCCAAAGTGGGGAAACAGACAAGCATGCTGCCAGAACCACATCTGCCTGAGTCCTAGGAACGTTATTTTACAGATTCATCAGTATATATTAACATTACAAAATAGGTAAAATCATGGAAAGTTTAATCTTTTCACAGATTGGCTAAAAACTGCTTAATCACTGTGATTCTACATTTTGAATTGTCTTTCTTAATAATCATTGATACAGGTTTCAGTAACGACAGTAGGGTCTTCATTGGTCCAACAAGTCTTACTATTTACTAAATGCTAATAGAAAAAGATAAGAGTGGAAAGTATGTGGGTCTTTTGTGCTCTGTTTGATCAGTTTATGTGAAAAACCCAAAAAACCCATTGCTGTCGAGCTGATTCCAACTCATAGAGACCCTATAGGACGTAGTAGAACTGCCCCATAGGGTCTTCAAGGAGAGCTGGTACATTTGAACTGCCGGCCTTTTGGTTAGCAGCCTAGCTTGTAACTACTGCACCAACATTGTCCTAGCTATTGTCTTTATACCTCAGGGCCCAGTTGATGTGTCCTTGTGAGTCCTTGTGAGTCCAGCTCCAGCTGGGTCACATTCTTTATACTCAAGGACAGGGAATAATGGCTCCAATATTATCTCCTAAATCAGTAGGGAGAATAACGAAAGGTGCAAGTGGTATGGTGTCTCTTCCTCATTCAACCCTTGAGTTGAAATCCTATGGTTAGAGGGGAAGGACCAGAAACTGCTTGTGAGAGACAGACATTGGGAGATGGTGGGCCCCAACAGAAGGTTTTTGGGGTTCAAGTGATGAAGTTTGACTCAGAGTCAGGGAGGAGGTCATTGACTTCTCCTCTGCAATGCTCTGGCTCTCTGTGGGCTGGAAGCTGCAGGAGCTGCAGGAGATCAGGCCTTTACACTGGAGTAGTCAAGAGAGGCAGTAGAAGCCCTAAGCGCCATCGAGTGGCTCTGCTGCTGCAGACAGGGACACAACAGAAACGAGAGCAGGAGGGGCAGAACAAGTGTTCTAGGGTAAAAAAATTCACAAAGTTTAGTAGGGCAGAAAGGCTCTTTCAAAGAGGCAAAAGTAGGAAATGGAAAAGCATGCTTCCAGAGTCATGTCTTCCCGAGTCCAAGGAATATTACAGAATAGACCAGAAGTGGGAAGATGGACAAGCATGCTGCTAGAGCCATCTCTGTCAGATTGTGAGGAACGTTACAGAATAATCAGTATATATTAACATTACAAAATGGGTAAAATCATGGAAAGTTTCATCTTTTCACAGATTGGCTAAAAACTGCCAAATCACTGTGATTCTGCATTTTGAATTGTCTTTCTTAATAATCGTTGGTACAAGTTTCAGTGAAGACAGTCAGGAGTGTCTTCATTGATCCAAAGAATCTTACTATTCACTGAATGTTAATAAAACAAGATAAGTGTTGAAAGTATGCAGGTCTTCTGTGCTGTTTATGATTTGTTTATGTGAAAAGTTCCCTAAAAGATGTTTTCCAAGGTTGACCTAAATATCCTCTTTATACCTCAGGACCCAGGTGATGTGTCGTTGTGAGTCCTTGTGGGTCCTTGTGAGTCCACTTCCAGCTGGGTCACATTCTTTATGCTCAAGGAGAGGGATTAATGGCTGCGATATTATCTCTTAAATCACAAGTTAAGATTTTGTGGGGACATCAGCTAACTGGGTATTTGGGGAAGAGTGAAGTACCACTTTGGGCATCTCAAAAATGACTATGGAGAAAATTTGAAGGGGCTGATTTCTACTGGTCAGGCTAGTGAGGATTCTAGCTCCCTAATCAGGGCAATAAAAGCACATATACCCAATTTTATAGTTTCATGCAGGTGAAGTTTAGGATATTTAGGATATATTTGATTTATACTGTCTTCAGACTCGATATTGGTGAGAAATTGTATAATACAAGCACATTATCATCATGTTACTAGAGCAGTTGGCTTTGCAGCTTCCTGGAATGCATCCCTCTATAAACATTTCATATTCGTGTGCATTTTAAAGTACCTTTCTATACTGTATGTCTTGTTTTGTAATCCAGCCATGTGTTGGAAGAGTGGTTTGATCTTTTATATTTCTGATTTGTATCTTGATTCTAAACTAGTAAATTGACTTCATACAGTATTCTTCCTATTTAGTAATAATTTTTTTAAACTTTGCATTTTTTCATTTTATAGGAAGAAAAATGTAAGCAGATTTTCAAATATTGTTGTCTTTGGCCTACCTAATCAAAGTACTTAGATGTAGTGCATACTACAAATATAGTTTTTTTCTTACTGCATAGTTTGTAGAAGTTATTTTGGAAGAATAAAGGCTAGGTAGGAATGTGCTATTAACTTATATATTTAATATTTTGTATGTTAAAATAATTTATAATCTGTTTTTCCCATTTGTAAGAATATTTATTATTAAATTTTCTACACTTATATGAAAATTATTTAGGCTAAAATAAGAAAGTAAACTTTAGAATGCTCCTGTGTTTTCTTTCTTTTTTTTAGTATTTTTTTAATGTGGCTGTAAGAGTAAAAAATATTTATGTTGAACTTTGGCATTATAGAAAAAAATAAAGAAAAATTAAAATTACACTTCTATAATCCCACCACCAAGAGGTAGTACCAAATACATTTGAGTGGTTTCAAATTTTCCATTATTATTGATAGTGCATCCTGGTCTACATATCTGTCTTCTTCTCTGCTTAGCCTAGTGCTTAGAAGTCTCTAGAAGTACTCTTCCTGGGTCAAATTGTGTAAACATCTTTAAGACTTTTACACTGTCGCATAAATATAAATGAAAACCATCTAGCACCAAAACCAAACCCATTGCCATCGAGTCGATTCTGACTCACAGTGACCCTATAGGACAGAGTACAACTGCCCCATAGGGTTTCCAGGGAGCAGCTGGTGGATCTGAACTGCCAATCTTTTGGTTAGCACCAAGCTCTCAACCACTGACCCACCAGGGCTCCTCATCTAGCATAGTGCCTGGCAAATAGGCACTCAAATATTGACTTAACAACAGAAATACTGTGTTGCATTTGTCATTTTGTTCTCAGTGATAAGGTTTTTCCAAAACCAGCCTTTCTTGGATTGATTGATTCATTGATTCATTCATGTATTCAAGAGTTGTTTATTTAGTACCTACCATCTGTCAGGCCCTGTGCTGCTGCTAAGTGTTAACTTATACTCGGATAGAATGTCCTCATGAAAATATTTAAAAACCTCCTTTGAGTCTTATACCTGGAGAGATGAATCTGTGTTTTGATGTTGTACAACATGAGCTCTGCCCTTTTTGAGCTTCTAATTTAAAATATGAGACACATTTATACGGTACACTTAGATATATGTATTTTTTTCCTCTGCCAAAACTGACAAAGAAAATGCCTTGTTTATATTCATGTTACTTAACGTGGCTTCCTTGGTGGAGGTTAAGTATGTGTGTGCCGAGTGAACTGGGTTAGGGTGGTTGATGAATTTGCCATCTTACAATTATTTGGGAACCTTATTTAAAGGAGGTAGGATTTTATAAGCTGTTTGACATGTAAGAAGGAACATTTAGTGAGCTGTGATTGTATTTGTCTGACATGATGAAAAATGTATAACCTAATTTTAGGTTTCGTATTTTGATAATAGGTTTGCTTGTTTAAAGAGTGTTAAACATGAATATGTAAGAAATGTTCCATATTCATACATAAGGGTGTTTGTACTCTTTTTTTTTTTATTTTATTTTTTACAAGTGATTATTGTCTTTCATTTATGGTTAAAACACAGGTTGATAGGACTTTATGCCTGGGAAGCATTTTCTCCTATTAAAATATTAAAGCCTAATATGAAATATTTTTACAAATACAGGAGAATTTTTGAAGGTTATGTCTTGTTTCTATGCATTTTCTTTTTCCTATTATACATCCAACCTTCCAGGGATGGGTGTATTCTTTGTTGTTAGGAATATTGTACATTTAAATTAAGTTGCCTCATATATACAGAGTTAAATACCTTAGTGGAAAGCTTCTTTATAATTAACAAATAAACTTTTCTATTGTACTTAATACCCAAGACCTTAAGAGCATTACAAAACTTAATTTTGAATGTATAGATTTGATTGTATTTTTCAAAGACTTTAAGAACAGTAGGAATGCACTACCCTCTTCAAGTGCTGTTAGAGTAAAATAATTTGTCAAGTTAGAGCATTAAAAATATAATCAACATAGTTTAACAAAATAAATAATTATTTGGGTCAATTCCTTTTGTTTTCTCTATTTACATATATCTCAAAGTACAGTTAAACCTGTTATGTACAGCTAGACCTGTTATTGATATTTTACTCACTGGTAGCTTCATTTAACTTGAATTTTTTATTTCCCTTCATACATCAATCTGATGAACAGGTAAAGAATAGACCAGTATGTATGGTTGTCATTTCTGATTTCTAACGGCTTGGTATGGGGCAGGTAGAACATATCATAGTACAGTTTTCATAAAATGCTGATTTATATCTTATGAAATATAATAATAGGAATGAAAGTTAACTTTGTACAATAATCTTCAAAATGCCTGCTCCAAAGACGTAGGGGAAGGAAGTGTGTACGTTGAACATTGGGTAGCCTTTGTTGAACACGTAGTATAATATGTGCCCGGCATATAGCTATTCTCTTGGAATGCTCCTAACAACCCCAGTAGGTTGTTATGATAATAAATAACTTTCAGATAATGAATGACTTTTTTAAGGTTACACAGGTAATGAGAGGTAAAGGTGAAGCTGGATTGCAAACAAGGCAGTCTGATTGCCGTGATTTCATAGAGTCACATAATCTTAAATTGCTTTTTGAGATGAGTGAGTTTAATTTTACTGATTTTAAGTTAATACAATAATTATATTTAAAAAGTATTCATTCCATATTACGGTCAGCTTGTTAAGGAAGGGTGAGGTGCTGGGCAAAAGAATTCAGAAGAAACATGAAGAAAAGGAAAGAACCAGAGAAAGAAGGTGACAGATGGAAGTGCAAGAAAGGGGAGAGAACAAATGGCATGGAGAAGAGAATGTATTCAGGCAAAAGTTGAGAGAGGAGAGCAGAGAATACAAAGTTACATAGGTAATGAAACCAGGGACAGTTTGAAATAAATAATAAATTACCTTTATTACACCTGGTTTTTCCCTTGGTTTGAGAATTTTAGCATGCCTTTTGAAAGACACACTAGCTCTTCTACTGCTGTTGAGAGCTCTTCCACTGTTCTTTGTGTATTAGCCTTCTGAAACTTAAGTTCATTTCATCCTTCATTTTTCTTTATCCAAAGTTATATGATTAGGAATTCAAGTTGTGTGTACTACTTCTATTTTCTTATATAACACATGATGCATGATACAATCAAATTTTAGTAGTGACCTCTCTGATAGATTTAATTTAGCCTTTAGTCGTACCCTTGTGAATTTTTCCTTTATAGTCTTTGACATAATCCTCAGACTAACTATATCTGTTAATTTAAAGGTTTTATTTAGAAATGAAATAAAGTTTGAGAGAACGGAAGAGGAATACTTTCAGAGAATAAAAACAATTTTCCTGTGGTATGACCAAAGAAATAATTTGTATGTTTATGAAACAACTAGTATACTATCAATATTGTTTACTTATTACTTAATTGATCTCAGATTTAGTGCTCAAATAGATTCTTTGGTTGTATTGTTAGCACATTATAGACACAAGTTATGATGAAAAGAGCACCAGGATCATGAGTAAATTCGGGCAGGTCACCTGTCTACCCTACTGGGCTAATGTACAAATGAATGTGCGTGATAGAAAGTAAATATCACTGCTGTATACATCTATGGTTGTAACATTAGTAGATTACTTTTTAGATTACCCCTTGCATGAAGCAAAGGATGAGCAGACACAGATTAGACCAATTCTTTTTCATTTAGATTATCCAAATATTGGATTTCAATAAACTAAAGAAGTATTAGTCAAAAAAAAACTAGGTCAGCAAATTGATATAAAGTGGTTAAGTCATATCTAACTTATCATAGATCTTTTTAATAGGAACACATATCTGTGACATTTGTTCTGGACCAGTGTCTTTTCCTTTCACAATACTTTTATGCCTAATTTATAAATCTCTTTTTATCAGCCAATCTGACTTTTCCAAACCTAGACTAACATTAAGTAAGACAGAATGAACAAAAATCAGGGAAGGTCAAATAAGCAAATTATCAGATTCTTATTGGACACTAATGGAATTTTAGACATTTAGAAAATGATTATGAATTTTAATGCCCTTGTTGACAAAGGGTCATTTTTTATAAAATTGTGGTAAATTTTTAATGATAATTTTAAATCATTGCATTGGGTTATTAGCTCTATAAAAACCATATAAATATAGTTCATTTCTCATATTATCTCACTTGAACATTTTTACTGAATTACTTTTATAGATATGATAGTAGTGTTATAGTTATGATTTTTTAAAGAGCCTGATCTTTTAGAGATAGGCTGAAATAATTACATATAAATATGATATTTTGGAAGTAGATGAAACAGGATTGGCCATGAGTTAATAATTGTTGAAGCTAGGTGATTGGGAAATGGAGGTTTATTTTACTATTCAGTCTACTTTTGTATATGTTTGAAATTTTCTTAATAAAAAGCTAAGATACTAAATTTCACTGATTTGGGTGTCTAATTAGTTTGATGAAATGATTGTATAGTTTCAGTTTAAGGTTAAAGTTGTCTTAATAAATGTGAATTCTTCAATCTTGTTTTTTCTCATGATATGTAAAAGCAGTATTTATTATACCTCTACTGAAATGATATCAGGCATGTAATTAAGACTTAGCTTAAAATGTTTGGGAAGAATCTTACTTGTAATAATTGAGCCTAATTTCTAGTCATTTTTTGGCTCCTTTCCGTGTGAACTACTTAATTATGGCATACATAGAAAATTATAATTCATCGACTACTGAAAATGATTATATCAGTGTGAAAGCTTGTAGTGATCACATTTGTAATAAATGTTTGTTTAATGTACTCTTCTCGCTGGATTGTAAGTTTTTCATGAGAGCAGTATATCTGTCTTATTGTACGTAGCGCATTTCTTGGCACATGATGGTGCTCAGTAAATATTTATTATCAGACTCTGGTTTAAAATGAAAACATTTCTATTTAAATAATCTGCTTTTAAATTTCTTGAAAAAATTTACTAAAGATATGAAGATTTTTATTAAAGAGCATAGTGAAAAAGATCTTCCTGAAAAAATTTGATAAGTAAATCCATACTAATTGTTTTATCTCCGTATTTAGCTCTCACCTTTTATGTGACAAGTTTTGTGTTTTTATACTGCTATTTCAAATGAGAAGGCTTCCAGTGAACATAAACACTGTACCCTGTGACAGATATAACACAGAAAAGCAAAGGAAAGTGAAGATGAAAAAAGAAAGAAGAATATTTATATAGATTTTGAAGAGTTGAAAAGACAAATAGAAATTTTGTGTTCTCTTTTTAAAGATCCTATGAGTAAAATTTTCTTTTCTGATTTCTCCTTACTGGTGTATAGAAACCCTACTGATTTTTGTGTCTTGTTCTTGTATCCTGAAATGTTGCTTAATCCTTCTATTAGTTCTAGGAGCTTTCTTGTGGATTCTTTGGGATTTTAATCTGCTCTTTTTATACTCAAAAGTGACTAGTTCAGAGACACACCGTACACTGATATGGCCTCATTAACATAACAAAGAACACAATTCCCAAACGGGATTACAAGTATAGGTATAGGGGTTAGGATTCTAACACATATTTTGTGGGGACACAATTCAATCCATAACAACCCAATTCAAAAAAGGGGTCTAAAGTTAAACATACTCTTATCATATGACATCAATTCCACTCCTAGATATTTACCCAAGCGAAATGAAAATATGTGTCCATACAAAGACACATATGTGAATGCTCACTGCAGCATTATTCCTAAAAGCCCAGTATTGGAAGGAATTCAGATGTTCATCAACTGGTGAATAAACAAACTGTGATATATCCATAAAATGGAATTCTGCTTAGCAATAAAATGAACAAACTGCTGATGCATGTAATAGCATGAATGAACCTCAAAAACATTACAAAAGAAGCTAGACACAAATACTACATATTATACAATTCTGTTTATATGAGATTTCTAGAAAAGACAAAACTATTTAGATAGAAGAGATCAGTGGTTGCCTGGGGCTAGGACTGGGAGCTGGGATTGATTGCCTATGGGCATAAAGGAATTTTTTTTTTTTTTAAATATTTTATTGTACTTCAGGTGAAGGCTTACAGAACAGATAGTTTCTCATGTAACAGTAGCACACATGCTGTTTTATGACATTGGTTAACAACCCCACAACATTTTAACCCTCTAAATTCTCAACTTTTTTTTTTTTTCGGTGAAAATACAGATAGC
>NW_004443983.1:14268257-14286237 GCF_000243295.1 Trichechus manatus latirostris
TCCCGAAGGGATGAGACCAGTGGAGTATCTTAGATGGCCGCTCACAGGCTTTTAAGACTCAAGACACTACTCACCAAGGTAGAATGTAGAGCATTATCTTTATAAGTAGTGTCAGGGCATAAAGGAATTTTTGGGGGGTGATGGCAGTGTTCTAAAATGGGTGATGATTGCACAACTGTATAAGTTTATTAAACCTCAACAAACTATACTCTTAAAATGGGTGTATTTTATGGTATGTAAATTATACTTCAATAAAGTTGTTAAAAATGACCTCTGTAGTGCTTTGATTGGAGCCCTGGTCGCACAATGGTTAAGAGCTCAGCTGCTAACCAAAAGCTAGGCATGTTTGAATCCACCAGGCGCTCCTTAGAAACCCTATGGGGCATTTCTACTCTGTCTTATAGGGTCACTACAAGTCGGAATCGACTTGACTGCAACGGGTTTTGGTTAGTGCTTTGATTATGACATAACCATTCAGTTTACCTCAAAAAGATGACATAGTCCTTCATCCTTAGAGCAGTACTTCTGAAACTTTAATGTGCATAAGAATCACCTGGGGATTTGTTAAAATGGAGATTAGGATCCAGTAGGTCTGTAAGTGGGGCATGAGAGTCTGCATTTTTAACAAGCTCCAAGTTCATGCCAGTGTTTCTGGTCTGAGGACCACACTTTGAATGCAAGGCCTTAGAACTTAACATAACCCAGGCTGCACATTAGAATCTCATGGGAAGCTTTTAAAATAAAATAGATTCAGAGCTCTACCCAGACTAGGAGCCCTGGTGGCGCAGTGGTTAAGTGCTTGATGCTAACTGAGACGTCGGCTTTTCTAACAGAATCCTCCAGCTGTTCCACAGGAGAAAAGACCTTAAATGTTTTTTGTTAATATAATGTCTTTAGAAAGCTACGTGTTAGATAAGTCCATTTTTAATTTATCAATGGCACCCTTCGTCTTAATATGCTAAAGCATACTTTACTTTTGAGGGCAGAATTAATCTTTTATCAGATTTACCATGGGTGTTGTTGTTTTCTTTATTCCATAAAAATGTTCTGTGTGATTGTTTTAGAGTTAAGGTGCCCACATACCTTTATTTTTCAATATCTGTTCAGAATAGATAAGGAAGATACAAAATAAATCATCCATATTAAAGCTAATGCAAAGGAGATGTAAGCAGCCACTAAGTTTGAAAAACTAACAAAGGTGTTAACTTTCTGATTTCATCTTGACTGTGGAAAGTGAATCTGAAATTTATCATGTGATAGATAATATTTGGACCTTCTTTTATAAGCTACAAGTTTGTGAAAACATGATGAAAATTTTAGCACAATTGCAAGAAGGTAATTTTATACATGGAAATTTTTTGGGAGTAGGGGAAGACAAAAAATGAATTTCATTCTGCAGTTTTTTTGAAGCGGGGACAATTAGAAATGCCAAATACTGTTATTGTAGCTTCTTTGCAGCACCGGGCTCTCAGACTTTGACATGCTTGGGGGGTTTGTAAAAATACAGATCTTTGGGCCCTACCTTTCTGCTGGCAAGGGGTCTGGTCATCTGTGTTTTTAATAAACTCCGCAGGGGATTCTTTTTTTAAAATTTTTAAAAATTTTTATTTTATTGTGTTTTTGATGAAGGTTTACACAGCAGTTTAGTTTCCCATTCAACAGTTTCTATATAAGTTGTTCAGTGACACTGATTACATTCCATTTCCATTAATCTAGTTTCTCTTCCCCCTTTCATTCTCATCTTTGTGAAGGTAATTGTTAACCATTTTGTCTCATATAGGTGATTTTTTTAAAGGAGCACCGTACTTTCAGGTGATATTCATTATTTTTTGAGCTAATTTATTATTTAGCTACAGGGTGACCTCAGGAGTTAGTTTTGGTTCAAGGTTTGAAGAATATCTCAGGGCAGTAGTCATGGGGAGTCCTCTAGTCTCAACCAGTCCAGTCAGTCTGTTTTTGTTTTTTTTTTTAGAAATTTGAAGTTCTGTTCCATATCATGGTCCATCTATTGTGGCCCTGATTAGAATGGTCAGTAGTGGTAGTCGGGCATCATCTGGATTTTCTGGTCTCCGGGTAGATGAGCCTGTGGTTTGTGTGACTGTTTGTCCTATAAACTAGTTTCTTCTTTGAGTCTTTAGTTTCCTTCTTTCTCTTTTGTTCCTGATGAGTGGAGAACAGTAGTTGTATCTTAGATGGCTGCTCACAAGCTTTTAAGACCCCAGACACTACTCACCAAGTCAGGACATAGAACATAACTTTATGAACTATATTATGACAATTGACTGAGATGTCCCATGAGACGATGGTCCTAATCCTTCAAACCCAGAAATCCAGTTCCGTGAGGTATTTGTCTAAGAAATATCTGTAACTGTGCTCAAGGGCTTCTAATACACATTAAATCTTAGAGCTACTGACATAAAAATCTCCCCTCCCCCTTTTTAGAAGACTTCCTAACACACAAAAACCATATCAGAGAAAGTAAAGCCACTATTATAATGTTTTTTTTTAAATCAGTATATTAAAAGAGTACAAATATATCCTTGATCTAAAAATAAATATAAGGAAGAAAAAAGTATGATGAAGCGGGGAGGAGGTAAAGAAGAAAAATTATTTATTCCTTTATTTAGCAGGTATTCACTATCTTCTTACTAAGTGCCAGGGACTGTTCTAGGTGCTGATGGTGTAAGAGTGGGGACTAGGTGAAGTGTGGGAAGATCAACCAAACTAGTTTGCCTGGGAATGAGGGGTTTTTCAGGATATGGGGCTTTCACTGCTAAAACGGAGACTGTCCTAGGCAATCTGAATGCTTGATCACCCTAATGGAAGGGGAGAAGATGAGTTCCTGCCTGGAGTTTCTATTCTGGTGGAGGAAGGAAGAAAACAAATTAATAGGCAAATAAGTATATAATATAAAGTCAAGTATGTATATAATACGATGTATAATATAATGTCAAGTAGTGGTAAATGTGATGAAGAAAATCAAAGAGGTTAAGGGACAGAGAGTGACTAGGGGAGTTATTTGTTGTTATTTTAGCTAGGAAGGCCAGAGAGAGTCTCAGCAGGTAACACTGAACTGAAGACCAGAATGAAGTAGGGAAGGGAGCCATGGGGCCATGTAGGAAGTATGGATTTGGGGCAGAGGGAAGAACAAATATTAAGTCCTTGGGACTGAAACAGGCTTGACGTGTTTAAGGAATAGTTTGAGACCGTTTTGGCTGGAGTAAGGAAGATAGGTGGAAGTATGAAGGAAATGAAAGGAGTTGAGGTCTGATTGGGATTAAATGTCTAGGCCCTTAATGACAATGAAGGAATTTGGGTTGTAAGTATGATGAGAAACCACTGGAGACTTTTGAGCAGCAAAGTGAAATTAGATCTTGTGGCTGCTTTGGGAGGAATAAGCAACAGAGGAACTAGAGTGGAAGCAGGAGCAGTGGTTAGAAGGCTATTTCTGTAGTTCAGGCAGGAGATGATACTGACAATTGACTAAGGTGGTAGTGGTGGCAGAGGTGAGAAGTAGACAGATTTAGTATATTTTTGGAAGAACTGATTGGATGATGTTTAGAGTGAAAAATATTTTGGCTTGAATAACTGGGTATATAGAGGTGCCATTCATTGGAATTGGGAACCCAGTGAGGAACAGGTTTGTATCTGAATATAAATATTTCTCCTTTGGACATGTTAAGATCAAGATACCTGTAGACGTCTAAAGAAAGTGAGCAGGCAGTTGGATATACCAGTAGAGTAGAGTGCAGAGGTTTGGGCTGGAGATATGAATTTGAGGGCCATAAATATATAATTTGATTTAAAACCATAAGATTATATTAGATCACCTAGAGAACATTCATAGACAGAAAAGTGAAATGGGATGAGAACTGAGATGAGATGGATTTAGCAAAGTGACTGAGAAGAGCTATCAGTAAGGAAGGAATAAATCCAGGAGAGTGTGTTATACCAGAAGTAAGTGAATAAACTGTTTAAGAAGGACCATCACCTGTGCCAAATGCTGCTAAGAAGCTGGGATGAGAATCAGAATTGACCATTTAATTTGATGGCATGGTGACAGTTGGATGATAGGGACAAAAGCCTGCTTAGAGTGCGATCAAAAGAGAGTGGGAAATGTGGTTTATTCATACAATGGAATATTTTTTGGCAGTAAAAAGGAAAGGAAATACTGATACATACTACAACATGGATAAACGTTGAAAACATGCTAAGTGAAAGAAATCAGTCAGAAAAGCCACAAATTGTATGATTCCATTCATATGAAATGTCCCAAGCAGGCAAATCCATAGAGACAGAAAGTAGATTAGTTGTTGCCAGGGTCTGGGGCAAGAAGAAATAGGGAATGACTGCTAATGAGGATGGGGTTTCTTTTTGGGGTGATAAAAATGTTCTTGAATTAGATATTGGTGATGATTTCACGACTCTGTGAATATAGGAAAAAACACTTAACTATATACTTTGAAAGGGTGAATTTTATGGTATGTGAATTGTATTTCAATAACATATATATTAAAAAAGAGAAAGAGAGGAAGGTGAAGAAATAGTGATAGCAATGTCAGCATTTCTTTGAGGAGCTTTCTATAAAGAAGTACCAAAACATAGGGTGATGATAGAAAGGAATGGGGGGACAGGTCAAGGGAAGATACATTTTTTTTAAACATTGGAGATATTATCGCATGTTTGTTTGCTGATTCAAATGAACCGATGGAAAGGGATGTATTAATGATGCAAGGTGGGGCAGAGGGAAATTGTAGGAGCCAAATCATTGAGTTCACTGGAATGTCACCTTGAGTAACTTTCTTTGTGTCTGTTTCCTAGGTGACAGATCAGTCAGTGAAAGCATTTGCTGAGCACTGTCCTGAGCTTCAGTATGTTGGCTTCATGGGTTGTTCAGTTACTTCTAAAGGAGTCATCCACCTAACCAAGGTAGGTATTGTGTCTAAATCTTCTTGGCATTTCTGATTATCATTCAGGTAGTTGGCTCCAAACTTACATAATGTACTTGAATGAAGATTAGTTTGACCATTATAGAACTAACTGTACTAGTGTTTTAATAAAGTTAAATCAGGTTTAGGCAACAATATCAAACATATCCTTTCTGAAACAGGACACTCGTCTAAACAAGAAGCTTAGTTTTGCTTTTTCTTTTTAATTGTAATTTAGATGAAGGTTTACAGAGCAAATTAGTTTCTCATTAAACAATTAATAAACATTGTTTTGTGACATTTGTTGCGAACCCCACGACATATCAACACTCTCCACTTCTCGACCTTGGGTTCCCCATTACCAGCTTTCCTGTCCACTCCTGCCTTCTTGTCCTTGCCCCTGAGCTGGTGTGCCCATTTAGTCTCATTTTGTTTTATGGGCCTGTCTAATTTTTGGGTGAAGGGTGAACCTAAGGAGTAACTTTGTTACTGAACTATAAGGGTGTCTGGGGGTCATACTCTTGGGGTTTCTCCAGTCTCTGTCAGACCAGTAAGTCTGGTCTTTTTTTGTGTGTGTGAGTTAGAATTTTGCTCTATATTTTTCTCCAGCTCTGTCCGGGACCCTCTATTGTGATCTCTGTCAGAGCAGTCAGTGGTGGTAGCCGGACTGTGCTGGACTCAGTCTGGTGGAGGCTGTGGTAGTTGTGGTCCTTTAGTCCTTTGGACTAATCTTTCCCTTATGTCTTTGGTTTTCTTCATTCTCCCTTGCTCCAGATAGAATGAGACCAGTGGAGTATCTTAGATGGCACTTTTTTGCTTTTTTATTGCTAACGATTATGAAATATATGCATTAAAGAAACCAATGTTTATGAGAAGAATCATTTAAATGTTAATGTATTGAGTTTAGAAGATATTTTGATTGAAGTTTTGTTTTTGCTGTTCACGTATCACAGGGTCCTGTGAGCATTTGGCTTTTAAGAAGTGAATATGCTCAGTGTATTTGATTAGTCTGAATATGTAAGGTGAAAAGAGAAGTGAATTTATGTAAAAAATTAACCTCATAGCTCAGATAGTTGACTTACACACCAAATATAGGAAATCTCATATTTTAGCAAGGATAAAAATGCAAATTCCTTAGTACTCTCACTTGTGTCATTGCTCCTGCTTTCCAGAGCTCTAAAATAATTGGGAGCTAATTATTACGTACATGTAAAAGAAAAAGTGTCTGCTATAAAATTTACATGTGTATTATCAGAAATTTATCAGTGCATAGATTTTAACTGTACCATGTAGCACTTATTAGAATGGATGTGAGTCCTGCCTTTTCCATTTACTAGCTGAATATTTTTATTCAACCTTCCTTCATATTTCAACTATTGAACAACTGTTGTTTTAGCAGCTGTTATGGATTGAATTGTGTCCCCTTGAAATATGTGCTGTAAATCCCAACTCCTAATCTGTGGTTATAATCCCATTTGGAAATAGAGTTTCTTTGTTGTGTTAATGAGAGTGTTAGAGTAGGTGTCTCTTAAATAAATCTCTTTTGAGATATAAAAGAGCAGATTAAGCGAGCAAGCAGAGATGGGGGAAGACAGATGCCATGCCACATGAAGACCACCATGATGGCCAAGGAATAGAAGCTGAAAAGAGACAAGGACCTTTCCTCCAGAACCCACAAAGAGAGAAAGCCTTCCTCTAGAGCCAGTGCCCTGAATTTGGAATTCTAGCATCCTAAACTGTGAAAGTGCAGTGGTTAAGAGCTACGGCTTCTAATCAAAAGGTCTGCAGTCTGAATCCACCAGCTGCTCCTTGGAAACCCTATGAGGCAGTATTACTGTCTCTTGGGTTGCTATGAGTCGGAATTGACTGGATGACAACAGGTTTGGGCTTTTTTTTTTGTCTAGACTGTAGGAGCCCTGGTGGCGCAGAAGTTAAAGCACTCAGCTGCTAACCAAAAAGTCCGTGGATAGAACTCACCAGCCACTCTCCGGGAGAAAGATGTGGCAGTCTGCTTCCATAAGGATTTACAGGCTTGGAAACCCTATGGGGAATACTTCCTCCTGTAGTGTCACTATGAGTTGGAATCAACTCTTCTGCTATGCATTTGGTTTGATTTGGTTTTGGGCTAGACAATAGTGCTTTAATACCTTTGTCCCTAGAGGGACTAGTGGGAACATGTAAAAAGACATGAAAGTTAATGTGAAGTGGCTCCTATTGGCCTAAGTCATGATAGATTTGAATATCAAACGTCTATATATTTATATCTTTATTACTGGTTCTGTTTCTCTAGAGAACTCTAAGACAGTTATCATATGACCCAGCAATCCTACTCCTAGATATATACCCAAAAGTTGAAAACTTAGGTTCACATACAACCTTGTACATGATTGTTCACAGCAGTATTATTCATAATAGCCAAAAAAGTGGAAACGACCCAAATGTCCGTCAGCTAATGAATAAACAAAATGTGGTATATACATGCAATTGAATATTATGAAAGAATACGTGAAAGAAGCTAATCACGAAAGGTCATTTATGCGTGATTCCTTTTATATGAAATGTCCAGGATAGGCAAGCCAATAGAGAAAGAAAGTAGATTAGTGGTTGCCAGAGGCTGGGGGATGGGAGAGGAGGGAATAGAGAATGACTAGTAATGCATGCTAGGTTTCTTTTTGGGGTGATAAAAATGTCTTGGAATTAGATATTGGTAGTGGTTATACGATTGAATATACTAAAAACCACTGAACTGTATACTTCGGAAAGGTGAATCTCATGCTATGTAATTTTTTGTCAAAAAACATTCTAGAATACAAGACATAGGAGAAAACTTTTATAACCTTGTGTTGGGCAAGGATTTCTTGGATATGACACCAAAAGCATGATCCAAGTTAATAAACAAATTAATGAATTCACAAAAAATTAATAAAATTAATCAAGTAAAATATCATGGTCTTTGATATACATTGTTAAAAGAATAAGACTACAAACCACAGACTGGGAAAGATATTTGCAAATCAATACCTGATAAAGGGCTTATATCTACAATATATAAAAAACACTCAAAACTCAATATTAAGAAAACAAAAAAAGCCCAATGAAGAATAGACAAAAGTTATGAACACTCACCAAAGAAGATATACAGAGGGGAAGCACATGAAAAGATGTTCATAGCATTAGAGATTCAGGACATGCAAATTAAAATTACAATGAAATATCACTACACATCTATCAGATTGACTAAATTAAAAATACTGGCCATATCAAGTATTGGCGAGGATGTGGAGAAACTGGAACCCTCATATCTTGCTCATAGGAATGTAAAATGATCCAACCACTTTGGGAAACAGTTTGTTAATTTCTAAGAAAGCTAAAGGTATATCTACCGTATGATCCAGCCATTCCACAACTAGATATTTACCCAAGAGAAATGGTAGCACATGCCCATACAAAGACATACATGGATCCTCATAGGAGCTTTATTTGTAATAGCCCAAAACTAGAAGCAACCCAAATGTCTGTCAGCAGGTGTATATATAAACAATCTGTGGTATGTTCATACAATGGGATGCCACACAGAATTTAAAAGGAATGAACTATTGATACATGCTGCAACATGGATGAATCTCAAAATAAGTATGCTGAATATAAAAAGCCAGACAAAAAAAGAGTACATATAGTATGGTTCCATTCCTATAAAATTCTAGGAAATGCCAATGATTGTATAGTGATAGAAAGCAGACCAGTGGTTGCCTGGAAACTGGGATGGGATGGGGGAAGAGGAGGGGTTATTTCAAAATAGCAGGGGGAAAATTTGAGAGAGGAGATACATGTTTATTTTGTTGATAGTGGTGAAGGTTTTATGAGTGGATACATATGCCAAAACTTACCAAATTGTACACTTTAAATATGTACAGTTTTTGGTATGCCAATTTTACCTCAGTAAAGTCTTTACAAACTCATTGGTCATCTTTAGTAGAACAGGAACTCATACTCTAAAAATTAATAAACAATGTGAGAATCACACATTTATCCTTCTTTTTGAATTAACTATATAAGAGTAATCACATAATTCATAAGGGAACATTCTTCTATACAGAAGAATTCTAGTTAATAAATGGAAGCAGAATGATGGAATTATAAAATCATAATTTTGTAGTTACTGTGAAATATGGTTCTAGGCAATCATTGTTAATTCATGCTAAAACCATTAATAGGAACTGATATTCCCATAAAGGAATTTTATAATGAAGGGAAGAAGCTGATACCATTTGACCCACTGATCATTCTTAGCATCAGTAAAAGTGAGACATCCAGACAGTACAGACAGTATGTACTCATGAGGTGATACAATAGAAAGTACCAAGCACCTTTTACATAGTTTTCTTGCCCTAAAATGGAGCCTGAATCTAAGTTTGCCTCTAGATTTAATTACCTATTTATTGGGAAATAGCAGGGTTAGAGCAACAAATTAATGACATTGCAATTAATCTAGAATCAAATAAATTTAGAATGTGGGACTGTATACAGGCCAAATGACCCAGTTTTCTGTAGTGAACAAATGTCATAAGAAAACAGGGGGCACATTAATATGTAAAAGACTGTTATGGATTGAATTGTGTCCCTTCAAAATGTGTGTCAACTTAGCTAGGCCATCATTCCCAGTATTGTGTGATTGTCCACCATTTTGTCATCTGATGTGATTTTCCTATGTGTTGTAAATCCTACCTCTATGATGTTAATGAGGCAGGATTAGAGGCAGTTATGTTAATGAGGCAGGACTCAATCTACAGATTACGTAGTATCTTGAGTCAATCTCTTTTGAGATATAAAAGAGAGAAATGAGCACAGAGATGGAAGGACTTCCTACCACCAAGAAAGAAGTGCCAGGAGCACAGTGTGTCCTCTGGACCTGGGTTCCCTGAACTGAGAAGCTCCTAGACCAGGGGAAGATTTATGACAAGGACCTTCCCCCAGAGCTGACAGAGAGAGAAAGCCTCTCCTGGAGCTGGTGCCCTGAATTCAGACTTCTAGCCTCCTAAACTGTGGGAGAATAAACTTCTGTTTGCTAAAGCCATCCACTTGTGGTATTTCTGTTATCCCAGCACTAGATAACTAAGACAAAGACTTCAGACATAGTAACCAAACGCAGTGTAGGGACTTTGCTTGGATCCTAATTGAAACAAAGCAACATTAGAAATATATCTTTGAGACTGCTGACCAAATTTGAATATAAACTGGTCATTGGATGATATTAAAAAATTCTTCATTTTGCCAGGAGTGATAGTAAAAAAAAAAAAAAAACAAAAAAAAAAACCAAACCCACTGCTGTAGTCAGTTGCGACTCATAGCGACTCTATGGGACAGAGTAGAACTGCCCCATAGGGTTTCCAAGGCTGTAAATCTTTATGGAAGCAGACTGCCACATCTTTCTCCCACGGAGTGGCAGTTGAGTTTGAACTGCCAACCTTTTGGTAGCATCTGAGCACTTTAACCACTGTGTCACCGGGGCTTCATCCAGGAGCGATAGTGGCATGTTATATTGTTATGTTTTAAAAAGTCTTTATTAGTTACGGATGCATAGTTGAGTATTTACCATTGAAATGACATGATATTAGGGATTTGGTTTAAAATATTTCAAAGGGGGAAAGATTAAAAAAAAGAAAATGTAGGTGGGCCAATAAAGGAAACAAAAATGGCAAAATAGAGGTAATTGAGCTGGACAATACTATATGGGGGTTCGTTATACTATTCTTATTACTTTTGTTATATTTGGAAATTTCCACAATAATGAAAAACATTTAAGGCAAAAATCAAAGTTATTTTTACATGTAGTTGGTATGCATGCCTCAGAAATGTTCTAGCTTCCTGAATTTAATGTCGCAGATCCATGGTGAGTTGATGTATTATCTGGTAAGTTCAAATTATTTCAGTCAATAGAAAGTCCTTATTTTAAATCACTGTTAAGGAAGACAGTAAAGAATTTTTGACCAAAAGTTCATTTTTATTAAATGCTATATGAAAAATTCACATTTGTCATAACTTAGAGGTAGATGTATTCCCTTTTTAGAGCATTTATATAATTTAAAGTTGTGTGTATGTAACTGTTAATATTAATTTTGGGTTTACATTAGATCTTACTGATGCTTCAGTTAGTTTATAAATAGTAACCGAAATCTTGGGATTTGTTGGGTTTGGGTTTGGTTGAGGGTTTTTTTGGGGGGGTGGGGAGTGTGTTTTAAGCAGAATCCTTTAGGAAGGTAATAGACAGCTAAACAAAATGCCCAAACTTCTGCTCTATTCATGGTCTTTAATCACATTTAAAGAACTTTTTAAAAAGCATATATTTTAAAAGTGCTTACGGTTGAAAATATGAAATTTTTTTAAAGGAAAAGAAAATTGATTTTTTTTCAGTCAATTTAACATAAGTAACTGAAAGAATGTTCATTCATGCAGCTAACTCAATTTTCATCTTCCTTTTCTTGTTTATTCATAGACAGGAAATGGAAGATGAACTTTCTTGCCTTTCAAATTTCTAAACAGCTGATCAGTTTAGAATGCCTTATTCTAAAGAGAGAACACTCTATTTTACTATATTGTTGTTTAGTTATAGATTATCACTTCATTAGTTTCTGATTATTTACAGGTACTTGTGTGATATTCTAAGACGTAGAAAATACATGTTCTTAAATTCATTAAGCTCTGAAATACTCCCTAGTGAAAAGTCCCTAGTAAATATTATGAAGGAGTGTTTGTTGGATGACCGTGCTTTTGGTTCCTTTTAGCCTTTCAGCAGTTAAGAATTGAGTCAAAAATTAAGTGTTGAGAATATAGGAAATTATCTAGGACTGGTGTGATCTATTGATTGATTTTTTCTTAGAAGTTTATAATGGATCGCAAACCAGCATTTATTGCCCTCATCAAAACTAAATGATATGACCTTGGGCAAATCACCTAACTTCTCAGTGCCTTAGTTTCCTCATCTGTAGAATGAGGATAATAATAGGTAATAGCTACTTCTAGAGATGATATGAGGAAGAATGCTTGGCACATAATTAAGGAAGCAGTTGGAAAAGTTTAAAAAACAAATAAACAATGACAAAGATATTCATCACCATGTACAGAAGTCCCTCATAACTCTTAGTCCTGATTGACTTATATTCTTTCTTCAGAATAAAAATATAAAATAATTTTCATGAAAATAAGACTTAAATTTTTGTGAACTTTTTCTCTGCCTGAGAATGCCACATGTAAAGATTAATAACTGTGTCTGCTCTCCATTATTAGTTTTTTCCTTTCCCTTAAGGGTTAATTGATTAACTTAATACACTGAACAACTAACATAGTATTTTTAATAAAATCATTTTTTAAATTAGTAGGAGTGGCAATACAGTGAATCAGGGAAATATACGCTTCTACCTTATTATTACTGCCCAAATTAGTGACTTTGATTTTTATTTATCTGATTAGTATAGGCAATATTTTCATAAGCTGTAGCAATTTATCACATCTTTTTTTTACTTTAAGTTGATAATACGTGTTCAACAAGGCTACCTTTTTTATATTTTATAGCTCTATTACTCACACTTTACTCGTAATGTATATTTGTTTGTGCTACATTTTCATTTCAACAACTGCAGCAGGAAGTATCAGTGTGACACTAGTAAAATAAATGAATTCATCTTTCAAATGACTCAGTTCATAAAAGTCCTAGAAAGTAAATGAACAAATGAATTTCTTTGTGTCACCTATACGGGGACAAACTGGTTGCTTCAGGCTGTAATATAAACATATAGATATAAAACGAAGACAGTTGGCAATCTTTTTTGAAAAGGCTTTTCTAAGATCTTTGCTTTATATTTTAAATATTATCTAACTTTGCTTACATTATCCTGAGTTCTCTCTTTATATTTTTATCACACAATTTGGTGTTTGTTGATTTTTTTTTCTTTTTTTGCTGCTGTTGAGAATATACACAGCAAAACATACACCAGTGCAAGTTTCTGCATGTACAATTCAGTTACATTGATTACATTCTTCGAGTTGTGTAACCATTTTCAACATCCTTTTCTGAATTGTTTGTCTCCTAGTAACATAAATTCACTGCCTCCTTAGGTTCCTATTTAATCTTTCAAGTTGCTGTTGACAGTTTGATCCCATGCAGATAGTTCTTAAAAGAGCTTAATGCTCAAGGCAGACGTTATTTTACTAGTTAAGCTAAACTATTGTTTGGTTTTAAGAGGACTTCAGGAGATATTTTTGGTTTAAGGTTTAAAGATTATCTCAGGGCAGTAGTTTCAGGGGTTCATGCAATCTTCATAGTTCCGGGATGTCTGAATTCCATGAGATTTTGAAATTCTGTTCTGCATTTTCCCCCTTTTGATCAGGATTCTTCAGTGGAATCTTTGATCAAAATGTTCAGTAATAGTAGCCAGGCACCATCCAGTTCTTCTGGTCTCATGGCAAAGGAGGCAATTGTTCATGGAAGCAATTAGCCACACATTCCATATCCTCCTGCTATTCCTGAGTCTCCATCCTCTGTTTTTTCTGGTGAATAGAGACCAATTATTGTGCCTTTGATAGCTGCTTGCAAGCTTTTATGACCCCATTGAATTAGGAGGTAGAACAGAAGCACTAAACATGTTTTCATGGATTGAATTATGTTCCCCCAAAATACCTGTCAACTTGGCTAGGCCATGATTCCCAGTATTGTTTGACTGTCCACCATTTTGTCATCTGATGTGATTTTCCTGTGTGTTGTAAATCCTAGCTCTGTGATGTTAATGAGGTGGGATTAGCAGCAGATATGTTAATGGGCCAGGACTCAATCTATAAGATTAGGTTGCCTCTTAAGCCAATCTCTTTTGAGATATAAAAGAGAGAAGCCAGCAGAGAGACAGGGGACCTCATACCACCAAGAAAGCAGAGCCAGGAGTGCATGTCCTTTGGACCCTTGTGCTGACAAGCCCCTAGACCAGGGAAAGATTGATGACAAGGACTTTCCCCCAGAGCTGACAGAGAGAGAAAGCCTTCCCCTGGAGCTGGCGCCCTGAATTAGGACTTCTAGCCTCCTAGACTGTGAGAGAATAAATTTCTGTTTTTTAAAGCCATCCACTTGTGGTATTTCTGTTATTGCAGCACCAGATAACTAAGATAATGTTATTAGGCCAGTTAACTGGGATGTCTCATGAAAGCATGGCCCTAAACCACCAAACCAAGAAACCAACCCCCAAGAGGTTTTTGGTTATACATAAGCAGCCTCAGCAGCTATTCTTTTTTTTTTTCAATCGTTGTTGTAAATATATCTGTCTTAGTTATCTAGTGCTACTAAAACAGAAATACCACAAGTGGATGGCTTTGACAAACAAATTTATTCTCTCACAGTTTAGAAGACTAAAAGTCAGAATTCAGGGCACCAGCTCTAGCGGAAGACTTTCTCTTTCTGTCGGCTCTGTGGGAAGGTTCTTGTCTCCTTTCAACATCTGTGGGCCTGGCATTCCTTGGAGATCTCCATGGGCATTAATTTTCCCCTGGGTCTAGGATGTTCTCAGTGCTCGGACCCAGGGTCCAAAGGACGCGTTTCTCCACTATCTCTTCTTTCTTGGTAATAGGATGTCCCTTACTCTCTGCTTGCTTCTCTCTCCTTTTGTTCTTGTAAGATAAAAGATAGCGCAGACCAGACCCCAGGGAATCTTCCCTTACATCGAATCAGCGCTGTGACTTAAGTAAGGGTGTTGTATCCCACTCTAATCCCCTTACAACTGATTGGCTGACCACATCATGGTTATAATTACATCATTACATCATTACATAACTGCCAAACCACTGAGAATCATGGCCCAGACAAGTTGACGCATATTTTGAGGGGGACACAATTCAATCCTTGGCAATATCTATCACAAAATTTTTGCCAGTTCAGCTTTTTACAGGTGTACAACTTATTGACAGCAATTACAGTAATCAGCTGTGAAACCCTGCCCTTAATGCAATATTTCTGTCACCATTACCCTCCCTTTTCCCCTCCCTCCTGCCCCTGGTAACCAGTAATAATCTTTGGTATCTATACATTTGCCTTTTCTTACTTTATTATATAAATGAGGTCATACAATATTTGTCCTTTTGTGATTGACTTATTTCACTCAGCATTATGTCTTCTATATCCATCCATATTGTATCATGTATCAAAACTTCTTTTCTCCTACTGACTGAGTAGCATTTCATTGTATGTATGCACCACATTTTGTTTATCCATTTATCTGTTGATGGACGTTTAGATTGTTTCTACCTTTTGGCTATCGTGAATAGTGCTGCAATGAACATTGGTATACAAGCCTCTGTTTGAGTCTCTGCTGTCAAGTCTTTTGGGTATATACCTTGAGGTGGACTTAAATAGACATTTGACCAAAGAGGACATTCAAATGGCCACCAAACACATGAAAAGATGCTTGCCATCAGAGAGATGCAAATCAAAACCACAATGAGATACCGTTGTAATCCCACTAGGATGGCTAAGATTTAAAAAAACAAAACAAAACAAAAACCAAAAGTAACAAATGTTGGTGAGGAGGTGGGGAAATTGGAACCCCTACCCACTGCTGGTAGGAAAGCAAAATAGTACAGCCTGTGTGGAAAACAGTGTAGTGGTTCCTCAAAAAATTAAAAATAGAGCTACCATATGAACCAACAGTTCCACTTCTAGGTATAAATTCTGTTTTTTTTTTTTTTTGTTGCATATACTTGTGTAAAAAAAGAATGTCATCTTTACTTATCTGATGTCTTCCAGCACATGAGGTCATTCTTTCTCCAAGAAGGACATTCTGAAATGGTGCTTTCGTTCTATGTTTATACTTCCATATGCATTCACACCATTTTTGTGATGGAAATTTTAACTGTACCTGAGTTAGAGAAACCTAAATTTGAGGCTTACTGTAATTTAACTTAATGAGGAAATATACTACCAAGAAAAAAAATGTAAGGAGATCTCATTTATTAATTCAAAATAAATGTTTATTGACAATTACAGAGTTAAATAGCATCAAATTAATTTTAAAAATATGTTCCATTTATTTAAAAGATTGACAGTTATATTCCCTTAATTGTTTTAAATATTTATAAAGTATTTAACAGTATTTCATTTTTAATTAATTCAGTTGTCTTGTTTAAGCACTATATTCACTGCATCTGGGTAAGTCTCATCAGCCACTGCTTTAGGCTGGATTCTCTAGAGAAACAAGCCAGTGAAGCACGTGTCTGTGTCTGTGTGTGTCTGTGTGCACATGTGTTTATACATATATTTACATACACACACACATATATACATATACATACATACACACATATATATACACTGTTATGGGTTGAATTGTCCCCCAGAAATGTGTGTCAATTTGGCTAGTCCATGTTTCCCAGTATTGTGTGATTGTACGCCATTTTGTTATCTGATGTGATTTTTCTATGTGTTGTAAATCCTACTCTATGATGTTAATTAGGCAGGATTAGAGACAGTTATGTTAATGAGGCAGGACTCAATCTATAAGATTAGATTGTGTCTTAAGTCAGTCTCTCTCTTTTTTTTTTTAATTGTGGTAGTTTAAATGAAGTTTACATTTCAAGTTAGTCTCCCATACAAAATTTTATACATACATTGTTATGTCACCTTAATTGCTCACCCCGTTCTGCGACAGCACACTCCTCCTTTCCACCCCTGATTCCCCATGTCCGTTCGACTAGCTCCTAACCGTATCTGCCTTCCCATCTCACCTCTGGACAGAAGCTGCCCCTTTGGTCTCTTGTACTCTACTTGACTAAGAGGCACAGTCTTCACAACTATCACTTTATGTCCCACAGTCCAGTCCAATCCCTGTCTGAAGAGTTGGCCTCGGAAATTCTTTTAGTTCTGGGCTGATAGAGAATCCAGGGGTCATGCTTTCCAGGGTACCTCCAGTCTCAGTCAGACCATTAAGTCTGGTCTTCTTACAAGAATTTGAGTTCTGCACCCTATCTTTCTGCTGCTCCATCAGGGACTCTGTTGTGTTCCCTGTCAGGGTGGTCATTGGTGGTAGCTGGGCACCAGCTAGTTCTTCTGGTCTCAGGCTGATGAAGTCTCTGGTTTCTGTGGCCCTTTCTGTCTCTTGGGCTAATACTTCCCTTGTGTCTTTGGTGTTCTTCATTCTCCTTTACTCCAGGTGGTTGGGACCAGATGATGCATCTCAGATGGCAGCTTGCAAGCTTTTAAGACCCCAGATGCCACTCACCAAAGTAGGATGCAGAACATTTTCTTAATAAATTTTGTTATGCCAATTTGACCTACATGTCCCCTGAAAGCATGGTCCTCAGACCCCTACCCCTGCTACTCTGACTCTCAAAGTATTTGATTATATTCAGGAAACTTCTTAGCTTTGTTTTAGTCCAGTTGTGCTGACTTCCCCTGTAGTGTGTGCTGTCCTTCCCTTTGCCTAAGATGATTCTTATCTACTATCTAGTTAGTAAATAACCCTCCCTCTCCCTTCCCACCTCTGTAACCATCAAAGAATGTTTTCTTCTGTGTTTAACCCTTTTCTCGAGTTCTTATAATAGTGGTCTGATACACTGTTTGTCCTTCTGTGACTGACTAAATTCACTCAGCATAATAAGTTCCAGCTTCTACCATGTTATACGGTGTTTCACGGCTTCATCGTTGTTCTTTGTTGTTGCATAGTATTCCATTGTGTGGATATACCATAATTTGTTTATCCATTCGTCCGTTGATGAACACCTAGGTTGTTTCCATCTTTTTGCTATTGTGAACAGTGCTGCAATGAACATGGGTGTGTGTATATCTATTTGTGTGACAGCTCTTATTTCTCTAGGATATATTCCAAGGAGTGGATAGCTGGATCGTGTGGTACTTCTATTTCTAGCTTTTTAAGGAAGCGCCAAATCGATCTGCAAAGTGGTTGTACCATTTTACATTCCCACCAACAGTGTGTAAGTGTTCCAGTGTCTCCACAACCTCTCCAGCATTTATTATTTTGTGTTTTATGGATTAATGCTAGCCTTGTTGGGGTGAGATGATA
>NW_004443983.1:14286960-14297060 GCF_000243295.1 Trichechus manatus latirostris
AGGCCTCCCACTTTGTTCTTCTTTTTGAGTAATGCTTTATTTATTTGGGGCCTCTTCCCTTTCCATATGAAGTTGGTGATGTGTTTATCCATCTCATTAAAAAATGCCAGGGGAATTTGGATTGGGATTGCATTGTATCTGTAGATTGCTTTGGGTAGAATTGTTAAGTCAGTCTCTCATGAGATATAAAAGAGAGAAGTGAGCAGAGAGACAGGGAACCTCATACCACCAAGCAAGTAGTGCCAGGAGCAAAGTGTGTTCTTGGACCCAAGGTCCCTGTGCTGAGAAGCTTCTGAACCAGGGGAAGATTGATGACAAGGACCTTCCCCCAAAACTGACAGAGAGAGAAAACCTTTCCCTAGAGGTGGCACCCTGAATTTGGACTTCTAGCCTCCTAGACTCTGAGATAATAAAATTCTCTTGTTAAAGCCATTCGCTTGTGGCATTTCTGTTGTAGCAGCACTAGATAACTAAGACACACACATATATGTATATGTATCTGTATATATAAAATGTATATGTATGTGTATATTATATACATCTACATATATGTGTGTGTCTTGGTTATCTAGTTATCTAGTGTATATATATATATATACACACACACATATATAGAGCTAGACCTATATATAGACATGTGTATATACATGTATGTATATATATGTACATACATATATATATATAGAGAGAGAGAGAGAGAGAGAGAAAGAGAGATTTGTCTCAAAGAAATGGCTCACATAGTTGTAGAAACTGGCAATTCCCAAGTCTATGAGTCAGGCGTCAGGCTGGAGGCTTCTCCTGACTCACATAGCTGCAGGGGCTGACGAACCCAAGATTGGGAGGTCAGATGGCATGCTGCTGGCTCACAGGCTGCAGAGGCTGATGAATCCCAAGATCAGCAAACAGTACAGCGGGCCACTGGCTCAAGTCCCAAGAACTGGAGGTCAGATGACAATAATGAGCCAGCTGCAGAATCCAAAGCGAGCAAAAGCCAGTGAGCTGTGCCAGAACGTCCATATATATTGAATGTATGCCATACCCCTGAGGAAACTCCCCTTACAACTGATTGGCTGATCAGGTCACATCATGGAGGTGATTATATTATATCACAAAATGGAGGATAACTACGCCATTACATAACTTCCAAATTACATCATTATATAACTTCCAAACTACATCTTTACATAACAGCCAAACCCTGAGAATCATGGCCTAGCCATGTTGACACAAACCTTAACCATCACAGTCCACCCCTTGTCAATTTAGCACCTGTGCACATGTCCTTAAACCACACATAGTCTCTAAATAAACACAATTACAAAGTCATACTTACGTCAAACACGATACAACTAACATGCATACAACCAAAAACACACTAGCCCTGTTTACATCTTATATTTTATAAGTAAAGAAAAAAGAATTAATGCACACATTCAAGGAAGGAATACTCATAACAATTATAGTCCTCATTTCTGCAACCGATCACATGGTATTAACTGGTATTTAGAACTATCTTCTTCCAGCGCCCATTCCGTGTTACGTTTGCCTTCAGCAAGCGCGTCAGCTGGCCGTGGTTCTTTGCCTGGTGTAGTGAGCAAAAGCTTAATTCCTGAAGGGTCTGGGCCATTAGTAGTCATGTCAGAATCGGGTTGCTGTAGTTTTCCATAGACTTTCACAGGAAATCACAGGGCATGATAGTACTAAGAGATGTCCTAAAGGATATCCTGTATTCCACACATACTCCTCTTTACCGCCATTATATGATATGTAATATCATTATGCAATATCAATCTGTTTTCCTCTTGGTAATCAGGATCAATCACACCAGCCAATACAGTAACTCCCTTCTTTGCCTGTTGATCCAGAGGCATGAGGAGCCCAAAATGGTTGGGTAACATTCTTAACTTCCATTTCAGTGGAATCAGTGTTGTGTTTCCTGGTGGGAGCATTCATCCCTTTGGAACTAAGACCTCTAGACCCGCAGAGCATAGGGTTGCAGGGACAGAAAGCAAAAATCTTGCTAGTGGTCACTAGGGGTAATAGTGAGTGGTGCCACTACTATTTCCACCCCTCTATTCCTGGACCCATGAATCCTGGCTATGGGAGAGACAGCACCATATATTGGATGTAGTTTAGAGCGTTTACAGCATCCTGGAGAACACCTAGTTGGCACCATAATTGTTTCTTTAGAAGGCCATTCAATCATTCTATTAAACCATCTGCTTTAGGATGACGGGGAACATGGTATGACCCGTGAATTTCATGAGCATGGACCCATTGCTGCACTTCATATACTATGAGGTGAGTCCTTTGATCTGAGGCGATGCTGTGTGAGATACCATGATGGTGGATAAGTCATTCTGTGAGTCTAGGGATGGTAGTTTTGGCAGAAGCTTCATGTGCAGGGAAGGCAAATCCATAATCAAAGTAAATGTCTATTCCAGTATGAACAAAATGCTGCCCTTTCCATGATGGAAGTGGTCCAGTGAAATCAACCTACCACCAGGTTGCTGGCTGATGACCTCGAGGAATGGTGCCATATCAGGGACTCATTGTTGGTCTCTGCTGCTGGTGGATTGGGCACTCAACAGTGACGGTAGCCAAATTGGCCTTAGTGAGTGGAAGTCCATGTTGCTGAGCCCATGCGTGACCTCCATCCCTGCCACCATGGCGACTTTGTTCATGAGCCCATTGGGCAATGATAAGAGTGGCTGGGGAAAGAGGATGACTGGTTTCCAACAGAATGCATTATCCTATCCACTTGATTGTTAAAATCCTCCACTGCTGAGGTCACCCTTTAGTAAGCATTCACATGAGACACACGTACCTTCACTTCTTTGGCCCATTCAGAGAGGTCTGCCCACCTACCTCTTCCCCATATTTCCTTGTCTCCAATTTTTTAATCATGATCCTTCCAAGTCCCTAACTGTTTAGCCAAACTATTGTGCATAGCCAATGAATCAGCATACAGTTACACATCTGGCCATTTCTCCTTCTAAGCAAAGTGAACAACCAGGTGCACTGCTCAAAATTCTGCCCATTGGGAGAATTTTCTTTCACCACTGTCCTTCAGGGAGGTCCCAGAAAGGGACTGTAGTACTGCCACTGTCCACTTTGAAGTGGTGTCTGCATATCGCACAGAACTATGTGTAAACCAGGCATGAGTTTTCTCTTCCTCAGTCAACTGATCATAAGGAACTCCCCATGAGGCCGTAGGTGCAGACTGGGAGATAGAACGTAATGTGACAGGAGTGCAGATCATGGGCATTTGGGCCACTTCCTCTTGCAACTTACTTGTGCCTTCAGGTCCTGCTCGAGCCTAATCTCATATATACCACTTCCATTTAATGATGGAGGGCTGCTGTGCAGGTCTGTCTTTCTAGATCTGTGGGTCAGACAACACCCAGTTCATGATGGGCAGCTCAGGCCTCATGGTGACTTGGTGATGTTTGGTTAAGCGTTCAGTCTCTGCCAAAGCCTAGTAACAAGCCAAAAGCTGTTTCTCAATAGGAGAGTAGTTATCTGCAGAGAATGTCAGGGCTTTACTCCGAAATCCTGAGTCTGCACCATGATTCACCAGTAGGGGTCTGCCAAAGACTTCAAACAACATCTCTATCTGCCATAGATGCTTCAAGAACCATTTAACAGCTGGATCAAATACCCCAAGTGGCAGAGCAGCTTGCTTGGCAAACTGAACCTACTGCAGAGCCAAGAAAAGGCTCTGGGCCCCACTCAAAACTAGCAGCTTTTCTAGTTGCTTGATGAATAGGCCGAAGTCACACACCCAAATGTGCGATACGTTGCCCGTAAAATCCAAAGAGGCTCACCAGGCATTGTGCCTCCTTTTTTGTTGTGGGAGTAGCCAGATGCAATAACTTATCGTTTACTTTAGAAGTAATATCTTGATATGCCTCATACTACTGGACCCCTAGAAACTTCACCGAGGTAGAAGACAGCTGAATTTTTTTTGGGTTAATTTCCCACCCTCTAGCAAGCAGATGTTTTACCAATAAGTCCAGAGTCATTGACACATTGACACTTCTTCCTTACTAGGTCCATTCACCATAATGTGATCAGTGTAATGGACCAGTATCACGTTTTGTGGAAGGGAAAGGTGATGAAGGACTCTGCAGACTAAATTATGACATAGGGCTGGAGAGTTGATATAGCTCTGAGGTAGGACAGTGAAGGAGTATTGCTGACCTTGCCAGCTGAGGGTAAACTTCTTCTGGTGTTTCTTTGTTATCGGAATCGAGAAAAAGGCATTGGCGATATCAATAGCTGCATTCCAGGTACCAGGAGATGTCTTAATTTGCTCAAGCAGTGAAACCACATCTAGAACAGCAGCTTCAATTGGAGTCACCACCTAGTTTTAAAAAAAAAACAACTCATTTCCATTTAGTTGATTCCAACTCATAGTGACCCTATAGGACAGAGTAGAACTGCCCCATATGGTTTCCAAGGAGCGGCTGGTGGATTTGAAGTGCTGAGTTTTTGGTTAGCAGCCGAACTTTTAACCATTACTCCACCATGGCTCCCACCACCTGTGTAAGTTTACAATAATTCACTGTCATTTTCCAAGATCCATTGTTTTTTGCACAGGCCAGATAGGTGAATTGAATGAGAATGTGGTGAGAATCACTGCCCCTTTGTCTTTCAAGTCCTTGATAGAGGCAGTAATCTCTGCAATCCCTCTAGGAATGTGGTGTTGCTTTTGATTATTATTTTCCTAGATAGGGGCAGTTCTAATGGCTTCCATTTGGCTTTTCCTACCATAATAGCCCTTACTCCACTTGTCAGGGATCCAGTGTGGGGGTTCTGCCAGTTACTGAGTATATCTGTTTCAATTGTGCATTCTGGAACTGGGGAAATCACTTTAAGATGAGTTTGGGGACCTACTGGACCTACTGTGACATGAACCTGAACTAGGACTCCATTAATAACCTGACCTCCATATGCCCCCACTCTGACTGGGAGGCCACAGTGACGTTGTGGGTTGCCTGGAATTTTATCAGTTCAGAGACGGTATCCAGTAATTTCTGAACAGTCTATTTATCCTTTTCCCCCAGTGAATAGTCGTTCTCGCAAAAGGCGATAGGTCCCTTTGGGGAAGGCTCAGAGAAAGATTAACAGTATAAATTTTTGGCAGTGTGGTGAGGTCATTCCTCAAGGGGACCTGGCCTCCCCTTCATTCAAGGGTTTGTGGGTCTATAAACTAGCTCAAGTCTGGGAATTGATTGGGGGCCCTTGACTGTCTATTCTGGCAATTTTAGTTAGCCTGCTGTTCACTTGGAATTATAATTCTTCTGCTTGTATAGACCAAGTGAATATTAATAGATTTCCTATCTATTCCACTCCTAGGGACACCATGACTAAGTAGCCAACACCATAAGTCATACGAATCAGATTATTCTGATTACTGCTTTGATTCCGTTGTCCATTATGGTAACCATGCCCATCTTTGTCAGTTGAGTGCTGCTACTTGGACCCTACCATCATGGGGTCCAATCAGCCCCATTGTAATTAGGTGTCTTAATTCAGTTAGGGCAGTTCCAACTGTCAAATCTGACTTACATAAAATGGCAATCACAGCAGTCTTCAAGGATGCTGGGGCTCTCTTCACAAATTTGTTCCTCACTGTTGTGGTAAAAGGTTTGTCCTCTGGGTACTCCATGAGTGGGTCTGTGGGTCTAACTTGATAAATCTGCTCTAACATGCCAGTTTCCCTAAGCCTTTGGATACCTTCTTCTACGTACACCAAGGCAGGTCTGGTATTACAGCTTGATTTAGTGTAGGCCGCCACACAATCCATGCTTCAGCAAACCAACCAAATAAGTTATTAGATCCTTTTATTACATCTCGAATGAAGAATCAGTGCTTAGTGGGCTCATATCAATAAACTGAGACTGATCCAACTTTATGTTCCTTTCACCATTATCCCACACCCTTAACAGCCATTCCCACACATATTCCCAGGTTTCTGTTTGTACACGTTAGAAACGTCAAGCAGTTCTTTTGAAGTGTAACATACTCCTCCTGAGTCACACTTTGTACTTCACCTTTTGGGGCTTGTTGTGACTTAAGTCTAGTTATAGGTCTAGAAGCAAAAATGAGTGGTGGGGGTGTGTTCTGAGAATGTTCAACAATTTATTGTAAGGCATCTACTTCCGGTGATGCCCCAGGTAATGACTCAGATGCCTCCCTAGGGGATGACTCAGATGGCACCCCAGGTGATATCTCAGACAAAGGCTCTTTAGATACAGCTGGTTTAATCTCATCAGATAAAGGTGGATGGAATAATGATTTTACTGTGGAGGGTGGCTTAGCAGACAAAAATGGAATAATCTCTTCATATGGGAGGGAGAGGGCTGTTTTTGTTGGCAGAAATGATTCAGTGGAACTTAGGGGCTCAGCTTCCTGATTGTCTGCCCATATGTCCCCATCCCAAGTTTCAGTATCTTATGTCTTCCCAATCAGTGCCCTCACTTTAACTTCAGACACCATTTGAAGTTGAGAATTCTATGGGCATTGTAATTCAGCTACTCTTAAAATAAGACTCTGGGTTTGGTTTTCGGCAGTATCAGCTCTGTTACTACAGGTATAAGGCCCTCTTTCAGGGCACAGGTGGCAACTTTAAGGTCGTTTATGCAGCCCTTGAGCTGTGACTCTGAAGCCCTGAGCTCATCTCTTTCTTTTATCACTTTGTGTAGCCAAGGTACCACCAACCAACCAGCTTCCTAATCTTCTCATTCTGACAGAATTATAAAAAAAGTATCAAACATGCAATCACCTAGAGCCTCTCCTCTCACCAGTACTTTATCTATTGGTGGCAATATTTTGTGTATTGCTATTGTCACCTCATGCCATGGATTAGCAATGCCCTTTTTACTACTGGCAGCCCAGTCATCAACATCTTTAAGACTAACCAGACTTGAGAACTAATTCAGAAAACTCATCCTTACAATTTTGTTTCTCTAGAACCACTCTTGGTACCACATGTCTTAGTCTTGGTTCTCTAGAGAAGGAAAACCAGTGAAATATATACGTATGTATGTGTGTATATACATATATATGTATATATATATATATATATATATATATAAAGAGAAAGAGTCATCTTAAGGAAATGGCTCACACAGTTGTAGATGCTGGCAAGTTCTAAGTCTATGGGTTAGGCTGGAGGCTTCTCCTGACTCACATAGCTACAGGAGCTGACGGACCCAAGATCGGTAGGTCTGATGGCAGTCTTCTGGCTCAGGGGCTGTTAAGGCTGACAGATGCAATATATTGGCAGGTAAAACAGCATGTAATCAGCAGGCAGTATGGCAGGCTGCTGGCTCAAGTCCCAAGACCTGGGTGTCAGATGATAATAAGCCAGATGCAGGATCTAGAGCAATCAAAACCCGGCTAGATTTGCCAGAACGTCCATATATATTGGATGTAAGCCATACCCCTGAGGAAACTCCGCTTACAACTGATTCGCTGATCACATCAGATCATATCATGGAGGTGACTGCAGTATATCACAAAATGGAGGATGTCTACATCATTATATACCTGCCAAATTATATCATTACATAACTACCAAACCACTGAGAATCATGGCCCAGCCAAGTTGACACACAGCCTTAACCATAATAACTACCTTGAAGTGCCTGTGTAAGTACATATTATCCATTCATTCATATGTTCATGTACATACTTACAGTATACACACATAGTGTCAACTTTTACTCATACAGAATTCAAATAATCAGATTTTTCTTTACAATTTTGTTTAATGTTGTGCAATGTTTATAATGATGATCTAGATTCAATAGAGGCTCTTGGATACTGAAAGAAGATAAATTATGTTGTCTTTATTGTAGTTGGGTTCTTTGAAAATGGGAAATTCATTTCTATAGTAACTCTTGATTAATCAGAAATTAAATTATTTACAAATTAGTATGGATTTATGTTCTGAAATTCTAACTTGGACCTCAATGTGTAACCAGAATTTGGGTCTCCCTTTTATCTTCCATTATGATTTTTGAATTAAAGTTTGGTTCTGAGCTCCCTCTTCTCCTGACACACTCACCCAATAATAGAGTCCATTAACTTAAGGCAACTGAGCTCCTCACATGTTTGCTTTCCAACCCAGAGGTATCACAGGCATTTACACAAAAGCTGTTGATCCCAGTATATTTACAAAACCTTCGGGAGCATAGCTGCTTCCTCTACTGTCGACTTTCCTTCAATTGATTCTAACCCAGTAGGATGATTAGTCATTGAGATTTTTTTCCCCCAAGAAAATATTCTTCCCACTGAAGCTCTCTCTGTTATATTCACGACAGGAAATGTGTTGTTTGGTTAGATGTACTCTTCAAAATTATGTTTGATCAGAGATACTCTTTCAACATACAATTGGCTATCAACGTTGGATCCTTAAAAGCGAAATAATACTCATGTGCCTTAAAAAGCAGCTCAACTTATGATTTTTACAGCCTTCATCTGGCTCGAAGAAGACAACAAAGTTGGTCAGCATCTTGGGTTTCTCACGCAAGGTAGAGGAATACTCGCAATTATTCCTGCTCCTGGGTTGTTATAAAGAACTCTAGTTACATTAACTATACGTCTTTAGTTGTGGAAAATCTCTTACTGCCCCTCCCTCTTCTTTGGTTTTCCTTTGGGCTAGTCCTGGGCCTGTTTGCCCTCAGGTTCTTTCTTCTCTCTAAGAATGCTCTCTGTCACAGGGAGGTTCACTGTGCAGGCTGCATTTAGTAGGAGACAGAAAGGCCAAAGGAAGGGAGAAGCTAGGATAGTTCTCTTCCTTCCTCTCTGACTTAGATAGCATTTCGACTCTGTCTCCTACATGTTTCCAGCCCTGGACAGGTCTGCTGCAGCTCTAGCTTGTATTGGGTGACTGTGACTTATGGTTTCCAGTAGCACTACCTCTTCCTTTTGGCCCTGTAACCTAGAGGTATTGGTGGACTCTTGCTCTTGATAAATCTTTGGCTTACCGTACCATCCTCAGTTTGTCTTTTCAACTTTTCCTTCATCAGAGTAAACAACTTCCTTAATAAAATTTCATCCATGTAATTTAAGAAATACGGTGGTTTCCGTTTTCCTAGTTAGACCCGGACTAATATACCTTCTGTTCTGCATCATTATGAGCCTCTTACACGAGAGCAGATTTAAGAGAATATAACTGATACTTATTTGCTCTTAGAGAATCCTAAAAACAATGGGGATCAAAGCACAAAGAACAGAACTGTATATAAGATTTAAATTAGAGTTCACCCTTCATAGACTAGCCATACCTCTGTCCTGACCCCAGACAAGCTGAGTTAGAGAGATGGGGCAGCTAGTTATATGACAATTAACAATAATGACACTACAAGGCCATGGTAAGTCCTAAGATTAGGATAGAGGGCTAGCTGCGTAATTATGGAAAGACATTTCTTAACACGCTCTCAAGCAAGAGTAAAATTTAAATGTTTTCTCAATGCTGTAGTCTATAAGGGAGACCCTGGTGGCGTAGTGGTTAAGAGTTTGGCTGCTAACCAAAAGGTCGGCAGTTGGAATACACCAGGTGCTCCTTGGAAACCCTATGGGGCAGTTCTACTCTGTTGTGTAGGGCTGCTATGAGTAGAAAATGACTCGACGGCAACGGGTTTGGTTTTTGGTATAGTCTATAAATGCAAACCCCAGAGGCAAATATAGAGAAAAATATTTGACTAAATAAGAGTTAATCATTGTGAACTAGTTATTTGAGGGAAAATATATTGGATGGTTTTGACTGACAATTAAAAAACGGTTGTATGTTATCATGTAAGTACTTCTGTTTATTTCTTAATTTCCAAAAATTTTGGTTATGCTTTTTATTGATGTGAGAAGGTATAAGTAACCCAAATTATTTAATAGTAAATCATAAATTACCTGAGATGGACACTCATTATTATTTTAAACTTCCTTTCAATTAGATGAAGCTTTGGAACTCATAGAGTTACAAAATTGGTTGAGAGAACAGAATTATAGATGGACAGTTATTTGTATCAGAAATTTGTGCTTTAATATCTAAATCAAAGTTATAAAACTTTTTTTTAGCTTTTTATTTATTT
>NW_004443983.1:14297533-14337743 GCF_000243295.1 Trichechus manatus latirostris
TAATCTTTTCCTTGTATCCTGTTCTCTTCATTCTCCCTTGCTCCCGAAGGCATGAGACCAGTAGAGTATCTTAGATGGCCGCTCACAGGTTTTAAAGACCCCAGACACTACTCACCAAGGTAGAATGTAGAGCACTGTCTTTATAAGCTGTGTCATGCCAACTGAGCTAGATGTTCCCCGAGACCATGGTCCCCACAGCCCTCCGCCCAGCATTTCAGTCCCTCAGGGAGTTTGGATGTGCAAAGTTATAAAACTTTTCAAGTTTATTTTGGAAAATAATATATCCTCTACTTTTATGATAATATAATTTTAAGTTCTGTGTTATTTAATATCAAGGAAAAATTCATAAAGACCTTCTTTTTGATTACCACTTCTTACTGATAATTGATTTACTGCCTACAGCATAGTCATTAACCTATAATTTTAGATCATTGACTTCTAGCTCTGAACTTTGAGTGTGTTTAGGGGAGTTTTGAAATAAAAACTTATCAAATCCAAATTTAAATGCATTGTAAACTAAATGCTGTTGCTTCTTGGAATAGTTATTGTAAAACAAAGATAAACTAAGTAAAACAAATGGCATCTGATTCAGTGTTAGGAGACTTCCTGAGATGGATTTTGATTATGCATCCTTACATGCTCTGTAAAAAGCTTGAGCCTTCTAAAATATTTCTCACCTGGAAAGCGCTCATTTCTTCACTGTCATAGGTGATTGCAGCACTTGATAATGGCCACAAATAATTAAATCTAGTTTAATGCCAGAAATGAAGATTGTGGAAGAAATAGTATTTTTTCCAAGCCTGGATCCTGGTTTCTTTTAGAACCAGATTCTTGGTTCCCTTCTCACAAGTATGGGTGATTCGGCTGATTCATTTTTAGATCATTAGTATCAGACTTATCTTGCATCTGGAAGGAATATTTGTGGCTTTATTTGGGGATTTCTTGGGGGGAGAGGTACTGTTATAAATATGTTTTAGAATAATGTTTCTTTTCATAAGAATGGCTCAAGGTTTGGGAGGAAAGAAAGCTCCTGATGAATGCATCGGTTACCTGGTTTCTTCCTGTGTGACTTAGGGTGATCCAGACCTAAGTGGTAAACCCCAGAGAGAAGCTACAGGGACCTGGTCACAGATGCCTCATGGTGTTTCTTCACATATTAGGAAATCTCTTTTGGTAGTATGGAAGGCCTGAAGATGGGGAGTGGCTGAGCTGGTGATATCATCCTGTGTGTCAGGGCTTTTTAGCTCAAAAGGTAGAAGTTTGTTACTCTGAAAAAAACAGTTACTTGGCTGCAGAGTAAACCAAAAACCAAACCTGTTGCCCTCGAGTGGTTCTGACTTTTTACTCTGAGCTTTAGCTTTAGGCTGAGGCCTATAAAATGAGAATGTACAGCTAAAAAAGTTTTGAATGTGCAACTGAGTCCCAATTGTATATTCTGAACCAAACCAAATCCAAACCCATTGCCTTGAGTCAATTCCGACTCATCGCAACCCTATAGGACAGAGTAGAACTACCCCATAGGGTTTCCAAGGAGCAGCTGATGGATTTGAACTGCCGACCCAAGCTCTTAAACCAGGAAGAGAAAAACAAAAGACATTTTGGAGTATAGGTATAACAATTCTGTAACATTTTTGGAATGCTAGAAAATAAAAATATATGCCAGAATATATTTTTTAAGTTCAAAATCAGTAATGTCATATCTCTGTTTTACAGCTTAGCACATTTAGAAATGAAGAGTGAAATAATATGACTGTATTGCTTTAATAGACAGTGTAACATCAAGGGGCCAATGTACAGGTCACTTGGCTTGGAGGTGATAAGCTTTCATGATGGACTTACAATATTTTAGTTATTTTGCTATTTCAAAAAAATAAGGTTGTAAAGCTCTGACTTAGAATATATTTCCAAAACTTTTGACCCATTGAAGTGTGATATGTGGGTGCAAGTGACTGAAATTGGTTCAAAATTCCATGAACTGTCTCTTTTTTTTGTAGATCTCTGAACTTGGTATGAGGAAATGAAAGAGAGACGTACACAAGCAGCCAATTAGATGAAGCAATCTCTCCTTGCTTGCATTCACATTTGACTTAATTTACCCTTAATTTATTTAAGCTTTGCTTTTTTTTCTTATTTAAGTGAAACAGTGTAAACATTGTATTTTTTAATTGAAGAGAAGTTCTGATTCTTAGCTCCTGCTGGGTGAAAGAGTGATGGGTCTGCTTAGTGCTGCTAACTTTTAAGTGCTGATTGTAGTTCATTATGAGCTCTGGAAATCTCATATGGAGAAAAGAAAGGTATTTGGTGGAAAGAAACATCCTAGGAAACAGTCAGTTAGAGGCTATGCTGCCTGCCAGAGTGAAAGAGGAGGAGCAGGGCATCCGTTCTGAATTGGTGTAGTAAAAAGCAGAAATCTAATTAACAAATTCACATTTCTGCAGCGGAAGACAAGGATTCAAATTTTGGTGAACTACTCAAAATTCCTGTCACATACATCAAAACTCGGACAACTTACAAAGGCTTTTTTTTTAATGTTCTGCATTTTAAGAACAAATATGTAAATAAAGAGCTGGTCATGCTTCTTGTTCTGAAATGACCATTAATTGTGGGGGATGAGAAGAGAATGTTGTTTTTTATTTAATGCTTACCTATTAGTGAAGTTTATGTTCAAATATAATAACACTTTTAAAAGCATGTAGCATCAGAGCTGCATATCCTGCATTTGATATAGTTAAAAGAACAGAGACCCAATTTCTGGAAACTTAAATAATTACATTATCTTTAAAGTTTTGATCCAATTAAAAATTTATTCATTTAGTAATAAGCATTTAGTAAATGCCTTGGATGCACCTAGTACTGTGTTAGGCACTGGTAACACAAAGATGCATAAGGCATGGTCCCTGATTTGCAGTAGCTTGCTTTTGACTCCAGTGGGAGGAACATACACTTAATTAGACCAAATTGTAAAGCAGCGTGTTTAATGCTGTGGTGGAAGAATGAGCAACATCAGTGGGTGTACAGAGGACAGAATCTCTTGCTTTGTGAGCATCCCCAGAAGGCTTTACAGAGGAGGTTCACTGGAGCCATGAAGGCTGAATTACGCTTTTATAGGCTAAAGAAATAAAGCCAGCTACAACTTTCCTGGGTGGCTCGAGAGCACTATTATTGTTAATCTTTTTTTTAAGAATTGGGCTACACTTTATGTATTGTATTTTATTACTAAGGGTATGTATGCCTGTATGTGTGATTTTTTTTTTTTTTTTCTTCACTATAAATTGAGCCCTGGTGGCACATTGGGTAAGCATTAGGCTGCTAATTGAAAGGTCGGCGGTTTGAACCCACCGGCAGCTCCACAGGAAAAAGATGTGGGAATCTGTTTCCATAAAGATTACGGCCTTGGAAACCCTATGCGGCAGTTCTGCTCGGTGCTATAGGGTCGCTATGAGTTGTGACAGCAATGGTTCTGATCTGGTCTGGATAAATTGCAAGATTACTGTGATTGTCCCTAGCTAATCTAATGAATATAACACATTTATATATAATTAATACATTTATATATTAAATTTAGAAATGTAAATGCCATTTATGTGCTGATGACTCCCACATTTATTTGACATCTCTCCTTGATATCTAATAGACATCTCAGACATAACATATTCAGAACAAAACTATCTTTTCCTACCCACCTCCAAACCATCTTAGTTAATTGCAGCTTTACCTTCGTTTGCTCAAACCGAAAACCTTGCAATCTTCCTTGACTCCTACCTTTCTCTCATGCCCCATAACCTACTTGCCAGGAAATTCTGTTAATTCTATTTTTAAAATATATCCAGAATCTGATCACTTCATACCACCTGCAGCCACCATCACTCTGCTCCAAGTAACTGATATTTCTTGACTGAGTTATCGCAATAGCCTCTCTCTGCATTTACTTTTGCTCCTACATTCTAGACTCAACCAAGCTAGAATGATCCTTTTAAAATGATCACACTCCTGCTCAAAACCTTCTAGTGGCTCCCACTTTCCTTAGACATTCCTTGGCTTGCAGCTGCAGCATCACATGGCATGCTTCCTCTGTCTGCCTGTCTCTGTGTATTGTCTCCTCTATTTTAAGGACACCAGTCATATAGAATTAGGTCTCACCTTACTCCAGTATGACCACATGTTAACTGATAACATCTTGAAAGACTCTATTTTTAAATAAGATTACTTTCACAGGTGCTGGGGGTTAGAACTTCAACATAGCTTTTTTGGGGACACAGTTCAGTCCACAACAGTGGAGGCTATCATAGGTATTTTTTTATAAAATTCACTACGTGATCCTAATGAGCAGCCAAGGTTCAAGCCACTGCTATGGCAGGAAGTGATAGTATTTTTTTATTTCCTCAGTCCACAGTGTCTCCCACATTACAAGGGTGTTCAGGAAACATTTAAATGCGTGTGAATGAATGGATGAAAATGCATGACAACTACTGCACTGGAGACCCAGATTTGCACCTGCTGAGGCATTAAGAGTAGATTTCAAATATTTGGAAAGAGATTGGTCCTGAGCAGTAGGTTAGGAAAGGATAGGTGGGAAAGGGGAGGGATGTAAGAAAGGGAAGATGAAGAAGGTGAGAAGGCAAAGGGGGGACTCCCAATTAGTTGCTCTCTTAATCCCTTGGCAGCTGCTGCCAATAATGATTCCCATTTAAAAGGCATACATGTATTGGGTACTTCCTAGGTAATAATTTGTTAAGGCAATATATTTCCAAGAGTCACTAACTTCACCTCTCTCTAAAGTAATTAGGAAAGCATTATGGAGAAGATAAGATTTGAACTGGGCAGTTGAATAAGTGGAAGGGAGAGAAGAAGGAAGACTTCCAAGCTATAGGAGTAAAATGAGTGAAGCGAGAGCAATTTTTCTTTTTTTTTATTGTGCTTTAGGTGAAAGTTTACAGTGCAAATTCATTTCTCATTCAAAAATTTATATACAAAGTGTTTTGTGACATTAGTTGCAATCCCTGCATTGTGTCAGCACTCTTCCCCTTTCCTTTTCCACCCCAGAAAGACCTGGAGGTAGAAAACCAAAAGGGAAGAATATGCTTGGCATTTCTCTAGCTGAAAGAGCTACAGAAAAAATTCAAGCCTCGAGTTGCAATTTTGAAGAATTCTATGGGCAAAATATTGACTGACGCAGAAAGCATCAGAAGCACAAGAACACAGGTTCCCTGTGTCCATTCATCCAGTTTTCCTGCCCCTTCCTATCTTCTCGACTTTGCTTTTGGGCAGGTATTGCTCATTTATCTCATATACTTGATTGAACTAAGAAGCATGTTCCTCATGCGTGTTTTTGTTTGTTTTATAGGCTGCCTAATCTTTGAGTAAAAAGTGGACATCAGGAGTGGCTTCAGTGCTAACTTAAAAGGGTATATAGCAGCCATAGTCTTGGGGATTCCTTCAGTCTCTGTCAGACCAGTCAGTCTGGTCTTTTTTTGTGTGTGTGTGTGAATTTTAATTTCTTTTTTAACATTTTTCTCCTGCTCTGTTCAGGACCCTCTGTTGTGATCCCTGTCAAAGCCATTGGTGGTGGTAGCACGACACCATCTAGTTCTTCTGGGCTCAGGCTGGTGGAAGCTGTGGTTCATGTGGTCCATTAGTCCTTTGGACTAATATTTTCCTTGTGTCTTTGATTTTCTTCGTTCTCCTTAGCTCTGGACGGGATAAGACCAATAGATGTATCTTAGACGGCTGTTTGAAAGCTTTTAAGACCCCAGATGCTACTCACCAAAGCTGGATATAGAACATTTTCTTTATGAACTTTGTTATGTCAGTTGACCTGGATGTTTCTGGAGACCATGGTCCTCAGCTGTCAGCCTCAGTAACTCGGTCCCTCAAGGTGTTTGGATCTGTCTGTGAAGCTTCTATGACTTTGCCTTGGTCAAATTGTGCTGACTTCCCCTATATTGTGTGCTGTCTTTCCCTTCACCAAAGTTAACACTTGTCTACTATCTAGCTAGTGATTTTTCCTCCCCATCCCTCCCCTCCCTAGTAACCATCAAAGATTGTTTTTTTCTGCATGTAAACTTTTTCTTGGGCTTTTAAATAATGGTCTCATGTAATATTTGTTCTTTTGTGATTGACTTATTTCACTCAGCATAATGCCGTAAAGATTCATCCATGTTGTGAGATGTTTCACGGATTTATCATTGTTCTTTATTGTTGCATAGTATTCATTGTGTGTATGTACTATATGGAAAGGAAAGAGGCCCCAGATAAGCAAAGCATTCTTGAAGAAAAAGAAAAAAGTAGGAGGCTTCACACTACCTGAGCTCAGAAGCTACTATACAGCCACAGTAGTCAGAACAGCCCGGTACCCAACCACTATGAAAAACAATATGGTGCTTCCTTAAAAAAGCTAGAAATGGAAATACCATACAATCAGCAATCCCACTGCTAGGAATATATCCTAGAGAAATAAAAACCATCATGCGAAAAGACATATGTCCACCCATGTTCATTGCAGCATTATTCACAATAGCAAAAAGATGGAAACAATCTAAGTGCCCATCAACAGATGAATGAATAAACAAATTATGGTATGTATAACAATGGAGTACTATGCAACAATAAAGAATAATGATCAATCTGTGAAATATCTCACAACATGGATCAATTTGGAAGGTATTATGCTGAGTGAAGTAAGTAAATCACAAAAGGACAAATACTGTATGAGACCACTATTATAAAAACTCAAGAAAAGGTTTACATACAGAAAGAAACAATCTTTGATGGTTATGAGGGAGGGGAAGGGTTAGGGAAGGGAAAATCATTAACTAGATAGTAGATAACTATTAACTTTGGTGAAGGGAAAGACAAAAATGATAAAGATCATGGAATTAAAAATAGAGACAACACTAGGGGTCCTAATACATGGTATAAATGAAATACAAACCATAACTAACAATGCACAAACACCAGAAGATAAACTAGGTAACTGGGAGCTCCTAAAAATTAAACACTTACGCTTATCAAAACACTTCACCAAAAGAGTAAAAAGAGAACGCATAGACTGTGAAAAAAATTTTGACTGTGACACATCCAATAAGGGTCTAATCTCTAAAACCTATAGAATGCTTCAACACCTCGTCAACAAAAAGACAAATAATCCAATCAAAAATGAGCAAAGGATACGAACAGACACTTCACCAAAGAAAACATTCAAGCAGCTGACAGACCTATGAAGAAATGCCTGCAGTCATTAGCCATGAGAGAAATGCAAATCAAAACTACAATGAGACACCATCTCACCTGGACATTACTGGCACTAATCAAAAAAAACTGAAAGTAACAAATGTTGGCTAGATTGCGAGATTAGAACTCTTATGCACTGTTGGCAGGAATGTAAAATGGTATAACCACTATGGAAAATGATAATGACTTCTCCTTAAAAAGCTAGAAGTAGAAATACCACATGATCCAGCAATCCCACTACTAGGAATATATCCTAGAGAAATAAGAGCTGTTACACTAATAGACATATGCCCACACATGTTCGTTGCATCATTATTCACAATAGCAAAAAGATGGAAGTAAGAGGAATTTTAACTTCTCAGAATTTGGAGAAAGAGATTTGAACTGGTTAAGTGGATTTCAAGAAATGGTAGGAATGGACAGTGAAGGGCCTTGATAGGAAAGCTCTGGAATTCGTTTTTGCATTTGAGAAGGTTTTGCTTCCTAAAGGTGTTGGAGCAGGTGAGAGATATGATCACAGTTGTTTAAGCAAGATTAATCTGGCTGGTGGTGAGGCAAGGAGTTAGAAGGAGCACCTCTGAGGAAAAGCAGGAGAGTAAAGTGTTCTAGAAAGTAGATTAGTGTTTGACTAACATGTTGAAAGATGTCAGATTCAGTGGAAGCGTAACAGAACCAAAGAGGCCTTGGATTTGGCAATAATGCAGAGACAGATGCGCAGCATGATTAAGAAGGCAGTGGTTGGAAGGGAATAAACAGAGAGGGTGTCAGAGAATTAAAATGGTAGCTACTGTGGACGTGATAGCTTTCAAAACCATACCTGTTGCCCTCGAGTCAATTCCAACCCATAGTGACCCTATAGGACAGAGTGGAATTGTCCCATAGGGTTTCCAAGGAGTGGCTGATGGATTCGAACTGCCAAACTTTTGGTTAGCAGCTGATCTCTTAACCACTGTGCCACCAGGGCTCCTTCAAGACCACGGAAGCCCTATTTTCTTGGTTAGCATTAGAAATCTTTATTGTCTTTGCCAGCCAGGCTCTGAGGGTGTTTAAAAGCCTTTCAATTCTTCCCTTATTTTCTCTGTTCTCTGAGGTGACGGGAAGGATTTGCCTGCAGCATGTCCTTAATGTGGCTTATCTAGCTTTTTATTACCATTTTTGTACTTAAGTGCCAGCCTTAACCAAGACGATGTTCAAGCCCAGGAGATGAGGAAAAGATGCCCTTTCTTCTCTCCCTTGTCCATCCAAGTTCTTTCCTAAATGTTGGTATCAGACCTAGTCAAGGTACCTATGCTCAGGTTAAAAAGATTCCCTCTCTGCCCCTTTCCTTTCCATTCCCAGCAGTCTTCTTCATTTTATTTTTCAACTTTCACCATGCAAGACCTGTGCTACCACCTTTTTCCCTTTCTGCTTGACTGTCCCTCCGTGTCCTTAACAGGAGGCTCTCCGCCATCTTCCTCTAGCTGGCTTTCTCTGACCCATCTGTTTCCCTGTGCCTTTGGTCTCTCCCCCGCTCCACACTGGTACAAGACAGGTGTGTTTGTCAGATGAGTGTGTGGTGCTGATATACAGCCCCAGGAACAAGAGAAAGCAGCCTGTCAACTGTTGATGTTGTGCCTTAAAGATTATAACTGATTGCTTAGAAACCAGATTCCAATAAAGCCAACATCTGCAAGTCTGTCAAGGAGTAATTTAGGTGTTAATTGACATTTGACATTATTTAGCTATACAGTAGTTTTTATTCTTTTAAAAAAATTATCACCTCTAACTGGCCTCACATAAATTATCCTTGTTAGCCTGAAACAATGGAACATCCATATTGCCTTTGCCAAGGTACTGTGAGTCTTTCTTATGTTGTTTTACCCGCTCTAGTCAACCTGCACAATTGTTTAATTTTTTACTTTTCCAGGGTCTTAAGGAAATTTGGGAGCCATTTGAGGTCTTTTTATAATCCTCAAAGCCTGTGTTTCCTAGGCAACATTTTAGTGTCTCATTTGATATTTAAGTACATGACCATATCAATCATAGGCTAATTTTAGTCTTTAACGTGAATTGGTTCAAAGTCGTATGTTTTCCAATAAAAGCACTATGAAACTGAAAGTTGATTATCTACATTCTACATTCTGACTTGGGTTTCTTTCAAAATACCTTACTAAGTGTTTAAAAATTGGAGTGAAGCATTTAGAAGATCTTATAAGGCTTTGTTTATTCAAATCCTCTGTGATTTGTATAACCGAATACTACTACTGAATTATAAGGAAAGTAAATTTAATTAAAATGTCAGTTTCCTAAATGTAATTATTTGTTTCAGACTCTGAAGGATCATTTTAGGTAGCTTTTTATGAAACACTGGAGGGCACTATTATGAAATTCCCACAGCAAGGAAAGGAATGTTAAATGAATTTGACAGAGCTGTTTGTGTGGAATTTTGAATAAAAGTGCCACATCCATAGAGGTGCCAGATAAGCGTCTTGTAATGTTGCTGGTTACTGGGAATTAGCCCTTGGATATTGTCATATTTCAAGCTGAGCTGGCCAAAATGGTTCTAGGGAAGGCCATGTGAGCTTAGTGAGTGACTGTCAGCTCATGAAAAAAATGAGAGTTAAATAAATCTGTGAGTAAAATACTCTTCAAGATCTCAGTAGAATGGTGAAACTTGAAAGCTGAAGTAAATCTGTTTCCTAATGTTTGAGTTTGTGCTCTGTTGGAAGGGTAAGAAACGTTACTCTTAGGGATAATAAATACAGACCAGAATTAATAACAAGGCAGGTCGAATCCCTGCCACATTTTGAATGTCTCCTGCCTCTTCTTCCATCACATCTGTCTGACTTGACTTTTAAGGGTTCATGTGATTAGATTGAGTTCACTTGGATAATCCAGGATAATCTCCCCATCTCAAGATCCATGACTGTAATCACATCTGCAAAGGTGTAGACATTTATGGGGGGTCATTATTTGTTCTACTACATGCCTCCAGATTAATTCTTTGCATGTTAATAGGCAAAAATGTCTTATTTGAAACTGTAACTTATTTGAAGATGATAATTGCAATCCTACCTCCTTTATGTGAATGATTTTACTCATTTTCTTGGGAGACTAAACATTAGAAGAAGAAGAGGAAACTTGAGGAAATGAAGAAATGGGAAGTTTTTACCTGGAGAAAGTCTTTACTTATTGAACAATGGCTTATATTGCTTTCCACATCAAGAAACACACCCATTATAGTACAGTTTGGAGTACATTGATAAAATATCATCAAAATATCTCTGAATTAACACTTTCTCATATTTCATCTTTTAAAATGAGAAAACCTATACAGAGATGCCATTGTAATCATGAAGATAAATATCTGAAATTGAACAATATTAGAGAGAATAAGCTCATCAGCGTGTAGGTATTTACTGTATTTAAAGGTTTCCTTTCCCATTAGACAATAGATTGCTAACTTTTGATTTTCATGATGCCTCAATGAAATCTGTTTGATTTTAATGTTTGTTGAAATTCATATGTTGAAATTTAGGTCACCATAGATTTCTGCATTCATTTCTAATTTAGTATGTAAAATATTAAATAAAGTTTAATTAAATGATTCTAGACTGTTACTCTATTTTAAATACTATACAGTAATACTGCCTTGTAATAAATTATATTTATAATTTTTGAGAATTAACATAAGGTTTAACTTTTTCATCTTTTATTTATCTCAGCTAAGAAACCTTTCTAGCTTGGACCTGCGTCATATCACTGAACTGGATAATGAAACCGTGATGGAAATTGTCAAGAGGTGCAAAAATCTTAGCTCTCTCAATCTCTGTCTGAACTGGATCATAAATGACAGGTAACCACTGTACCATTTTAAAAACACTTTTTCGGAGGGAAACGTATTGTATGTACCAAATACTAATTATCATTATAACAAAACATGTCAACGTTAAGTAAAATTGAATGCAACCATGCCTTTTCAAACTGATATGTTAAAAACTTGAAAACCATGTAGATGTATACTTTTAATCCATCCATTGCTTATATTTGCAAGAAGGTTTTTATGTGCTTTGATTCAAATGTTTGCCTTAACAATTATAGCAACAGCAATCTGTTGAATTTTTTGTTTGCCTCCCATCCAGGATTTATTGTTTATTTGCCACTTTAATACTTCCGCAGCTTTTGTGATTGATTTACCATTCACTCATGAAGGAAAATTATTCTGAGAAACTATCTCAAACGTGTTCTGACCCTTTTTTAAGGGTGACATTTTGTTCTCTGTATAAACATAATTTGTTTTGAAAACAAAAGTCATGTGGTGGACAGTTCAATATATTGTGTAAAAACATGTAAAATGGGAAGTCATTTAAGCAATAATAAACCCATTTTTCCCTGAAGTGTTACGTGAGTGAACAAAAAGATGTAGGAAAACCTTGGAAGTAGACTTTTGTAATGAAAACAATGGCATATTAACAGTAGCACTTCTGATTGGTTTAGGGAGGGTCTTAAATACAGGCGTGAGGCAGGATTCCTGACCTGTAATTTTACAAGAATTTTTTTTTTTTTTTTAAGATAGGCCATCAAAAATGTTTTGTTTACAAAATACAAAGCACTCTGTTAGCTAAAATTAGAACTATTTGGATTTAAATATGTTTCATAAATAAGAGCAGTAATTTAATAATTTTGTGTCAGTAAATGCTTTAAGTTCAAGACTCCCTCACACTTTTAATTTCCTCCTTTACTTTTTAAACTCATGTGGACTCCAGTTTTCCAAATTATGGTAAATTCTAGTGACATTTTCTTGAATTACTCTGAATTACTATTTACATTATGTAATAACCTTTGATTTGGCTCTTAGTCAAATTTTTCTTGAAAATTTTGCTCATCTAGAATGGGCACTTCAATCTATTTAAAATGTTTGTTGTTTTTGAGTAATAGTTAATATATGAAATATACAAAAATTTAAAGAATGCTGAATGATATAAATTTTTAAAAGTAAAATTGTTCTGTGAAATCAGCATTCTTGTACACAGTTAATTATATGACAATTTAAAATAATAAAAAAATGTTTTTCAGAACAAATGATAAAATAAAGGCTATAAAAATATTATCCTATGTTTAATGTGTTTAACATTAGCTTAATTTTGAGATAAACCTCTTGCTAATGCAGTAAATTAAAAGGAGAAAACTGTTTCTGCAACAAAATGATTACGAAAATGATTGCCTTTTATTCGACAAGAATTTACAGAGTATCTGACATGTGTGAAAGAGTCCATCATTGGAGAAGACAGAGGTAAATAAGATGTAGTCCGTAAACGATTGTATAAATTATCTCCTAAGTAAACATTTTGCTTAGGATTTATATCATTTAAACAGAAGTGTTTTAGGGATTTCTAATCTTTAAGCTCTTCAAATATTCATTTATCCATAACTGGAAATTTACAAATAAAAAGGAGGCTGACCTTACTTCAGCTTCCTTCTCCTTGTTGGGTTCCATGTACTCAGACTTGTGCTATTTCAATCTTTTTTTTTTTTTAACTCAACTATAATGGCTATTTGATATTTGATCATAAATATATCTACTGTAGAGATTTATTTGCAAGGAATGAAAGAGTATTTTTATGTTTTTAATGGAAAAGTTTGGATTAATTGAGAAAACATGCATTTTAATGAGGTTGAGCAGTAGAGTTTTAAAGATCAGACTCTTTTAGGTTTTAATTACACTACTTGCACTTACCCTGTGTACTGTAATAGAAGTCTCAAACATTAAAACCCACTTTGCAGTATCATCTAAATTACTCATCTCATTGTTCTTGCCATACTGTATTACTAAGCTAAGCAATATTTGTAATTATATTGGTATAAATCTAGGACTTCCAGTCAGACTTAATTATAATTTTAGCACTTAGCTAAGTTGGGTTAGTAACCTTTCATATGGAGGGCACTGGAATGCACTAATGCATTTAGCCTATCAATTAGCTTCTGTTTTACATTTGTTCATTATTATTATCCTCCAGTAAATCAGGAAGCATTTGTTAACCCTCTACTAAATGGTTAGTACTGTGTCTCAGACTGTGGGACACTGAGTCCCTGCTCCTCTCAAAGGTTGCCCTCTTTAGGTGACATAAGACTTAATGAGTGAGATAATAGTGAGTCTTATAAGGATAAAGAGAAAGAAAGTAACCTTTCTTACCCAGGTAATTGATAGACATTTTACATTCATTTTCATTTAACCCCCTCAATATCTTTTGTTCAGGGGAAGGTCATACTGTTCCTATTAAATTTAGCTATTTGACTTTTCTTGGGCTTTTCAGATGGATGAATTTTTTCCATCATTACTACAGTGAAAAACTGATTTAGGACAAAAAAGAAAAGCAGATGGCTAATGAGTTAATTAAGTTCTGTTTGTTCACATTTTCCATTTTACCACTGGGATTCACACACAATTGACATATATGTGTAAAATTCTTAGTTTTTTACTCAGCTCATTTTTTTTTTACAATGAAAGTATACTAGAAACTTCATGTATTATTTTATACATAACATATTAAAAGGACTATGTTTAATATTGCTTTAATCCCTTGCATGATGATAAACTTTGATGCTAAGATCTTTATATATGGCATTTATTCTAGATTTAAAAAAAAATCATATTTGTAAACATTTTGGAAGTTTAAAACTTAAAATAAATAGTAATTGAAGATTATTACTGTTATAGTACTTTTAAGCATTTTAAGCATTGAGCAATTGATCTGTGTGACTAAGACATGCTGTTCCTTTTCTTTGTTTTTCTAAAAGCACTTTTTGTGTTTAGAGAGTTAAACAGCTTGATATTTTCTTGTGTTCAAAAGGATGGTCTAGTAGTCATTTGACATTTACCATTGCTTTTGAATGCAAGTAAAATCTGAATGGTTTATGAAAAGAAGACACTATTTCTATGAATGGTTTAAATCCAACATCTGGTTGTTATATTTCCTCCACTCCCTCTGACTTTAAGCTTATTGAAATGTTTATTTGTATTTGATATAAATCTTTTGTTATTTCACATCCAATTTAGTCCTGACCGTTTTTGTATGTTTGGCATATAGTCCAAAGTAGCATATTCTGAATGTAAAAAATTGAAATGATTCTGAATATTTTAAAAAGGATATGCATATGATGGCTCTTTTGTTCTTTTTTGCCAATAAGAATTAAATGAAATCTCATTGATTCTGAATAGATCTTTACAAAAGCTATTTTAAAAACTTTAAATGGCTTTCAAAGATGGTAATTAATCTCCCCATTTTCAATTTGTAACATTAGCCCTTAAAAAAAAGTTAGTTCAATCATATGATCTGGAGGCCTATTACCAAAATATATGATCCTTTTATTGACAGTTGACCATGCTTGCTCATGAATTAGCGTAACAGTAGGGCATAACATTACAAGAAAAATGATAGATTCTCTAGCATGCATTAGCAAAAGTCACAAAATATGACAAAACCAGGCTGGTTATAGGCTGGTTGTTAAAGAAATTATGTTGCCAGCTAGTCAACTAGATAGAGTTTTACTCTTTGAATTTGCAGTTTTTAAAAACTGAACTTAACTACACTTGTAAAACATGACAACTAAGAATATTCTTTTAAAAGAGTTAATTTGCTGTGCAAATCTTGCATTTATGTAAAATGGACTATTGCATCAGTGCACACTCTGAAATTCAGAGAATTTTTGAATCTTAGACTGTTGTGACCTGTTTCTTTCAAGTATATAATAGCATTTACGGTATGTTGCTATTTCACTTTATATATGTTACAGTTTAGAATTGTAACTATAAATATTTTCTCTTTAAATAGGACTTTTAAATAAGGCTACTAGAAGTTGGAAACTGGTAGGCCACAGCTAAGTCCAGGCCACAGAGTTGTTTTGTTGTCCTATACAATATTTTAAAAAATTGAATTAGTTGCCAACACTTTAAAAATTGGGATACTTCACATACACACAAACACAAAATCTTAATTTGGGACTTCTTTTGGAAAATATGCAAATCTAGCAATGTTGAAGCCACCTTTTCTCATGGCAGCAAACTTTCCAGGATGGGAAATGGACTGTTCTCCTTGACCATTTTCCAGTTCTCCACTGTTCCCACCAAGCACATTTTTTAATGTTGTCTGTGTCCCCGCACCCCCACTCCCAATTTACAAACTAAATTCTCCTTCGTTAAAATCCAGAATATAGATATTTTTGGATGTTCATATTGTAAATCAAATAGTTTTTAAAATTGTTTCTGATAAAATATATTGACAAGTAATAGTTAGTCTCCCTAAATTAGTTCTTGGATACTTTAGGAATTAGAATTTGGCCAAGAGGTAGCAGGTATAGAGGGGGACAGAATTCAAATAAAATAAGTTGAAAACCTTTAGATTTATTGACTCTCTTCCAAAGTGGAGAACTCATTCTCACTAGTTTTCAGACAAGAATTTTGTAAAAGCGTTCCCTGAATTAGAAGGGAGATTGAACTAGTTGCCTAAACTCCTTTCAACTTTAAACCTATTTTAAAATGAATATATTTGCTGTGTGATATGTGCTTAGCATTTGATTCATGATTCCTTTATTGGTTGTTACGGAATTCATTAAGAAAAATATTCATACTGTTCTTCTCTTTCCTTTTTCGGTATACATTTTTAATCTTTTAGGTTTCCTCAGGTTGAAGTTGTCCATTATTCCACCACCCCTTTCAGGGAGACGGACAGCATCCTGGCTAATGTAAAACTCAATGAGGCTTTATATAAAGATTTTTCTAACTCCCTTGATCTTCTCTGGATGTTTATTCTGTTTCTTCTTTTAAATTTCTGTTGATTCAATAAAAAACGGTGACATTTAGAAATAAAGTTCAGCGAGGATTTGAGCAGGTGTTGGCGATATAAAATATTTGCTGAGTGCCCATTGTGTTTTATTTCCAAGAATTGTTTTGTGAACATATGCTATATATTGTATTTATAAGTGTACAAGGACTGGGTGGATAATCTACCATCTTCCTGTGAATGTCATGTCACAGTGGACTTAGAATTTTATTTCATTTCAATCCCCTAATATTACTTAATTCTCCTAGAGACAGAGGTTTAAAGATTGCCCAGGGGGGACAAACATATCCATTAAATCCAACAGGCATAGATGCATTTCAGTTTGAGAATATTTTGTTTTCTGTTAAAGTTAAGTGGTCTGGAGAAGAAGAATACTTTTCATCTTGGAATACTGAGTGTGAAGTTTGAACAATTTTCTCCTATAAAAGCCAGAAAACTTGGAAATGAAGAGGTAGCAAAAATAATGCTGGCTATTGAAGCAGCTCTGGGATGGGACTGATAGCTGCACGTCTTGTCTCTGTAGCATGTGGAACAGGCTGTCTGCATACTTTTGTTGCCTGATAATGTGGCTTGGCTAGTTAGGTGGAGCTTAAGTAAACCAGATTTTAACTTATTTCTATAATCCATTTCACAGATTTTTTTTTGTTATATAATGTTATTTATTCATATTTTTACAAAAACAAATAATGAAGTATATTTTTCTTATTTCCAGGAGTGTTAGATTGTAAAGAAAAGTGTGTCATTTTCCTCAGCTAAGGACACTTACCGAGTTTAGCATATTTTTGAAACTATTTTTTATATTCATAATTATTTGAAAGGCCATCCCTACAAGTGTAGCATGATATCAGAATAATGTCCAGTTTCCCAAGCCATCTGTAAAAATGATGCCTTCTGTGTTCTTTTATCCATTCAACCCTCTGTTTAAAACCATGATTGGGTTTTGTAGTGCTAATGAGATCAGAGTAGATAGTAGTTTCTCTTTCTCTCTCTCTCTCTTTCTTTTCCTGGACCAAGGATAATAAGGATAGCTAATGATAGCTACCATTTTTTAGTACGTATTTACTATGTGACGGGCACTGTGCTAAGTATTTACCCATATTGCTTCTTTTTACGGCAGTCTTGAGGAAGGAATTATTAACATTGTTTTCATATGAGAGAACTAAGGAACAGAAATGTTACACAGCTTGCTCTGGGGCTCACAACTACTAAGTGGTGGAACCAAGACTGGAACCCATTTTTGTGTGTCTTCCATGTCTAAACTCTAACCATGAGGACTCCCAGTACCTTATTCTGCCTCAGACCTAGAGTGACAGTGTGTCCTGTTTTGCCTATGGCAGTCCCAGCCTATGCTTATTGTGCTGGTATTCTCTCAAGCTTAGCATTTCTTTCTGACTCCCATTTGTGTTCCAGAGTGTCCTGGTTTGGATCATTAATTATATGGTTATCCTACTGAGGCTTTGGGTGCTTTACCTGATACCTCAGACATCAGGCATTCTGAACATCATTAGAAAGTTCTCTTTCCCCTGTGGGAAATCCAAGGTGACAAATTTTGGTTATTATATTGCATGCACAGAATTGCAGTTTTTTAAACAGATTATTATATTTCATAATAAAATGCAATTTTCCCAAACAACCTCAATTAAAATACTTTTCCTTTCTTACTATAGTTCCTTGAGGAAAAGTAGAAACTCTTGCTCATCTTTGTGTCTTGTACTATATCTGGCTCACAGTTGGTCATGAATGAATTTTGAATAGCATTTAAGCATTTAATGATGCACATTTATTTTTACAAATAATTTATTATCTGTAAATGCTCCCTGTCAGTTGTAGCAAATGTGTAACCACTGAGGATTAAAGTGGAACACTGGATATATACTTAGAATAAGTTGTCTATGAGTTCAGAAAGAAAGAAGTTAAATTTATTGAAATTTCAGGACCTTTGGTAAGAAATAATTATCATTGCTAATCTGTTTACTTTTCTTAGTATATATAGCTTTTCAAATAACCAGTTATAGTTTTCTACAAAAGGCTAAGTTTCATAAAATGATTTGTGCATTTATTCTCAGATTAAATTCTTAGTGCATTCAAATGAAAGGAACTTTTTCAGTGGTTTGTAGGTGGTAACCTTGATAAAAATTGTTTCTGATGTTGGTTCTTTCAATACTTTTAGTTACTAAATATAATTTTTAAGATACATTAATTTAAAAACATTAATTGGTATCTAATGTCAGAGTATTTAACATAGTAAAATTACTTGGAAGGAAAACCTGTATGAGATAAACAAGTCTCAGCCTGCTTTGAAACCACGACTGAGTTTTATAGTGCTAATTTTTTCTCCAGTTCTGTAGATGGGATGGAAATAGGATTGGGTGTGGGTGAATTTAACTCATTAATTGTTTGTGCTAGCATTTTATCTTATACAAGAATCCCAATTTTTATTAAGAGATTAACTTGTAATGGTAATTTTTAATTTCTGCTTTGTCTTTTGTTCCTAGTGAGCGATAATGCATGGCTAAGCATTTCTGCAAATAATAATAATTAATGATGGATCTTCTGTACAATCATATTATGGGTATTCCTGGATGTGCTGCTCCAAATGCTGCTACTGGTTTTGTGTTTTTCAGGCAATATGAAGATGAGTAAACAGATACATTAAGCATTTAGTTTGTAGTAGACTTTAAAAAAATGTTATCTTTTATGTGTTATGAAATCAGAATTCATGATTCTGCATTCTGAATGGGACACATTTTATACAATTATGAATGCAGTACTGTAAGCCTGTCAGTCTGGAGGCATCCTAACCTCAAAACTGTTTTAGAATTGCCAACAATGAAGAAAATCTTCATTTATTGATGAAAATGATAATAGTTGATTGACTATTTGGACATATTTGTGACCGTCTCGCCCTCCTCCACCCTCCCATCAAGAGTTGCCTTATTCTTAAAGTGCCCCAAACCAGAAGCAGTAATTAAAATAACTCACTGTTGTCGAAATTTTAAAATGTATGATAAATGAAGCCCAGTAAATAGTGAAAATATGAGAAAGGTAATTAAATCTGACAATTTTCTTGTAAAAGGCTTGAGATGATAGATATCTTCTGTGAATAGTTATTAATTTAGTGCAAGGGATTTTGCTTCAGCATAAAATATTTTATGAGCAGTGGCATAAAGAAATGTTTTAGACGATAGGTACACACGTGTTTAACCAGAGGAGAAATTGCTCAAACTTGATTGGTAGTAATTAAAAATGGCAGACCTGACATGCATGTGGCTGGGCTATTTTCTGTATGACAGTCCTAACAGAAATTAAGAAGGGGTAGTGCTTCCTGAAGACGTGAAGAATGACAGAATGCTTTCAGTTTAAACCCTTGTGCCTCATGAAAAGGGAAAGGTTTTATGTATCATTTTTATGTATCATTCCTCAACTGATAAAATATTTAAGGCAGCATAAAATAACTCCTCACTTAGTGAAGTATTAAAGAAAGCAAACTTGTTCCATTAACAGTTACAGTTGTATTACTAGTAGTAATTTCCCTTAAAATGAATGACTTCCTTTATGTTTAAAGAAAAGATTAAATAATAACGGTGGTTCTAGTGAAGTGTTGCCTCGTGTTCCTGTCTAGCAGAATCTATGGTACATCACTCTGTTGGCATATATCATTGGTGACAGTGTAATATTTGTTTATGAGTATCTCTCATTAAAAGGGGGACCTGTGGCTTCATCTTTGGTGCTCTGCCCCCAAGTTACTCCTGGCATCTTGCCCAGGGACCAGCTCAGAGAAGTAATTTAATACATGTGTGTTAAGGGAATTAGAAGTGCTGCTTTTGTAGGATGAATAAATCTGCTTTTAAATTTGTCTTCAACTCTGGCTGAAGTCCAGGCAATTGGTTCAAATGCCCTCTTTCTTCCAGATTTATTTATTTCTGAATAAAGTTGATACTTAATAAAGTGAGAGTTTAATGTCATTGTCGGGATTCAGATAGAGCTTGCTTTATGTATTCCATGCTATTTGTCTGAAAGCCATAGCTTCATTTTTTGAACAATAAATAGAATTGTAATGTCATATCAGCTGGGTTTTTCCCTTTTAGTAGGGACTTTGAGATACTTTTAAATGAAGAACCAAAACATCACTTGCCTTTCATATTTAATGATACTTTGTATTAATTGAAAAAAGACTTCTGTAGGCCGTGGAGGCAGTTACAGCTTCTTTTCTGTTTATGGGTGAGAAAAGTATGTCTATATGGAAAAAATATATATATGCTTCAAGTTTTTCCTCAGCTCTGCTTGTGGTACTTTTAAGTGCTGCCCTTTAAACTTATGTTTAATATTTGGCTAATTGCTACTATGAACCTAAACATACTGATTAAGGCCAAGTTCACATTAGAACAATTATCTGGTTAATTGCTCCGGCGCAAATATAGGCTAAAAAATCATCAGAACATCAAGTTGTGAAAGCAGTGGCAGGCGTTTCAAAACCACCAAGCATACCTAGTGCAAATCACATCAGTAAAGCAATTAATTTAGGCTAATTGCTTTTCTGTTTGTTCAAGATGCACTTTGGAACTGTCTTTTTAAATCATGGCAATTAAGATTAGTAAGCAATATAATTAAAAAATGTTATAGAGTAGTCACTATTTTTAAAAAGTGATAACTATTCCATATGTACCTATGTAATATATCTGTCACCCATGTAGGGCTTTGAAATAATTAAAACAAAGTAAGTTTATGTTAGAAATTTACCAAGATTTCCTTTAAAAATAAATTGAAGAGTAGATTACCTCCTCCTAAATTGTAGCATGGGGTTATCTTTATTCCCTCATTACCAATTAGAATTATCTAGTTTCAGTAATGTACAGTTGTGCCTTGGTATTTGCAGGGGATTGGGGGAATTGGCTCCAGGACCCCCTTCGGATACCAAAATCCAAGGATGCTCAAGTCCCTTATACAAAATGGCATAATACTTGCATATAACCTATGCACATCCTCCTGTATACTTTAAATCATCTCTAGATTACTTATAATACCTAATACGATGTAAATGCTATATAAATAGTTGTTGTACTGTACTGTTAAGGGAATAACAAGGAAAAAAAAGTCTGTACATGTTCAGTACAGATGCAACCATTGTAGACCTAACTGTAATGTAACATAGTACACATCAACAACAACGTAACCTTTTTTTCCAAATATTTTCGATCCAAGATTGGTTGAATCCACTGATGTGGAACCCATGGATACAGAGGGCCGACTGTATGCTAAGATGCCTTATTAGTATATGATGAGAAATACCTAGACACTAGATGAACGTGTATATTTCTTCTTATAACATAATCAGGATTTTTAAATGTCTTAAAAACCAGATTAGGCACACTTCACGTTAATGAAGTTTTCTCTCATTATTATAAATTTGGCAGCACCAATTTGTCAAAAATTGAAAACTAGTTGAGTTTCCAACTGTCTGTCTATGAAGTGATGTTGTAATGCACCCTCAGCTGAAAAAAATGTCACATTTAGGGATCAGTTCCTCATTGAAAAATGTAGAAATGCCATTAGTGGGAGCATCAAACATTGCTCAAACTGATTCTGTGTTCACCAGATTGTCAAATAGCAAGTAGCTCTTTCTTTCACCTCTCTCCTCCCAAAGGAGCAATTCATGTTATACAGTGTGTTTAATGATATCCCTGCCCCATGGAATTCTCTGAAGAAAGTAGATTGGCTTGTACTAAGGACTATGACTCTAGAAATGAATCATTTAGAGGTACATGTTAAAGGAAATCCTGGGAGCAATTATCGTTTTGTGACTTTCTGTAGCTATGACAAGAAATTTGAGTGAAATGAAATTTGATATGAGAAATAAAGGATAAATGTCGTTTTATTTTAGCACCCTACTTTTTGTTTGTTAGTAGACATAAAAATTGTTTTCTATAATAAATGTTATGTCTCCTTAATCTGGTATGAATAGATCTCTGGGCCTAGCTAATTAACTGCATTACAAAACTAAATTTTTCTCTCAGGATCATTTTCGTGGATCATTTTACTTCTTTTATATACTGCCTGGTTTCTGGATGTGCTACATACTTGATCCAGATATCTTGATGATGCTACTTGTTGTGGAGTGTTCAGTTAGAAGACTGTCTTGTTGAAAGTAAAATATCAATTCAGATGGAAATCTATCTATTGATTAGATAGGAAAGCATTGAAGACGCTTAGAACACAGAAAACAAGCAAACGAACAAGCCTAAATGATGGTATCCGTCACTGGGTCTGAATGTGGATCTTCCTTTGAAATCTGTCTGGGCTTTCTGAAGCAGCAGAGCAATGTTACTTTGTTTGGGGGAAAACACAAGCCTTTTGGCCTTCAAAACTTGAATTCTGCAGTTATTTATATATGTTGAAAGATAGTGTACCAAAAAACAAAAAAACACTGCCATCAAGTCGATTCCGACTCATAGCGACTCCACAGGGTTTCCAAGGCTCTAAATCTTAAGGCTTTCAGTCTTCACGGAAGCAGACTGCCACGTCTTTCTCCTGTAGAGCCACCAGTGGTTTCGAACCACTGACCTTTCAATTAGCAATCAAACGCTGTAACCACTGCGCAACCGGGGCGCCTTAAAAGATACCATAGTAGCTATAAAATTAGTCACAATTTTGTAGACTGTAGAAGATTGCAAAGTATAGTCATAAATGTTTCCCATCTCTTTATGTATGCCTCTCTGCAATGTGGAAACCTGGTGGTGCAGTGGTTAAGAGCTGTGGCTGCTGACAAAAGGTCAGCAGTTCAAATCCACCAGGCGCTTCTTAGAAACCCTGTGGGGGCAGTTCTACTCTGTCCTATAGGGTCGCTATGAGTCGGAATCGACTTGACGGCAACGGGTTTTTTTTTTTTTTTCTGTGCAATGTGACATTGCCTATTCACCCATCAAGAGGTGGAATCAGTTTTTCTACCACCTTGCATCTGGACTGGCTGCTTTACTTACTCTGACTAATAGTATGTGGTGGAAGTTATGTTGTGGCCTTCCAAGCCTAGGCCTCAAGAGGCCTTCTGTTGCAACTTCTGTTCTTGCCTTTTTGGAATGCTGCTACCACTGTGTGAAGAAGCCCAGACTAGTGTCTTTGAGGGTGCAGGATCACAGGGAGATTGAGATCTAGCCCATAGCCAGGACCAACTGTCAGACATGTGAGTGAGGCCATCTTAGACGATCCAGCCTCAGTCAAGCCTTCAGATTCCTGCAGTCGCATGAGTGAAACTAGTAGAACTGCTCAGCCGGTCCATGGAGTTATAAACAGATAAAAAAGGTGTTTTGTTTTGTTTTTCCTTAAGCTACTAAGTTTTGGCTGGTTTGTTATACAGCAATTGATAACCGAGATAGTAACTATATTAATTCAGGCAAGGTAGTAAGAGTTTTTCATTTATTATCTAATTTATCACAACAACTCTATGACAGGAATCATCACGCCCTGTTTTATAGGTGAGGTAAAATGAGGCTCATAGAGGTAAAGTAGCTTGCTGAAGAGAACTGCTAACAAGTACAGAGTTATGACTGAATGCAGATCTGTCTGAGTTTAAAGACATACCTGCTCTTTCCGAGCTATCAAGCTGCCTCCAACAGCTTCTTCTGAGTTTTAAAATAGAACTGGTTGTGACAAACTGTTAACCTGCTAATGGAATCTATTAAATGTAAGTGCTAATTAAATAGCATTATGATATCATTACAATAAAATAAATATCATTACAATAAAATGACATACATTTGTAGTTTATAGTGTTACTATTTAACCTTGACTATTTGTCTAATAGGAGTCCTTGGGTGGCACCAACAGTTAAACACTTGGCTGCTAACTGAAAAGTTGGTGTTTCAAATCCGCCCACAGGCACCTTGAAAGAAGGCCCTGGCGATCTGCCTTGAAAAGATCACAGCGACTGAAAACTCTGGAGCACAGTTCTCCTCTAAAACACAAGGTCACCGTGAGTCAGAACTGACTCAACGGCAACTTTGTTTTCTTTTAATCTAATGAATACTTGGAAGAAAAAGCAGTTCTTCTGGTCTTATATGGGCTTGAGTCTGAAAGGGCTAGTGTGAATACAAATTTCAAAATATTTAAATTTATATGAATTTCTAAAAGGCCTGATTTTATATTTATTAAACATAGCTTCTGGTGTTTCAGAGTGTTAAATATGTATTCTTTTCTATTTTGTTGTCAAGTGAGGGAGAGAGGAGACCCTCTCGTAGAAGAATTGTTGCTGAGGCTTAATCATCATTGTAATTTTGCCTTCAACATCTGTGTCTTCTAATAATAACTCTTTTGAGGACCTACTTTCTGTGACATATAGGTAATGATACCTACCACAAAAATCCCACAAATAGAAGTGACAGTCTTCATTTTTGAAATGCTTTTGAGTTTTAACTATCACCTTAATGACTACACATCAATAAGCCAGTTAATACGAGGTGATTCTGACATGTATCTCATAACTCTCTTACCATTTACCATAGCGGCACACGAATCAGACTTGCCTCAGGGTTTTATTGCCTGTTAAATAAAGCCTGTGAGCATTTCCTCCATGATTTATTGCCATGTTTTGAGAACTAGTTTCATTTGAGAGATACAGTTTTCATTGGTTTTCCTTTTAACTTGAATTTAAACTGAATTACTATTTTTTGTTTTGATTTAGTCTTTTTTCATTAATAAATTACCAGTCTATTTTAGTGTTTTTTTATTGTATACACACACATGAGTATTTTGCTTTATGTGAATATATATGTGGAGAATCTTATTTTATACTTGGGGAGAGGAGGGAGAGAGTAAATTGTTTTTTTTTTTTTTTCCTTTTAATTTATACTGAGATGGATTACAAATTCCTTAGCATGTTACATTGATAACAACATAGGAATTAAATTGCCTCCAGGAATTGTGACTTTTCCACAGTCCTGGGCTCCTAACCAGTTACTCAGTAAATATGTGTTGATTAATTGATTGGATGGCAATCGAACCTAGTGAACATAAGTTTGTGTTTAAGGTAAGAGGGAAAAAAAAAATGAACTGCTCAAGCTGGTCAAGAAATAGAGCAAGTCAAAATATGCCAGTCAAAAATATTCAAGTTTATTTAATGGGTATAAGCACAGCCTTTTAAAATGTTCTATCAGTGTGTTTGAAGAGTTAAAGAGGCACTCACTGCCTTCTCTAACATAGCATGGTTTATGTATGAGATACTTGGATGCAATTGTATTATAACTGACAACATGTTAACCTTACCGGGTTAAAAAGACTGAATGAAGACAGAGGGAGGAAAAACTCTGGAGAAACATGATCTCCTTGTGGCAGCAGTTTATTCAGAAAGAAGATGACAAAATAGGTCAAGACAATGCCTTGGCTTTCTTCAATAAATTTAGTAATGAATTTGAAAAAAAAAACTTGTTTTCTGAAACATTTTTTCTGTAGATTTATAGACATTTAATGGATAACTGTCTTTGAAGAAATATATATGACTTTCCATATAGTATACTATTATGGTCTTATTGGAATTAGACACTTTAGGTAATTATATTTTTAAATAGATGTCTGTCTACTTTTTGTTTGCAAGATTCTTCTTTCCCAAGTTTATTCCCAGTACTGAGACTTCATTAAGTTACAGAGGAGCTTTTTTGTGATGGCTCTTGGCAGCCATCCATCTCCACGTAGGATGTAACAGTGAAGCTTGTTAGAGGGGCAGAAGTATAAAGTATTACCAAGCAGGCCCTGAGAGAAATGTAGACATTCACACATTGCTGCTGCTTGATGGTCGTCTCCCATTGCGAAAAATGTAGCTGTTTAAAAAGGGACAAGTTCACAATAACTTTACAGGGCTGCAGTCCTGCTGTTTATTGTATGTACATATCTTTTGCTTGGAATTCTTTCTCCACTGACAGTATTTTTCTAATGTTTAATTGGAATGGTTATGGTTATCTTTACTAACTTATCACAATTAGCTGTGCACTATGTTTCAATCCTCTAAATAGGTTCTGAATGCTCACATAGCACTTGATGGAGCGTTTAGAATTTGTGATGATCCACAGTGATGGACATGGTAGTATGTATGGGAGAGAACAATGGGATAGTAATCCAAGATAGCAGGAAATCCTAAAATGCACGTTTCTAATTATGCTTTATTAATGCTCATATTAGTATTGATTTTACTTCAGCTAGGTGTTTATCCTGTAAACATTTAGGTGAAGCAAACTGCCTAGAATTAAACCTGGATTATGGTTAATCTTCAAAACAGTTCCTCCTTAGGCAGACAATCAAAAGTCTATACATGTGTTGTTTTGAAAGTTCTGTTAAAGCTATTATTTTCTCCATTTAATCACTTTTTAAAAATTCTTATTTCAAAGGGGTAGACATCCAAATGGATTGTTTGATTTTAAGTGTATTTGCACAAGTGAAACTTCCTTCCGAATACTACAAAGTGGGAAAATCAGCAACTAAAAGCATTCTTCATTTTAACTTTCTATTTAAGGGCAGCAAGAGGTAAATTTTTATACAGTTCTATTTAATTTGCTGTGACTACTTTTGACATTCACAAATTATGTCATTCATTTTGACATGCAAATAAGAAAATGAATAACTGGGATTCACATCTGGAGAGTGCTAGCCGGAGCTCAGACAGCTCAGCTCCCTCCTCGTCATCCCCCAGGAACAACAGGATGATCTCTAAAAGAGAGTTTTCCACAAGCTTTTGTAAAAGTGGCCTTTCTTCCCCTTTCTGATCCATTAAAGAACATTTTATTCTTTGGTAATTTTCCCCCCTTTAGTTTGTGTCGTCTTCCCTCAAAGCTGTGGTCTGTTTTATTCTTTTGTTGATGTAGTCACTGATGACATTTTCTCAGGTAATTTTTCCCCTTTAATTTGGATCTTCTTTCCTTTCTTAAATCTGTAGCATATTTTCTTTTATTGTTGTCAGTGTCACTGATGACATTTTCATCTGATTCTTGACATATTCATTTTACAATACATGGCATTGTAAGGAGTTTTTTGGTCAGTGACATTTTGGCAAACACTTGCCAGTGGCCACCTGAGAAGGTCTGTCAGACTCAGAACGATGAAATAAATTACCCTGGAAGGCTTCTCTGCAAAACTAATGAACAGAACTTGCAGTGGGAGTTGGGAGACTGGGGTCCTTTGTTTTTTTCGTTTTTTTCCCAAACTAGTATTACTGAATCATTCCCTATATAACCTTGGTAAACTTGTTTAACTTCTTTTTTTATAACATTGGGTTAATGGGGACCTACCTTAGTGAAATGTTTGGAGGCTTAATCATGTTTCAGAAGCACCTTGAGCATGAATCATTAGTTCATTATTAGAATGGTAGCTTGGGTGGTACCATCCATCATAGATGCTTTATCACCATCATAGCCTTGCGGTTTTCTGCAAATTGACAGTGAAGGTCTTAAATCAAAATTTTTAAAGACACTAGCAAAATCTTGAAGGTTACCTAATACTTATTGTATGGTAACACTGAAGAGTTTACAATTGTATGAGGAAAATAAAGCAATTATAGTGTACTCATTATATGTTTTCATAATCCTCTGTTTTCAGATTAAATGGACAAAGTGCATTCCATGTTTATAAGCAGAGTTTTTTTTTTAAAACAGTGATCCCTACTTATGTTGCCATAAAATCTCTTAATATATAGCTACTTTATCTTTGTGAAATGTTTATCACTTGCAGTTTCTATCCAAATATATTTAAGTTAGTTACCTTTTCAAAATATATATTAAAGTTATCTGTACACACATACATGCACGTGATGGAGATTAAATGAAATTCAAAATATTCCAGGAAGCATGGCTGTTAATTTCTAACTTCTAGTTCAGTTGAGAAAATGATCTGATGACTGACAGTTAATGAAAATTAACTACTTAATTTGAGTATTTGTATGTAATTCTGAGTTTGATGGATTCCAAGAAGCATAAAATGTGGTTTGGAAGTCGTTTCAAAGGACATCTGATGTAGCCTTCTATTTGCAAGCTCTGGGCTCTTCCTTTATAGCTTTTTTTCTCCCCTCATCCTCCTACCACTTTTTTGTCTTTATCATCTGGGTTCAGTTAGTTAACCTATTAAATCACACTCTGACTAGTGACACTCAAAATGATCTTATAACTAAAAGATAAGTACTTAAAGTATTTTTTAAACAAGGTTATTTATTCTCAGTTTTTGAAAAAGACAACACATCCCCTTAACTTTAGAGTGTGGACAGGTCTATGAGAAGTTTTAATATGCAGAAATGTCTCCCTGGAGTGGGTGTTTTGTGGGAGTGAGGTGGGGAGGACACAGTGGACAGCCAAAGGGCAAACCGCTGGAGGTGAGACACTGGCAGGTGTTGATTTCCCTTTGCTCTGTCTTGCTCTGCTTTTCCAGCCCCGTGGCTTGCAGTTCATTAAAATGCTAATGATGTTTATTCTATTTTTATTGGCAGCTCTCCAGATTTGATTATTGATATATCTGAATAACAGTAGAATGCAACATCAAAGACTCCCTTGACTCTTTTCTTCAGATTTTTGTCAGTAGAAATATAAATACCATAATGTCAGATAGATCACATGTACTTTATCTGTATAAAAGTGAAATGTTAATAAGGGAACTGTCAACTGTTTGGAAATGAGCTTTTGGTGGGATAGCGAGGTGCCTCCCTTGGGCTCCTGCCTTAGGTTAGTGTATTATCCCACTCTTGGAGGAATAATCGTATTTCTAATAATAAGTGGCTGAGTGGCTATAGGTTTCCACTATTGTTCCCACTTTCTGGCCTTTGATATTCACATCTTGTACAAAGTGACTAACGTGTAGGTTAATAAAGTACAGAATAATCTACTTGTGACTAGCAGGGTATAGAGGTGCTATCATGTTCCTACTTGCTCTTTCTGAAAATTTTAAACACAGGCTCTCTTAAAATTGGAAAGGACTTCTGAGATTACCCCATTTAACTCTTTCATTTTGCAGTTTTGAAACTGAGGCTCAAAGACAGTCTGCGACTTGCCCAGGGTCACACAGCTAGTTAGTGGTGGAGGTGGAGCCTGAATCCCACCTCCCCTTGACTGTTAGGCTGCTCTGTCCCACTTTGCTGAGCTTCTCCCTCACCTTCTTTGCTAGCCACTTATTTGCCAACAACATTTGTTTTCTTTAATGAACTAGAATAGACTGTAGTCTCTCTAGGTTGTAGGCTATTGTATTTCTTTTATGCCCCTTTCAGTGACAAAACACCACACATACAGTAGGTTTTTAGTGAATATTTTAAGAAAGAAAATTGAGATTACCTAAAATCCCACTATCCAGAGATTTCCACTGTTTATACTTCAGCAGACATCTTTTCAGATACCAGTCTGTGTGTGTATAACTCCCTCCCAACCCCGATGATATTACATTGTCCATACTATTTTTCAATCTATGTCTATAACTCAATAATATATTATGGACTTCTTTTCATTTTAATAGTTAAAGATCTATTTCATTTCAATGGATTAATGGTAGAGTTTTACTTACCACAATTTATTTAACAATCTCTTATTGATGGGTATTCTAAGTATCTGTAATTTTTAACACAATAAATGTGATCAACATCCTTCACCTATATCTTTGCACACTTTTATATTTGTCTCTTTTGATTAAATTCTAGAAATAAAATTTCTGTGTTTATGAGTATGCATAGTAAAATTTTTATACATCTCACTTAATTGCCCCCTGTTGTTACCTGCCATCAGTTCATCCCCTGACTCCTGGTGACTCCACTCACGATGAGATCATTAATCGTTGGGATCCGTAGGGTTTTCATTGGCTGATTCTTCTGAAGTAGATCACCAGGCTTTTCTTCTCAGTCTGTCTTAGTCTGGAAGCTCCACTGAAACCTGTTCAGCATCGTAGCTACACAGAAGCCTCTGCTGACAGACAGGCGGTGGCTGTGCTTGAGGCGCATTGGTTGGGAATTGAACCCAGGTCTCTAGCATGGAAGGTGAGAATTCTACCACTGAACCATCACTGCCCTCACAATTTTATCCTCTAGAAAGATTTTACCAGATCCCTGCAGAAGAGTGATTCTCCAACCTATGCCAACTCTGGATGCTGTCATCAGCTATTTTGGAGCATTTAAAAATGACTTTAAGGTTTAAAAACTGAACAAACTTGGAATAAATCATTCAGACATAAGTGCGTTTTCCATTAAGAGACAGTGTAGCATAGTGATTAAGAGCACAAGCTCTGGGGCCAGACAGTCTGGATTTGAATCTTGGCTCTGCTGCTTCCCAGCTGTGTCATTGGGCAGGTTAGTTAACTTTCATGTGTCTTGTTTTCAAATCTGTGAAATGGGACAGCAATAGTACTTCCTTCATAAAGTTGTTGTGTGATTTAAATGTGACTGTACATGTAAAGTACTTAGAACGTTTCCTGGCACATGGTAGATATTCAATAAATGTCAGCTATAATAGTAATTATTATCAGTCAGTGAGCAGTTGATTTCTATATACAGTTTATGGTACACAGTGCTGAAATGTGAGGTATGAAAAGAAATATGAGACATTATCACAGTACTCAAGAAGCTATACCATATACTAGAAGAAATAAGGCATTAATAAATGAAAAGTTACATAATCAAATTACATAACAATACACAATTACAGCATAAGAATTGGTTGGACTAAAACATCCATAATTACTAAATGAGGGGTATTTTCATAAAATAGGAAGACCTGGTGATCTGCTTCCATAAAGATTTCAGCCTAGGAGACCCTATAGGGCAGTTCTACCCTGTCACATAGGGTCACTATGAGTTGGAATCGACTTGATGGCACACAATGACAAAAACATAATCCTTCAAGGGGCCCCTGGGTGACGCAAAAAGTTAAGTGCTCGACAGTTCAAATCCACCAGTGGTACCTTGGAAGTCAGGCTTGGCGATCTGCTTCTGAAAGGTCACAGCCTTGGAAACCCTACTGTTATGGATTAAATTGTGTCCCCCAAAAAATGTGTGTCAGCTTGACTCTACCATGGCTCCCAGTATTGTGGAGTTGTTTTGTGATCTGATACGTGTTGTAAATTCTAACCTCTGTGATGTTAATGAGGCCGGATTAGAGGTAGTTACGCTGATTAACCCAAAACCAAACCTGTTGCCTTTGAGTTGATTTCCAACTCACAGCGACCCTATGGGACAGAGCAGAACTGCCCCATAGGGTTTCCAGTGAGCAGCTGGTGAATTCAAACTGCCAGCCTTTTGGTTGGCAGCTGAACTCTTTACCACTGTGCCACCAGGGTCCTGTTATGTTAATTAGGCAAGACTGAATCTACAGGATTATGTTGTATTTTGAGTCAATCTCTTTTGAGATATAAAAGAGAAGCAAGCAGAGAGGAAAAGTACCTCATTACCATCAACCAAGAAGAGCCAGGAATGGAGTGCGTCCTTTGAATCCGAGGTCCCTGAGCTGAGAGACTCCTAGACCAGGGGAACATTAATGACAAGGACCTTACCTCAGAGCTGACAAAGAGAGAAAGCCTTCCCCTGGAGCTGGCACCCTGAATTTGGACTTTTAGCCTCCTAGACTGAGAGAGAATAAATTTCTCTTTATTCAAAGGCATCTACTTGTGGTATTTCTGTTATAGCAGCACTAGATAACTAAGACATCTATGGAGCAGTTCTACTCTGCATACATTGGGTTACCATGAGTTAGAATCGACTCGATGGCAACTAACAGTGACAACATAGTCCTTGGAAAGGCACTACTAAAGTTTACTTTACTGTTTTTGTTTTTTTGCTTTCTAACATGACCCATCCCTGTTTTGATTTAGGGTGACCATATGTCTCAGTTGAAGCAGCATAGTCATGGTTTTTGTCTTATTTAGATGATAAATTATATGACTACCCTGTTTTTGACTGATGTCTTTTTTCTGTGGATGCCATTGTGATGATAATGTTTTTGTCAAATTCTTGCTTTAGCCTGGGAGCTATTTTGACTCTAAAAGGTATCTTTGTTTATCTGTTCTATTTTGGAATAATTTTATAGTTTAATTCAGAGGACAGTCTTATTTCCAGCTGTTCCAGGAAAAGCTTACTCTTGTCTATCATACACTGCTTACAAATATTAGGAGAGAAAATGTGGAAAGAACAGTTTATTCCCAGGTTTTAGATGATCCAGCATGTTGCATCAAAGGTAACCAATTGACATTTAGTTTTCTGAAACCAATGGGAGATATGTTTCAGGGTGAGTTGTGGCAGTTAGCCAGAAAATTTTAAATTTATAAATAAAACAAATCCACTGTTTCTTAGAGTTCTAACATATGAGTTTACACACAAGTGTGCTTGTAATATTAAACACATTTTGAGCAATATGTAGTTCTCCATACCTTCAGTACATTTTTTTAAATGTTTAAATGTTTTGCATTGTTGACATGTTAACCCATCTTCCAATATTTGATTGTCAGTTTAACCTTCTTATCTGCTTACCATGCGTTTGGTGTCACCATAATACATTGAAAAGATTAAAAGTTTTTGAATGATAATTAACTGGTAAGAAAGAGTATAAGGGAATAGAGGTTGACTCTGTGAAAGGCTATGGTAAAAATGAAACATTTTAAGCTTTTATTATAACTACCTTTTAATTAGATATTATCAAATGTTAGAGGAATTTAGTATATAGTAAATTCATGATCTTATTATAATGGGCCTAGATGACTTTTTTCCTGATCTGCATGAGAACACTGTGATATCACTGTTTGATTCCATACAATTTATATTCTATTTTAAAAAATCATTTATTATGTGCCAGGCATTGTGCTTAGTACTGGTGATACATAGATGAATAACAAATGGTCTCTGACCTGAGGGGCTAATAAGGGACTACCTAGGATTTCAAAAACTTCCTTGCATAGCATTACAGAATAACAGCAGTAACTACTAACATTTATATAGCACTGACTCTGTGCTAGTCTTTGTTTGATGTGCTTTCTATATACTAATTTATTAAATTTCCAACAACTCTGCGAGGTTAATACTGTTATTATTCCCATTTTATAAGTGAGAGAACTAAGGCACAGAGAGATTAAGTATCTTGCCTTATGTCACATACATAGGACACAGTTTTCTATCCCAAGTGAACTCTTTAGAGAAGCAGTATTTACATGTCTCTGTCCCATGTCTAATGAGCATTGTGAGTAGTTGCTCTTGTTATCCAAGAACAGGTGAGATAAAATTACTAAATATGATTTCATTCATTCATTTAACAGATATTTATTAAGCACCTACAATGACCAGGTATTTGAAATAGGTCAGTGAACAGAACATTTGGGGTTCCTGCCTTTACAGGGTTTATAGTTTAGCAATAGTTGCCTCTGACATAGTCAAGAGATTTCTAGATAATTAAATAATCCGTTTGCCACCCTTCATTTTAATCATTTTTACTCACCCCTTTTACCTCTGCTGATATTACAGTGCATACTTGAAACCTTTTTTGCTGTTCCCATAATTGGGGAAATTAATGGTCTCCAATTTGCACGTGTGGACAATTTTAAATTACTGTACACTGCACTTTAATATAACCTGAGTTTCCACACATTTCCCTAAACTGCCTTTTATATGCTGAATTTCATTACTCTAGCTGATGAAAGGTGTTCCCTGGCTCTCACTCAGATTTTCTAACTTTTTTCAGTGACCAACAGGGATATACTATTTAACTAAAATTCCTATTGCAATCATGTTTCTTTCTGTATATGGGGAGAATGTATAAGCTTTTACTATCCTAGTGAGAAAATAATCCTGGGTCCTGAGTTGATTTACCATTGCCCAATATTGTGTTGCCTGCCAGCTACTTGTGACATGAACTGGCCCAATGGCTAAGTTTACAGTGGTTTGTCTTTCAGTATGCTACGATTCTCTCCCTAGGGTCTCTCAGACAGGTGGTCACCTTCATACAATCTTGGCTGTTGAAAAGAAATCCCCTTCTCTCACCTCTCCTTCAGGAACTTAGTGTTTCTTAACATGGAGGCTTAAAATCTTGGGGACCAGATGACCATCCACTGAGGTCCAGAAGCAGCGTGGGGAGAAGGATGGTTGCTCTCAGTCTCCCTTCACAGCCTCATCCCTGAGTCCTCTGGGGCAACGGGCAACCGACTCTCCCCCTCTGAAATATGTGGGCCCAAGGAAGGTATGCCTGCATGGACCACAGTTAGGGATTTTATCATTATTAGTTTTAGAATTTTGGAAGTAAACCTTCTCCACTCTTCTGCCCTCGTCCTAACTGTCTCGAATAACATCTTAATTCATTTTTTTTGACTTTCAAACCTGTTTTCAGGAATGATTTTCATCCTCAGCTAGGGAGACTGCTTGCCTCTGAGATTATTGTCCATGGTTCAGATATTAAATTAAACATAGAACATAATTTATGGAAAACTGTTTTTCTTATTGGTAGCTCATTTTTTTCCCAATAGAATGCCAACCTAATTTTACTCTTCATTCTCAAAGCTGGTGACGGAGAGCTTTCTTCTGCTACTCTTTATTTCACAAGTAAGTAGTGGTTTGTCTAATTGCTTTACCGTAGTTACAATTATACAGAAAAGGTCAGTCTAGTCATTGCCAATTAAAGTAGGAAAAAGCTACATTTATAACTGCTAAGAGCCATTATGTCAATTTAATGCTGTTCATCAGCATGTAACCTGTTTTCTAGGATATATAAATCTAATCTTGGTATTTTAGTACACTCACCCTATTAAAGACCTTTGGTGCTGCAGAGAAGAGATTATTGCAGGCAGTTTATATTAATTGTGCATCCTTTCATTGTGTCTCATCATGGATTTCAGGATTTGGGTTTTGTAAAACCTGGCCACCATAGTGAGGAAAAATAGGCACCCCAAATCACTGGTTGACCCTTTTGTTTTTAGGCATTTGACAAAGTAAAATAACCTGTTGAGACTTAGGTTTTTAAACTTTTTTCAGTGACTAACAGGGATATACTATTTAAAATTCCTATTGCAATCATATTTCTTTTTATATGTTGGGAAAATGTATAAACTTTCACTATCCTAATGAGAAAATAATCCTGGGACACAAGTTGACTTACATTGCTATTTTCACTTTTATAGCTTCATGTAGTTTTTAAGGGTCTTCAGTTCATAAAAAGACATCATGGATTTAGTTAAGAAAATACGATAGAAAACAAAATATTTTTGTTACTTTCACCCCTTAGGAAGAGTCTGTGTGAACGCTTCTCAATATATCTTTATATGCTGTGCAAGATAGGTCGCGTTTTATAGCGCACATCATCAGATGTTTACAAATCGGAAAGATTGTCTTCCTAACTCCTCTGTTTGCTTTAGTAGTTTTATCATAGTGTTTTAAATCAAGAAAAAGGGAGGAAAAGTTGAGTTTGTTTGGATTAGACTTGTGAGGGATATGACACCATACGTACAACTTGATATTCTGGAGTATGTTTCTCTATTCAGAGTAATTGTGATATTAGGCCAAGGACATCATGATCTTTATTCTCTGATACCCTTATAAATCTAAAAGATTGCATTACTAATTGAAATACCACCAACTCCCTTGCTAGGAGCCTCGCTGTTATCCTGGTTCCCTTTTTCTTGATCCGGTAAGGTTCAAGGTATACCTTTGGGCCAGTGGACATCCCCACAGCAATATTTGCCTGTTCCAACGCTTTCTGTACTCAAGAGAAGAAGAAAGGAAAAACAACAGCAACAACAGTTGCCATCCTTGAGTCTTCCAACTCCTGGAGATCCCATGTTTTTCAGAGTAGAACTGCGCACCATGGGGTTTTCATGGCTATGACCTTTTGGAAGCAGATTGCCAGGCCTTTCTTCCGAGGTGCTTCTTGGTGGGTTGGAACCACCAACTTTCTGGTTAGTAGTTGAATGTTTAACCACTGCACCACCAGGCTTATAAAGGCTTTTCTTGTTTTAGCTCCCTGATGTCATTGTCTTGAACTCCAAATTTTGAATACTTTACAGCATACTACCTTAACCTTACCGCTGAGCTTTGTTTGCTCAGCTTGTCTATACAATCAGTGACTTTTATCTTGACTTTCTAGAAATCAAATTTTGGCTTGAGCTGATCTTACGCTCTAATCCTTGATCTATACGTCGCCCTGGAATAGTGCTCTATTCTTTCTGCATCCGTCTCACTAGCCTCATCCAGTGGATTCCTGTTTGCTACATCACCAGGTTTTGTATAATAATCCATTATGTGGATGTATTATAAATCGTTTAACTAATCCCTTCTTGAAGAATGTTTAGGTTTATTCTGTATTTTTCAATTTTAACAAATGCTCCAGGCAATATCCTTGGAACTCTTTCAATTAATTTCTTAGAATCACTTTCTAGAATGAATGTGCCAGGCCAGGTTTAATGTTTAAAATTTTGATAAATACTGCCTATCATTCACTGAAGAAAAGTTGTGCCAAAATGTTCTTCTGTTGTCTACTGTGTAGGAGAATTTACTGGGCATTATTACCTTTTTTAAATACAATATATTAACAGTAGTATTTCATTAAAATATATAATTCTTAGATTACTAGTTGGAGTAAATATTTTGTTATGTGTTTAATAGACATTTACATTTATTATTTTGATAATTATCTGTCCATAATAACCCCACTGCTTTTAAAATTGAGTCTCTTTTTCTTAATTAATTTTAAGAAATGAGCACAAGTTAAATATATTGCTATTTTGTCAAAGATTGTTCCATTCTGCCCCTTTTAAAAGCTTTGCTTATAGTTTTTTTATTTTTATTCCTTGTTTAGAAATATTTAATTTCTATGTAACCAAATGTTTTAATGTTTTACTTTATGATTTCTGGCTTTGGGGTCATGCTTAAAAAGACTTTTGCTATCTCAAATTATACAAATGTCACCTATATGGTTTTCCAAAATTTTGTGAGTTATAGTTTGCTTTTTATATTTATTGTATCTAGTATGAGGTGTGGGGATCTTATATTTATTTCTCGGGTTTGTGAGTTTTTTAAGACTATCTTATTTCTTTAATTATGTGAAATGCTAGTTTTTTGTAAATATTTTTTTGGGGAATAATTTTAGATTTACAGAAAAGTTGCAAAGGTAATGCGCAGTTCCTATCTACCCCTCACTCAGGCTCAATGTCTTCTAATCTAATCTTTTAAGTTACCGAGGTACATTTATCAAGGAGTCCCTGGGTGGCGCAAACGATTAAGTGCTCGACTATTAAGTGGAAGTTTGGCTGTTTGAGTGCCTCGAAGACAGGCCTAGCAATCTCCTTCTGAAAAGTCACAACCCTGAAAACCCTGTGGGGCAGTTCTCCTCTGCAGACATGGGGTCGCCATGAGTTGGAATCGGCTTGATGGCAACCACCACCACCAACAATGTTTATCAAAACTCAGAAACCAGCATTGGTTCTTTACTGTTAACTAAAATCCAAACTTTTTTTGATTCACCAGTGTCTTCATTGATGTCCTTTTTCTGTTTCAGGATCCAATCCAAAATATAGATTTGCATTTAGTTATCATTTATCTGGTCTCCTCTGGTCTGTGACAGTTTCTCAGTCTTTTCTTGTTTTTCATAACCTTGACCGATTTTGAGGATTATTTGGTAGGTATTTTGTAGAATGTCACTCAATCTGGGCTTATCTGACTTTTTTTTTCCTATTTTTTCAAGATTAGACTGGAATTATGGGTTTTTTGAAAGAATACCACAGAGGTGAAGTGTCCTTCTCGTCATATTACTGGTGATGTTAACCTCGATCACTTGGTTAAAGTGGTGTCTGCTGGCCTTCACTGAAAAGTCACTGTTTTTTCCCTTTCCATAGTCTTTCTTTGAAAGTGAGCCATTAAGTCCAGCCTGCACTCCAAGTTGGGCGAGAGGTAGTAGAAATGCTGCTTTTAATATGTACTGAAATCTTGTATATACTTGGCCTGCTCCTGGACTTTTTTTCCTCTCTTGTGATCTGTCAATGATAGTCGCTGTTCTACATTGTTTTAATTAGTGTACCTTTATAATATGATTGGATTTTTTGTTGTTTTGTGGAATAGTCTCCCTCATTACCCTTTTCTTCTGTCCCCTCGCAATTTTCCTGGCAATTCTTACAGATTTATTCTTCCACATAAACTTTGGAATGTTTTAGTCATTAATGTCTGAGTAATAGCTTGATGGACTCAACTTCATGGCACAACCCCTCCACACACATGCACCACAATACAAGTTAGTTGTTATTGCTTTTTAGTTACAGTTTTATTTGTGGAGATTTTATAGCTTTAAAATATTTTAAGAAGACATTTCCTATTTCCAGAAGCCCTTTACGCTTCTCTTTTTTGATGTTTAGAGTTTTGTTATTATAGTTCTGTATATTTCATGTTAAATTTAGTTTAATGTATTTAATAATTTTATTGTTGTTATGAATGATATCTTTTTCAGTGTTTTCTAATTGGTTGCTGTTGGTAAATGAAAATATACTTTTTGTACATTTTAAGTATGCTTTTGTATATTCATTTTGTAATTGGTCATTTTTCCAAACTCATAGTTTCTAATAGTTTTATAGTTGATTCTTTTGAATTTTCCTGATAGACAGTTATATCATGTGAAAATAATGATAAATTTGCACCCTCCTTTCTAGGACTTTTGGTCTTTATTTTCTTCATGTATTTGGTTGTATTTTTTAGAACTTCAAGAGGCAAGTTGAAGTTCTTAAAGCATATATATATTTTTATTTATTTTATTTTATTGTTGTAATTTAAGTGAAAGTTTACAATTCATGTTAGTCTTTCATACAAAAATTTATACATACATTGCTATGTAACCCTAATTGTTCTCCCTGTACTGTGACAGCACATTCATCCTTTCCACCCTTGATTTCCCGCGTCCATTCAACCAGCTCCCGACCCTCTCTGCTTTCTCATCTCACCTCTGGACAGGAGCTGCCCATTTAGTCTCATGTATCTACTTGAGCTAAGAAGCACACTCTTCACAAGTATCATTTTATGTCCCATAGTCCAGTCTAATCTTTGTCTGAAGAGTTGGCCTTGGGAATGGTTTTAGTGCTGGGTTGACAAGAGAGTCCGGGGGCCATGCTTTTTGGGGTTCCTCCAGTCTCAGTCAGACCATTAAGTCTAGTCTTTTTATTAGAATTTGAGTTCTGAAACCCATTTTTCTCCTGCTCCATCAGGGACTCTCTGTTGTGTCCCCTGTCAGGGCAGTCATTGGTGGTAGCCAGGCACCATGTAGTTCTTCAGGTCTCAGGCTGATGCGGTCTCCAGAGCATGTATTTTTTAAACTACCCTTGCTTTTTCTGGAACTCTTTTTTTCTCCATTTTCTTTCTTTCTTTTTCTTTTTTTTTTGAAGTAGATATATTAAATAAAACAAAATGGCAACAAGTATCAATGGAAAGTTACCTTTGTCAGGGTAACTGGGTTTGAAGGGTGGGATTGGTGTATTCCTTCTTAACTTTTAACACTTAAAACTAAACTGAGCTGCGTTTTTGTTTCTGATTTCTAAAACCAATACCAAACCCATTGCCACTGAGTCATTTCCGACTTGCAGTGAACCTATAAGCAGGGTAGAACTGCCCCACAGGGTTTCAAAGACTGTAAATCTTTACGAAGCAGTCTGCCACATCTTTCTTCCCCCGAGTGGCTGGTGGGTTTAATTTGAATTCACTGGTTATTGAGTCTTTAGACTGTTCCTAAGACTCTGGCTATAGAATCCAACAAGCATGAACTTTTCAAATAAACAAGAGTTGCCCTGGGTTTTGTTACATTTTCTCTTAAAAAATGAACTTTCTTGTAAAAGAGATACCTTGACATATTTCTATGACTAGATCTGAATAAAAGATACTTTAGAAGTGATATAGAATTTTAGAACATGTATTTATAGAAAATATTTTAATAACTGTATGTTGCACAGCACAATGAATTATTTGAAGTGGAAAGTCTTTTGGAAAGAAACTTTTCCCTCTTCATTTATTTATTTGAAAAAAATTCCCCTAATTATCTTGCATTTCTGTGCTCCCCTAGGCTTACTCTTTTTTTCCTATTTTGTTCCGTGACATACATAGGAGTGGATTAACTGAAGAATTGAATACTGGTTGATGCATATTACCAGATGATGGATATTTTCATATCTAACAGCTAGATCTAACTTTTGTGTTTTGATTCATTATATAAAATACATTT
>NW_004443983.1:14340091-14359695 GCF_000243295.1 Trichechus manatus latirostris
ATCCAGTTTTGCCAGCACCATTTGTCAAAAAGACTATCTTTTCCCCATTTGATGGACTTTGGGCCCCTGTCGAAGATCAGGTGACCGTAGGTGGATAGATTTACATCCGTGTTCTCAATTCTGTTCCATTGGTCAATATATCTGTCGTTGTATGCCAGAAATTTTTTGAATTCCTAAGTTATGAAAAAGTTGACTGTTCCTTTTTGCACTTCAACATAATATGTCTTAAAAAAAAAAAAAAAAAACCCTATTGCCATCGATTCGATTCTGACTCAGTAGAACTGCCTCTTAGCGTTTCCTAGGCTATAATCTTTACGGAAGCCGACCGCCACAACTTTCTCCTTCAGAGCAGCTGGTGGATTTGAACCACCAATCTTTCAGTTAGCAGCCAGCCTAGCATTTAACCACCACACCAACAACAAAAACCTGTTGCCATCTAGTCGATTCTGACTCATAACGACCCTAAGGGACAAAGTAGAACTGCCCCATAGGGTTTCCAGGGAGCAGCTGGTGGATTCGAACTGCCGACCTTTTGATTAGTAGCCAAACTCTTACTCACTGGGCCATCAGGGCTCCCACTGCGCCTCCAGGGTTGCTTATAATATATATGGTTTTGTAAGTAGAACCATATGAAGGTACTTGTCTCCAGAAATGATTTATTAATATCAAAAACTTAGATTTTGTTTCTAGGTTGAATATATTTACATTTTACATTCCATAGAGGTTTTTGTCCTCTCAATCAATTTTATGAATTCAAATATATATATTGAGCATTGTGTTAACACTGTGTTAGGCACTGAGCACAAAGAAAAGCTAAATAAATAATGTTATCTTTTGTATTAAGTTACTCATAGGTATCAATAAGGGGAAAGTTAGACTTACGAATAACATGAGAGGATGCCTATTATAATAGATATCATGAGAAAGTGAAAAAAATCTATTAGACTCATAGTGAATATTCACACCAATATTTAATAGTTTATGATGGCTAAGGTTGTTCCCAGGTGTCTGAACTATATATATATTACTTCTGTGAAATTAAAATTAAGTTTTAATCAATGCGCTTTCTTTTGCGAAAGGTTGCCTCTCTGTAGTCCTCTGGCTTTCCAGGCAGTATCTAGGATGTGTAATATTAATATGCTATGAATTTAATTTGAAAAACACAGTTTTGCAGAGGAAGAAATACAATACTTACAATTGAAAATAACCTGAGGGTGTGAAGTCTATACTGCAAGATGGATTCCTTATTATTTTTATTTTTTGCTCTAAATCAGAATTTATTGTAGGACCCATTTATATCTGAACTCTGATGATTTATTAGCTGTTTATTTACAAATAATCAGTTTATAGACCAGGAGCTAGAGAAATTTGTAAGGCATACTTGTAGGTTCATCGGAAATCAAGATAGGCTTCTTACTGAACATTTCTTGGATCTGCTAGTCAGGATTTGCCCCGTTGCTCAAACTCTGATTTGTCTAGCTACTTGAGGGTTAAGTCCAGAAACCAGGACTATAATTTGTATTAATCCCTAATTTGAAATGATGGACAACTGTAAAAATCTGCTTTATGTATCTCAGTTTTTTTTCAGTCTGAGAAACTTCACTTGAAGTCACCTTTAAAATGTTTATGTGTATTTATGTGTGTGTGTGTGTGTGTTTTTAATTTGTTTCCCTGTTACAGAAGAATTTCATCAGCTTACCATGGATATTAGTTTTATTAGATTAATTTTACTGGCAGCTAGTTAAAGGGAAGTTGCAAATTTAGGTTAAATTTTTGTTATTAAAGGTGAATGGTGGTCTGACTTCTTGTTCATCTTTGACCTGTTGCTTAAACTTAAATTTTTTGCTTACAGAGTGTGATCATTAAGGTTGTGTGTGAACTTGACTGGGCCATGATTCTCAGTGATTTGACGGTTATGATGTAGTTTGGCAGTCATATAATGATGTAATCACCTCCTTGATGAGATCTGATGTAATGTGATCACTTCCATGATGGGATTTGCTCTGAATGGATCAGAGCAGTCAGCTGAAAGAGAGTTTTCTTGGCGGTGTGACCTGCATCCAATGTAAGTGGACTTTCTTGCAAGGCTCTCGGGCTTTTGCTTGCTCTGGATCCTGCAGCTGGCTCCTATTTGTCAGATCTTTGGTTCTTGGAACTTGAGCTAGCAGCTTACTTGCCAATCTTGGGATTTGTCAGCCTCTGCAGTCTGTGAGCCATCGGCCTACCAGCTTACCTGCAGACCTTTGGATTTGTTGGCCTCCGCAGCCTGTGAGCCAGAGGCCTGTTGTCTGACCTGCCGATTTTGGGTTCACCAGCCCCTGCAGCTGTGTGAGTCAGGAGAAGCCTCCAGCCTAACCCACAGACTTGGAATTTTCCAGCCTCTACAACCGTGTGAGCCATTTCCTTGATATAAATCTCTCTGTGTATATTTATATGCTTCACTGGTTTTGCTTCTCTAGAGAACCCAGCCTAAGACACAGAACAATCTAAAAGATCTGCCTAATCATTCTGGTGTACACTGGTCTGTTCAGGGCTAATAATTGGATAGATCTCCTTTTGATTTCCTCTTTTCATTCTTTTTCTTTTATTCATCTCCTTTCTCGTCCTCCTTTTTTACCCACTTATTTTTTTTGTCTTATCTCTTTTGTTAGCTCTCTTATTCATCTTGGAGATAATCTGTGATCCTTCTCACATAATTTACTTTTCTTTCCTCCCCCTATCTCCACATTATCCGTTGTCTTCTCTCTCTTATCCTCTCATTTTAAAGAAAATTTTGTCTTCCAAATCACGTGTTCACATCTCTGGTGTTTGGCAGAAGGTGAAGGCCAATTGAGTAAATCACTCATTACTGTCACTAGTCTGACATTTACCTGATATCCAGATTAGCAGATTTGAGGAGTGGACCTTTGGAAACACTGACTACAATACAGGAAGGAAATTACGCAAGTTGACTTGGCCGTGAACAATGAGAAAGGACACGTAGATATCAATGTTGGGGGTGTTTGAGCATTTTTGATATTCTTTAAACTGTTTTTAAACATAATTTCACACAATATTAATCATTTGAGGTAGTGCTCAAACAGTGGTATTGTGTTCTCATGAATTGGAACTTTTTTTAGGGGAAGGTACTGACTTTGAATGGAGCTCAGTGTTAGAGAAGGCAATTTCTTCTAACCTAGATATTTTTTAATTGATATTTCCTAACTGTCAGTCACACATGCTGTGGTACCTGGCTCAGGTGGTGTCCTGTGAACTGTGGGGTCATCGCCTAGTATATGAACATTGCAGAGGCTTGCGTCCTCCGTAAAACAAGGCTGTGTTTTAAATTCTTAATTCTTAATTCATCAGTACTTATACCTTATGTTATTTTCACAAATCCTAGTTTTCTTGAGCCTACCAACTCTAGAAGGTATGTAGGACAAATAATACCACTATATAGAATGGAAAGACTGAAGTTTACAGAGGAAATTTGTCCAGTGTCATCCTGCTAGTTGGTGCCAAAATTATCATTTGAATCCATATCAACGCCTGTGTTATAATGCTTCCTATTAGTTGAATAGGTGGTGCAATGGTTAAGCACTTGGCTGTTAACTGAAAGGGTGATGGTTGGAACCCACCCAGCAGCTCTACAGGAGAAAGACTTAACAATCTGCTTCCATAAAGATTGTTGTTGTTGTTAGGTTCTGTCAGGTCGGTTCTGACTCATGGTGACCCTATGTACAACAGAATGAAACACTGCCTGGTTCTGTGCCATGCTTACAGTCGTTGATATGTTTGAACCCATTGTTGTAGCCACTGTATCAATCCATCTCATCGAGGGTCTCCCTATTTTTTACCAAGCATGATGTCCTTCTCCAGGGATTGGTCCTTCCTGATAACACATCCAAAGTATGTGAGATGAAGTCTCACCATCCGCGCTTCTAAGGAGCATTCTGGCTGTACTTCTTCCAAGATAGATTTGTTTGTTCTTCTGGCAGTCCATAGTATATTCAATATTCTTTGCCAACACCATAATTCAAAGGCATCAATTCTCTTTAATCTTCCTTATTCATTGTCCAGCTTTTGCATGCATATGAGGCAATTGAAAACACCATGGCTTGGGTCAGGCACACCTTACTCCTCAAGGTGACATCTTTGCTTTTTAATACTTTTAACAGGGCTTTTTGCAGCAGATTTGCCCAGTGCATTATGTCATTTGATTTCTTGTCTCCTGCTTCCATGGGTGTTGATTGTGGATCCAAGTAAGATGAAATCTTTCACAATTTCAATATTTTCTCCATTTATTATGATGTTGCTTCTTGGTCCAGTTATAAGAATTTTTGTTTTCTTTATGTTGGGGTATAATCCATATTGAAGACTGTAGTCTTTGATCTTCATCAGTAAGTGCTTCAAGTCCTCTTCACTTTCAGCAAACAAGGTTGTGTCATCTGTATAACGCAGGTTGTTAATGAGTCTCCCTCTAATCCTGATGCTGTGATCTTGTTCATATAGTCTGAATTCTTGGATTATTTGCTCCACATACAGATTGAATAAGTATAGTGAAAGGATACAACCATGACGCACACAACTTTTGTGGTTTTAAACCATGTAGTATCACCGTGTTCTGTTCGAATGGCTGCCTCTTGGTCCATGTACAAGTTTCTCATGAGCAAAATTAAGTGTTTTGGATTTCCCGTTCTTTACAATGTTATCTATAATTTGTTATGATCTACACAGTCAGATGCCTTGCTGTGATGGTTAAGATTGTGTGTCAACTTGGCTGGGCCATGATTCTCAGTGTTTTAATGTAATCACTCCCATGATTGAATATACCGTGACTAGCCAATCAGATGAAAGGGAGTCTCATTGGGGATGTGGCCTGTATCTGAATATAAGCAGACATTCTGGCTTTTTGCTCTCTCTGGATCCTGCGGCTGCCTCCTGTCATCTCATCTCCCATTCTTGGGACTTGAGCTGTCAGCTTAACTGCTGAACCTGAGATTCGTCGATCTGCACAGCTGTGAGCGGGAGCCCTGCTCTCCGACCTGCTGATCTTGGGCTTGCCAGCTTCTGTGGCTGCATGACTTGGAAGAGGCCTCTACCCTGATCCACAGACTTGAGACATTCTAGCCTCTGCAATCACATGAGCTGTTTCCTTGACATAAATCTTTCTCTATATATATTTATACACTTTACTGGTTTTGCTTCTCTAGAGAACCCAGCCTAAGACACTTGCCATAGTCAGGAAAACACAGATAAACATCTTTCTGGTATTCTCTGCTTTCAGCCAAGACCCATCTGACATTAGCAGTGATATCCCTGATTTTATGTCCTCTTCTGAATCCAGCTTTAATTTCTGGCGGTTCCCTGTCAATGTACTGCTGCGACCGTTTTTGAATTATCTTCAGCAAAATTTTACTTGCATGTGATATTAATGATATTGTTTGATAATTTCCGAATTCTTTTGGATCACCTTTCTTTGGAACGGGCACAAATATGGATCTCTTCCAGTCTGTTGGCCAGGTAGCTGTCTTCCAAATTTCTTGGCATAGACGAATGAGCGCTTTCAGCCTAGAAAACCCTATGAGGAAGTTCTACTCTGTCACATGGGGTCTCTGTGAATCAAAAATAGACTCGTTGGCACTAACAACAACAGTTTCAAAATAGTCAAATAGGAATTTCTTATTTAGATCCATATTCAAGATTCAGCTTATATGCCACTGCTTTAGGAATCCCAGATAAAATACAGGATGCCCAGTTCAATTTGAATTTCAAATGAACAGTGTATACTTTTTTAATATATCTCATGCAATATTTGTATTTTTATTTGCTGAATCTGACAACTCTAAACCACTTCCAAGAATCCTTCCCTAATTTTCATTCTTTCCAACAGAAGCTGTACTACGCCCTAATTTACAGGATTTTTTCTCACTCTGCGGTACTTTGTATTTCACTTTCCTTGTTTGTAAAACTGACTTTTCATGACTATGTGTGACGCTCCGTATTATCCAGTTTTTTGGACACTGTTATTAACTGTCATAAGCCCTCCTGGCAGAGGACTGGACAGCCCATTGGGCTGGTAGCTGTGGGCAAATTGGAAACCACTGTTCCCACTGCACAATAATGCATGTCATAAAACAAACAAGAGCCTATCTCTGTTTAGAATTTTAATATTTTGTCCATCCTGGGGTTTTTTTGCATTAATGTTTATTTTTTAAAATATGTCATTAAAATATTAATTATCTTGATTATAGAATGTTTTGTTGCCCCCTTATATTTTGTTTTCCTGATTAAACCTTTTGGGAGAATGCATGGAGTTATTTTTCTTTAGTGTTTACTTATGATTTTAGATTGTAGAATGTATCACCTATATATCCAGGTTCATAGACAATTCCAGATACAGAATATTTAGAACTTATCAAGTCTAATCCTTTCTTTCATAGACAAAGAAACTGATCACAGTGGCAAAATTGAGACCAGAATGTTTTTCTCACTGTAATTTCTGCTGGCCACTTAGGCTTCCCTGTGGAAGAATACATCACTTAACTCTCAAACATTACTTTTACCTTTGATATCAAAGTTCCTGAGAATAGAGAATGTCATTAGAGCATACTGGGTTCATTATTGAAGGCATCAATGCATATTGTTCATCCCTAGATCATTTACGTTAAAAGTCTGCCAGGTTTTTCACAGTGGAAAAAATGAAAGTGGAAACATAGGTGTCCTTATATAAATTGCCTTTGCATTTTGCATAATAGAAAAATCAGTTTTGATTTTTATGGGTAACATTTGAGCCTAGGTCACAGTTACTTTCTCAAAAAGTTCCACTCTAGTAATTATCTGTCTTAGCAAAGTTTCTTCTAGGTGTCAACAGATGGCTGTGCTCTTCCTTAGATTGCCCTCTTGACTTCTGATTTGGGAATTAGGATTTTGATAGAAGCCTTATCTCACCTTCCTATGTAGCTTGCTTCATTAGAGCTGATAAAGTAAGATCCATATTAAGTACAGAACGATGGAGATATGACAGACAACCTGGTGCAAATCTTTTAGGAGACAAGCTAAGAGTTTGATTGACAGATTGTCCTGTAATTTTGTGAAGCGAAGTGAATTTTCTTTATTAACCAATGAGACAGATGGGCTCAAGTTTGATAGCTCAAGTTTAGTTCTGCTTGTGTTTGGATGGCTTTTTTTTTTTTTCTTTTTTATAGAAATGTAAGGCAAGCACATAGAATAGAGTATGTCCTATAGGGTCCCTGTAAGTTGGAGTCGACCTGATGGCAATGAGTTTTTTAGAGGAGCGATGAGGCAACTATTATGTAAAATACTGTAGTTGAAGCTCTTATCCAAAGAAAGTTCAGAAGGTTCAGAAAGAAAAAAAAGACTTTGGCAGACTGTTAGCTAAAACTATAGGCCTCACAAAAGAATGTTATGTCACTGAAGCAAGCACTTTGGGAAGGACAGGTTAGTTAATATAGCAGTCATAAGGAAAAAGGGTCCACTTAAAAACCAAGGTTGTTGGATTCATCAACGACACTAAAACCATTGAACAGAAAGTTGTTGGGGGTAAAAGATGGTATTACCTCACAGGTTATTTATTAATTATGAAGGACAAAGGAGCCCTGGTGGTGCAGTGATTAAGAGCTCAGCTACTAACCAAAAGGTTAGCAGTTCAAATCCACCAAGCACTCCTTGGAAACCCTATGGGACAGTTCTATTCTGTCTTATAGGGTTGCTATGAATCAGAATCGACTCTATGGAAACAGGTTGGGTTTTTTGGTTTATGAAAGACGGAAGGTATCTTTACAATAGAGAAATCTAGCAGACATTGCCTTAATCAAGTGATCAAATAGCATCACCAATAATGGGAACAACGGACATCATTTTCCTTCTGATAGGATCCTGTTGGAAGTATAGCATCTTCTGCAATATTCTTGCCAGAAATGTTTAATCTGAATTTAATCACAAGGAAGCAATCAGACAAATTGAGATTATGGAACATTATACAAGACAACTGATGTGGACTCTCAGCTGTAATGTTTTGAACCGTAACAATGTTATGAAAGGCAGCAGAAGTCAAAGGAACTTGAAAATGAAATGCCATGCTTGATCCTTTATTGGACCCTGAATTGAAAAAAAAAAACTTAAATTAAGAACGTTACTGGGACAAGTAGAGATAGACTATGCATGAGAAAAATGATTGTATAAAGTCAAATTTCTTGGATGTGATAATGGTGTTGTGATTTTGTCGGAGAGTGTCATATTTTTTAGGAAATATATGCTAAAGTATATTTTTTTATATAAATAAATTGTTATGATGTTTGCAACTTTCAAATGGTTCTGCAATAAAAAAAAATGTATGTTGAGATAGAACAATAAAGCAAATGTGGTGAAATGTTAATAATTGGTAAACTCGGTGAAAAGTCCATGGGTATATATTCTACTTTTTTTTCTGTATATTTGAAAATTTTCAAAATAAATTGTTAAAAACAAACATCAGGTCTCTTGTTGGGTGCTGTAGAGTTGATTCCGACTCATAGTGAACCCATGTGAGAATAGATCTGATCCATAGGGTTTTCTTGGCTGTAATCTCTATGGAAACAGATTGCCAGGTCCTTCTCCTGCAGAGCAGCTGGGTGGGTTCAAAGTGCCAGCCTTTTGGGTAGCAGCCAAGCACTTAACCATTGTGCCACCAGTGCTTCTCATCAGGTCTCTGACCACATACATATTGAAAGTTAAGGAACACAAAATCTCTGCCAGCTATTTTCTCTTTTATATGTTGGATTTAGGTAAAAAACAACAACAACAACAAAAAACATTGTCATCAAGTCAGTTCCAACTCATAGTGGCCCTATAGGACAGAGTAGAACTGCCCTGTAGCGTTTCCAAGGAATGCCTCATGGATTCAAACTGCTGACCTTTTGGTTAGCAGCGATAGCACTTAACCGCTATGCCACCAGGGTTTCCTGAACCTTGGTAGGAGCAGAAAAATAAAGTAAAAAAGATTTTTTTAAACAGACCACATGATACATAAGAATACACTTAGAAAATGTGTTTTAAGAGACCGTAAAGTTAGGACTAGTTTCCTCTATTTGTATTAAATTAACGGATAAATAATTTGGACTTAATTTAATAAGAAACAAATGTGACTTCCTGAAAGTACAAACAGAAAAAGTGTGGGCTGTGATACGAGGGTTAGTATGGTGGTTGAGAAAGCAGGAGAGGGTTTTCAATTCCAAGATGCGTTCCCTGTCGTGAACTGTCCAAAGAGATTCATGTGTCAAGGGTAGTAAATAAAGCTAGAAATAGAGCCCAGCTTCTTCATACTTAACGTAATGTTTTCTCCCCCTCTCAAAGTGGATACCCAGGAAGCTTAAATGTCAGATCTACTTAGGGGGTGAAACAACAGAGTAATGGTAAACCCACTGACAGTTAAAGACAATCTTTGAAGGAGAAATATTGTAGCTTAGACATTCTTCACATGACAGTTTCACTTAATGTTTAATCAGTTATTTAGTTTTTGTGCTATTTAAGCTATTTAATAAAAGTTTCCTCCTCCTCCATAAAGGCCTATAGTATGTAGATCTTTAAATGACTTAGCCCAAGTCATATATTGGGTGGGCGTTGTGCAGACATGTTTGAATTTGAGCCTAGACCATTTAACTCCATAGTCCCTTATTTCAAATTCCTTCACAGAATTTGTTAGAAGGTTTAAACGAGATCTTGTATGTGAAAGGGCTACAGCAATTAAAGTGTTTACTCTGTACATAATTCAGTAATTTTTAAAACTGAATATTTATTTTGAAGGATACAAGTAAGATGATTCAGATATATATAGATCCTACCCTCTGGAAATAGATCGTTTGTTGAATGAGATGTGTCTTTAAATAACTGTCATCCTACAAACTGCACTGTGGTATGTGCCATAAAACAGGTGGGGAAAAGAATGGGCTTTGAAGTTATACAGTTAGAATCCTATCTTTTGCCACATGTTGTGTAACCTTGACAAAGTGCCCTAACGCCCTATTCTTGGTTTTATTAGCAAAGTGAGAAGGCCTCTGCTTTGCTCATGAGTAATGAGCAGTCATTATGTCTTACATAGCACAGTGACTGACACATACTTAGCACTAAATGGTAATGATGTTGCTACCTATTTTTATAGTTGGGCATTCTGTATTTTCTCCAAAACCTATAGCACTAACTGCCACCTAGTGGCAGCCATCAGAATTACATATGTCAATGTTCAGGATGAAGTCACTTGTGCCCTTTGAGACCTCCCTTAAATTCCTTTGAGATTCCCAAGAGGCTATTAATCTGTAATCTTTGAATGCAGATATTCAACTATTTCAGAGTCCATATCACCACATTCTTAGTCCTGTACATTTTATCATAGATTTTTATCAATCACCTATGTCTAATTGTAAATGAATAGTTTTACCTATTTTTGTTTCTTTATATTGATGGAATCATACTGTATGTATTCTTCCATGACTAGCTTCTTTCACTCAAAATTATTTTTTGAGATCCATCCATCTTGTTTTATGTATTTGGAGTTTAGAGCTGTCTAAGATTTGATTGAATGAGTATAACACAACTACTTATTTTCTTGTTATAGTATATTTGGATTGTTTCCCTCTTTTTCTTTTCTCTTTATAAGTCTGTATTGCTTTCTGGATAATTTCCTCAGATCTTTCTTGAACTTCTTGGTCTTGATATTTATATGATGCTGCTTTCTCCATGGCTTACTCCGGTAGAAAAATCATACAATCCTATAGAAAAATGAATAAATTACATTTCTTGTACAAATAATCATGTGGATTGAGATTTATATTTACTGTATCTAAAAGTAATTCTAATTTAAAAAATTCTACATCATTTAAAAGGGTGAAAAATTTAAAATAACTACTGTATTTACACGTTGATAAGAAAATTATATCTATACACTGTGGAAACAGAGATAGAAATTGTTTCATTATCAGTGTAGTGGGACATACGCACAGATTTTCCCCTCCCCCACCGAGTTCCTGTTGTGCTTTGTCCCTTCCCTCAGTCTAACTGGTTAGGAAAATCCACCTCACTGTCTCAGAGAAGCAGTTTTAAGAAAAGAAGAATCAAACTCTTATTTAAAGCAAATAGTTCTGTAATACCAAAAAAGGGAACATCTGTAAGAAAATCAGCTTTATAAAACAAAAATGAAAAAATATAATTTGATAAATGATGATGTTTGTATTTTACTTTTGGAAGATGAAATTGTAAGTTTTTAATTTTTTTCCATTTTTCTGTGAAGAAAGGTCATCAAAATTATGTTCATGCCAATTTTCTCTAAGTATGTAGTATTTTCAATTGACTGTGTGTGATTGGGGAGAAGGGGAGGATGAGAGGATGAGAAAGGAAGATCTTGTTGCCTCAGCGGGTATTTTTCTACTCCCACTTTATGGTGGATGTCAGAAACCTCTGTGTTCTCACTGGTTTTTTGGCTTTTGCTAGGTAAGTCCTCACAGACTGTTTTCTCCTTGAACCTGCCTGGGGTTCTCTAGGCTATACTTTCAGTGGGCACAGCACAGAATACAGCTTCTCTGAATTTCTCTCTCCTCCTCTTCTGGGTGGTGGGAGGAATGGCTCTGACTCTTCAGCAGTCTTCTAAGTCTTTGGTTGATGGCATAAACCATATAGTCTTTAAATCTTTTGAAGCTTAAAAGTCAAGTTATTGTAACTCAAAAGCTTGGGCTTATGAAACATACTAAAAATTTGACTCTTGTTTTCCTAAGATTGCTTTTCTGAGGCAACATGGGCGTTTCCCTAGCCATTTGGGCTGGGGGAAGAGACGTGGCATACCAGGAACTGAGGGGGGGAAGAGGAAAACCCGTTACTGCATCCTACAAGAGTGATAATGAAGCAGAAAGTAACTCTATAGTTGTTTTCCCAAAAAATAAAAAACAAACCCATTGCCATCGAGTCGATTCCGACTCAGTGACCCCATAAGACAGAGTAGAACTGCCCCATAGGGTTTCCAAGGAGCGACTGGTGGATTTGAACTGCCAACCTTTTGGTTAGCAGCCTAGCTCTTAATCACTGTGCCACCAGGGCTCCATAGTTGTCCTAGAGGCCGTGAATTAAAATGATCCTTATTTTAATCTGGAGATTTATAAAGTCCTTTTCTGTGCCAAAGAGGTGATAATTTTATTCAGATTCTAAGATTCTTTTTCAACCTTGGTGATAAGAGGCTTAATATTTAATGCTTACTACTACTATCTCTGTGAATTTCTCTATGTGTTGATAGTGTTTGTCTCTAAATTATGAAGAATTTTTTTTTTCAGGAGACAGATTTAGTGCTGTGTTCTTAAGTGAAGTGGTTCCTTCTCTGTCCTTTAAAAATGCCCTTTGAAAACTAACTGAGGCACCAAATGTTATAATAACTCTTTGAAGGTGACCTCTCTAATGTTTAGAATAATACCCTTTATCTGGTAAGTCACTCTTTTCATTTGTAGAACTGGTGCTAAAAATATAACTGTTTCATATCCTTGATATTTCCACAGTAAACATTGCAAGATACTTCTTAACGTTTGTAGGTAAGTGTTAGTAAATGAAAGTACGTGGGAAAATGAAGAAAATTGGCAAGTTAGCATGTTTTTAATAAGGGAAATTATTAAGTAAGGTTGTTTGGTGGGGATATAAAATGGAACCATCTCAACATCTCTGACACTGGATTATATGAATTTAAAGGTTCCGTCTAGCTCAACAGTTCTGACAGAGAAGTGATACAGTTCTGAGATGATGATGTCCCTGAAATATGGAGTAAGCTTATAGCCAAGTGATCCCTGCTCATTTGCTTTTGTTAAGTTGATTGTTTTGTTTTTGATGTATTTATCCTACATGTACTTCTTAATGCATGAAGTAGGAAATGATTTGTCAGATAAACTTTATGCATACTTTTTTTTAATCATAAATTATATTTCCTCAATTCATCATTGACAAGTACCATAAACTAGAATATTATCAGAGTATATGGAAAATTGGGTCCTATTTCCCCTCCTTTTTTTAAATTTTTTTTTCTTTTGTGCAACTGATAGGGAAGCAATTTTTTTTTTTTTTTTTAATTTAATGCCATCATTTCTTGGTTCTGGTGGGTTTGGACTGAAAGTACACAATTCTAAAACAATGTGCTTCTTTACCACATTTGCATTTTTAAACATAGGAGAGTTAGCAAAATCAGCAGTCTGTGAGTCTACCTAAATTAAACCTCAAAACCAAACCCATTGCCGTTGAGTTGATTCCGACTCCTAGTGATCCTATAGGACAGAGTAAAACTGCCCCATACGGTTTTCAAGGTTGTAAATCTTTATGGAAGCTGACTGCCACGTCTTTTAGCCTCAGAGCAGCTGGTAAGGTCAAACTGCTGACCTTTCAGTTAGCAGCCGAGAACTTTAAACACTGTGCCACCAGGGCTCCTTCTACTTAAATTACTTGACTATTAAACATGTTTATTTTCAATATATATGGAGATTCAGAGTCATGAGATCCATTTTGCTAGTTTTTTCAGGTAAAATAGGCCAACTAAAAGATTTTGTCAGTTTCATTCCTATTATGATTTAATTTAGTTTGAGAATTTCAGTAGATTATATGTGTTAAACAAGTTTCTGATAAGAAAAAGTATGCAAAATCTATTAGACATACGGTATGAGCGATGTTTATGAAATAGTTTAAAATGTATTGGCAGTACAGAATTACTAGGTACGATTTTTTGCCTACAGCAGTTGACTATCAAATGATTAGAAATGTTGGAATGCTTGGTATATCTTTGAAAGAGAAATCTGTAAAAGTCTGTATCTACCCTTGGCAAGTTGCCAAATCCATGCAGTATAGCATTTTAATATAATTTTATTCCTGTATCAGATTTTTAAATATTTTTAGCTGTGGGAAATTGCTCTCTCCAGTTGACAAACTATTAAAAGTGAGGGCCTTTTTATGTTAGAAATAATTCCAGTATATTTATATTGGTCCATGAGGGTACATAAATTCAAGCCCAAATGATTTACTGTTTAGCCTATCATTTTGGGTCCCTATAGTTTATTATTATTATTATTGGGTCCCTATAGCTTATTAAACACTTTTTAAGAGTCATTTTCCCTAATAGCACGTATATTAACTCTTTGAGGGCATTAGAGTACCTTCTAGAAGTAGTATTTGAGGAATGATTCAAATGGAAAAACATTTATTTAACTTCTGATTCTTTTTAATTTGTCTAAGTGTGTTGCAAATGCCACAGAATTATAAACCAAAGAGAGGTTTCCAGGGATATCGCATGCCCTTGGTTCTGCTATCGTCTTAGGAATGAGTTACCAGTCTATTTTTTTTAAAAAGCTGCAGGTGAAGATACACTATGACATCTCTCTATAACTTTTCAGTGATAGGTTTCTTCCATTAGCTCAGATTTTTTTTTATCAAGATCTCTTTATCAGCTTATAGTACATAAATTAAAGAATTAAAGAATGTCAGTTGTTATTTTTCCTGCTGAAATGGAGTCTTCTTCCAAATTCACATGGAGCCAAATTGCAGAAGCACCCATAGGCAGCGTGAGTATCAGTCTAAGAAAGCAGCCTTGAAACTTTTCTTTTCTTTTTTTTTTTCAATGAAAAATGCAGGTTCACAGGTATGAAGAGCAAGAGAAGCACCTTCACTTCACTTGAGGGGCTCTAGGAAGTTTTATTGGATGTGACTTTGTTGGAGCTTCCTGGGCTTTAAAGTGTGTTTTAAAATTAGTATATATAAATGGGGAAGAGGGCATTTTAGATTCAGGTGTTGGTAAAGAGCAGAGGTAGGAGAGAGGAGGGTATAGTCAGAAGAGTAGCTATTGCCATTGTGACTGATTGTTGTAGAAAGTTTGGGCATGAAGAGATGTCTGGGTTGTACTTCCATTCTTTATAAAATACTACAGCAAATGAATAACTATATTAATAGCATGTTCTTTTATGTATATATTAATGTTGTTCTTCTGGTGAAACATGTTAGTAGTCCATGTTCATTTAATGAAGAATGTATTTAGTATCTGAATAATTCTACATGGTGGTACTTGTAGGTGAGTACTTTTTACAGTTTAAAGAAAATACAACTTCTCATCAACATTTTTTTCTTGTTCCTGATTAGTTTTTAAATGCAATGATTAGTTTTACTTATTAGTATTACTTATGTAGGCTCCAGGGGAAAAATCTGTTAAATTGATATTTATAAGCAGACAGCATTTTTGGCCAGAGGTGTTCTTATGAAAGAAAGAACATCGCTGCTTTGAGTTGAGTTAAGGAAATAATAAGGAGCATCTGGAAATTCAAGATCAACTGATTTACCATTTATGGTCTGATTTTGGCTCTATACAAATTTAGCTCATTGAACACCTTTAAGAATCCTTTTGCTGGAAGTAGAGTAGGAAAAACTTCCCAAAACAGTCTTTGAAAAATTACTGTTTGCAAAAAAGATTACGGGGGAAGCAAAACATTGAATTCAAAATAATTATGAGTATAGCCTCTTATAATTTCTAAAGTGTCGGTGCAAAAATGATAATAGAGTGAGAGAATACTTTAAGTATAGACAAATTAATGCCAACTAAAGTGTGTTAGAGTATTATTTTTGTGTTTGTACATACTTCTTATTCATCCTGCTAGCACTTGAAAGATATGCTTCTTAGTGCCAGAGATTTAAAGATAAATATAATGGCCCCTACTTTGAGGCACCTGACCTTCTATTAAGAGAAACAAACTTTTAAAGAAATAATTAAAACACTTAAGGTGAATGGAAAATAAGAAGTTATATTGAGGGTTACACCAGAGGGTGGTTTGATCAGCTCAGCCTGAGATGGGAGTGGTGAGGTCAGAACTGATCCATAGAGGTGTGACCTCTAAACTGCATCTTCAAGGATTAGGAGGATTTTCCCATGTGGACTGTGGAGTACAGTACCCATGTGTACAAGTCTGGAGGCATAAAACAGCATATGGTCTGTTACTGCTGGAATGTATGATTTGAGAGTGAAGTGGTAGAAGGTGATTTTGAAGACTCAAACAGGAAGTGAGTCATGTAGTGACTTGGATGCCATCTTGAAGTGTAGAAGAAGACTCTGAGTAGAGGAATGGAATCATCACATTCCCATGTTAGATCATTGTGATGGCTGTGTAGAAGACAAATGGGAGAAGGTCAAGATCAAAATTCAGGAGAATTGATGTAGAGAGACAATTTGGGTGACCCTGATAAGAAACGATGATACCTAGTCTTAAGGCAATGATAGGGAGAAAGTATTAGATGAAATGAGTTTAAAAATTAGTTAGGAAGTAGAATTAATGAGTGCTGGTGCCTGATTTGATGTGAGGAGTGAGAAAAGGAGATGGCTTAAAATTCTTGTGTATGTAATTGAAGGTGCTGTTCACCGAATGAGAGAAATCATCTTGAATTTTGTGGGAGTTTCCTTGAGTTTATATTTACTATGGGTTTGGTTTTGGGGTATTGAATTTAGAGGGTGGAACTCAGGAGAAATCTGAGCCAGACATTCAGGAGATGTCAGTATATAAACCTATTGCCCTTGAGTCAGTTCCAACTCACAGGGACCCTATAGGGTTTCCAAGGAGCAACTGGTGGATTCAGACTGTCTACCTTTTGGTTAGCAGCCAAGCTCTTAACCACTGCACCACCAGGGCTCCACGGGGTGAACATAAGAAGCAGAAATCCCAGAGAAAATGAAGAGGAGGAATCAGAAAAATAGGCAAGATTGTTGTTACTTGAAACTAAGAGAAAAGAAAATGTTAAGAAGGAGGTGGCAGATGTGTCAGAGGTAGTTATGAAGTTGTGGACTGAGGAAAGCCCTTTAGATTTAAAATTTAGGGGGCCCTTGTTGGCTTTAGTGAAAGCTGTTTTAGCAGGCAGGGCAAGGAGGGAGGGGACAAAATCCAGACTATAGTGAGTTGAGGTGTGTTGTTTGGTTTAATTTTTTAAGATGGAAGAGGCTTGAACATGTTTAGAGGCTGAAGTGAAGGAGATGAGAGAATTAGAGTGATATAACTGAGAGAAGATGGGGAATTTATGGAGCAAGGTCTAGGAGGAATTCAAGGGGTGTGGTTAGGATTATGGGGATATTAGGAGGAGTTAACCTTCAGGGGGAAGAGGGATAGATACCCTCTTGCTCTGAGAATCAAGGGTGGAGGCTAATTAAACATTTCTATGCTTGTGAAGTATAAGAAGTTGAGAGAGAGTAGGCTTGATGGCCCCTAACTGTACTTTGAACCCCTAAAGCCAGTCCTGTTCTGAGATAAAGGCCTGAGGCAAGGAAGGAACTGGGTAAGGCCCTAGGGGCAGGAGCTAAAATTTGCAAGAGCTGCTATGGGAAGTGGCAGAGGGAAGTGACCAGCAGAATGCAGAATTGCTGAGCGGTTTTGAGAGTTTGGAAACCATAAATTTTGTAGTGGCACCAGTCTAGATGATTGTGGTATTTCCTCCAGCAGAACTCAGCAGCCCAGTTATAAAAACTCAAAAATGTTGATTGAAACGGAATCTGGAGGTGCTGTGAACCCAGGATGGTATAAGACAGCCATCGAATTTCATAAATTCAGATTTGCAGATGACAGAGTAGGCTGAATAATTCTGTAATTTCTAAAATTAGCATATGCTGTATCTCAGGTGGTAAATGGATGTAAGAGACAAACCACAGTATACGTAAGTGCAGTGTTTACTATCCAAGAGTATCCACAGTTAATTAAATACTGTATGTAATCACACATACCCCACACAACACATACACATATGTACATGCATATATTAAGCATAATGTGATTTTTATTCTTGCCTTGACACTTCCTTATTTCAGTCAGATCATTCCATTTAAGTATTGAAGAGTTCTAATTGGGTATATAAGAATATAAGATTACTCCTTGGTGAATGATGTCCCTTGAAGGGAGATTAAAGTTTCTTCCCAATGTGTTAGTAAATCTGAGGCAGTTCTTACCTCAGAGCCTAGCTCTTATGTGGCCCTCCCATTCCAGGCTTTTTTTTGTTTTTTCCTTTTTAATAGACTACTTGATCTACTCTTCCTCCCTTTTCTCATAGCCTGTTTTCCGTATCTTGTCCATACAACAGTTATCGTAGAATTTCATGGGTTTTCTTAAACTTTTTTTTGGCTTTAGGTGAAGGTTTACATAGCAAATTAATTTTCCATTCAATGATTCTTACACAGATTGTTTCATGATCTTGGTTGAAATCCTCACAATGTGTCAGCTCTCCCCATTTCCTCCCTGGGTTCCCTGTTTCCATTAGTCTGGTCCCTTCCTGTCTTCTCATCTTTAGTTTTGGGTAAATGTTGTGCTTTTGGTCTCATATAGTTGATTGTTATAAGGAAGCACATTCTTCTTGGATGCTATTGTTGATTCTATAGCCCAATCTATTAGTTGACTGAAATGCAGCCTCCAGGAGTGTATACAGTTTCAAGTTAGAAGGTTGTCTTAGGGCAATAGTCTCAGTGGTTCTTCCACTCTCTTTCAGACCTGTAAGCCTGTTTTTTTTTAATTTGAATTTTGTTCTACATTTTTTACCCATTCTACCTGGGACCTTCTTTGTGATCCCAGGGTAGTGGTAGCCAGACACCATCTAGTTTTTCTCATCTCAGGTTAGGGGAAACTGTGTTTCATATGGGACATTAGTCCTTTGGGTAGAATTTCATGGCTTTTGTTGTACACTTTCGAGTTCAATGAGGGCAGGGACTGAGTCTTACACATCTGTGTATATTCATTGTCCCCCATGTTGCCTATGACAAATTACATACTAAATAAATAGTAAGTTAATAATAAACAAATGCATGAATGATACATTCACTCATTATGTGAGAGAGAGAAGAAAATTATTTGTGGCTATCTCTAACTTCTCTTTGTTCCATTTGCCTACCTGAAGTATGTTTTTGTCTACCTTTTTAACCTTTAATCAGCTGAAGAGCAGAAGATACTTACTTGTTTGTTTGCTATCAAGCCCAATTATTCTAGGCATTGGGATAGGAGAAGAGCATGAAATTTTCATAGAATCTGAAAGTCCACACAAAAGTCCTTTACCAAAATTACTGATAAAAAACAAACAGAAAAAAATTAAACCCATTGCCATCAAGTTGATTCCAACTCATAGTGACCCTGTAGGACAGAGTAGAACTGCCCCATAGGGTTTCTTAGGCTGTGATTTTTATGGAAGCAGACTGCCACATCTTTCTTCCATGGAGAAGCTAGTGGTTTTGAACTGTCAACCTTTCGGTTAGCAGCCAAGCACTTAAACACTTCATTATGAGAGCTCCTTTAAGTTACTGATAGTCCCCTCAAAAAAGTGGAGTTTATACTGTCTTATTATTCTCTATGCTAATTTCTATGGATTATGCAAATTGAGAGTAAAGTCAATGAAAAATTAGCCAAACATGTGTTGTTGTTAGTTGCTGTAAAGTTGGCTCTGACACATAGCTACCTAATGTATAACAGAATGAAACTACCCCGTTCTGCATTCACCATCCTCACAATCATTTGTATGTTTTTTTTTTTAATATTTTATTGTACTTCAGGTGAAGGCTTACAGAACAGATAGTTTCTCATGTAAGAGTAACACACATGCTGTTTTATGACATT
>NW_004443983.1:14362733-14370914 GCF_000243295.1 Trichechus manatus latirostris
TTCATTTGATGTTCTAGGGTTTCAGGATTGTTGATTCTCTGTTTGGCTTAGTTTTTCGGATCTTTGTTGTGGAGGGACGGCGTGGTGTTTCTGCCTAGAGCGCCATCTTGCCGGAGTCCCCTCATTTGTATGTTTGAGCCCATTGTTTCACCCACTCTGTCAATCCGTCTCATGGAGGGTTTCCCTCATTTTCGCTGACTCTGCTTTACCAGACATACAGGGTAGAAGGGGAAAGGGGGAGGGAAGTAAAGTTTTTCTATAGCTATCAGTAATCTTGATGTTTGCAGTTTGAAAACATTTTCTCTTTGCTTGATGTTGTTTTATTTTTGCTTGTAAGATTCTTTCCTCCAATTAGCTAGAGTCCATTTTTAAAATAACTTTGGACAAATTACTGAATAATAAATTATCCTGCCAACAGTCCTTGTTGCTCCTTGATTTAGAATCTTGACGTTATCTTTGCATTATAAACGTCCTGGTCCAGAGAACTTTTATGGGAAATTACAAAAAAGAGGGGCAAACATTCTAGAAAAATAAGATGAAATAACTTAAAATTCAGGTAGTAAGCAGTTATAGACGGTATTAATAGTGTTTGGGTTTTTATCTTGGAAATGTGCACAGATTTTCAATAGCTTAGGCATAGATAGTGTATATTTTAGCAACTCATCCAGTTCTCACTGAACCTAAAGTTTAATGTGATGTTCCTTTTTTTTCTCAACATTTGAAGTTTCACTTTGTTCAGCAGACATCATATTAAATAAACCTAGAAGTGGCTATGATAGATCACTTATTATAAGGAAGAAGGGTACTACTAAGATGCCTGTCCAGAAATTTTGATTATTAAACTGATTTCATGGCTCTTTCATTAGAAATAAATAATTCACAAGTATAGTGCATTTTCTGAAGCAGATAATGGCTGGGCAGTGATAAGCTCTGGCATAATTAAATAATCTCATCAGTGTGCAGTTATCATCTGTAACAGCTTTTTCAGCAGTGGCATACCACCTTAACAGTCAAGCATGATTACCAGCATGTAATCATGCCAATTTTCAAAAACACACAGTTTATGAGTAGCCTTCCTGATTTTGTGAATGTGGGTGGTAGGGAGATAAGGAGCAACATGTCACGAAGTAGAGACAAATAGCAGAGAGGAGTCTCCTCCAAGTAATGCAGACAAGGAGCAGTGGCTGATCCTCATAGTCACCCACCCCCCGTTCTCCCCCAAAAAACAGCTGTGCTATATATCATGTGCAGATAACCAATTTCCATAGAGTTAGAATGGAATAAAATAACTCTTAAGAGATTACACTGAATGTAATTATCTTTCTTTAACAATGCCAAAGACATTTCAAGATTTTTCCATTTCCTGATTAACATCATGATTATCATTACAGAGGAGAGGTATTTAGTTCACAGAGATTTTCAGTTAATGGTAACTTTTATAATATTACAGGTTAATATAGCATTCTAATGACTCGTTTTTAATTCCTGTTACCCTTTGTTTGAAAGATTGGATGATGTTATACTGATCATCAAAATGAGTTGCTTAGAATTTAAAGTAAATATTACCTTTTCTTTATATATATATAGAGAGACACACACAAAGACACCTATGTATAAAAACAAAAAAAACCCATTGCTGTGGAGTCGATTCCAACTCATACCAACCCTATGGGACAGAGTAGAACTGCCCCATAGGGTTTCCAAGGAGCAGCTAGTGGATTTGAACTGCTGACCTTTTGGTCAGCACCCGAGCTCTTAACCACTGTGCCACCAGGGCTCCTACATATGTACACACACACCTATATACATATATATGTATGCATATATATGTATATATAAAATTTCAAAATAGTATGAAGCATCATTAACCTTTTTTTTTTTTTTTTGCTATATTAAGAAAATGAGAAGTGATCAAAGCAATTTTTCAGACTAACTTAGAAACATGAGGTTCCCTATGAGTTTAGACCACATTCCTACTAATAACTGCTCACAGGAATTTCTGGGATTACCAAGCCCTCTAAGTTTTCACAGTTGGGCTCTATTCACAGTGCAAAAATTTTTTGGTATGAGCAAGTACCACTAGATACCACATTGTGTGTTTGTAAATATTGGCTATAGTGGCTTTTACAGCTACTTCTTTGACCATGATCCTTCATTCCATTCTGTTTGACTGGGCAAGAAAAGCTAGTTCTTATGTCTAGAGCCCATGTTGTGGCAAGAAATAGCACTGTTTAAAGTTGGCATTACAGAATACCAAGAAATTTGTTATAGAAACTTGCTATCACTGTGACTTAGTGGTTTTGGAACTGATATTTGAATACTGAATTTTTTACATTTAGCAAGCTTAAAATACATTAGCCCATTTTCCTTTTTGTGCAAATGAACAGAATTTATTTGGGATAAATGAATGATTCAAGAAACATTAATCAGTAATAATTTGAGTTAGCTCTAAAGTTAAGCTTGTATGTACCTAAAAAAGGTCTTCCCACTTCCAAATCAAAGAGGTGTGACCTGTCTTTTCATTTACATATTGTCTTAGTTATCTAGTGCTGCTGTAACAGAAATACCACAAGTGGATGGCTTTAACAAACAGAAATTTATTCTCTCACAGTCTAGGAGGCTAGAGGTCAAAATTCAGTTTGCCAGCTCCAGGGGAAGGCTTTCTCTCTCTGTCGGCTCTGGGGGAAGGTCCTTGTCATCAGTCTTCCTCCGGTCTAGGAGCTTCTCGGCATAGGCAGCACAGGTCCAAAGGACACACTCCCCTCCTGGTCCTTCATTCTTGGTGGTAGGAAGTCCCTCTCCTCTCTGCTGGATTCTCTCTTTTATATCTCAAAAGAGGTTGACTCAAGATACAACCTAATCTTGTAGATTGAGTCCTCCCTCATTAACATAACTGCCTCTAATCCTGCCTCATTAACATCATAGTGGTTAAGATTTACAACACATAGGATAATCACATCAGATGACAAAATGGTGGTTAGTCACACAATATTGGGAATCATGACCTAGCCAACTTGATAAAACATTTTAGGGGGGACCCAATTCAATCCATAGCACATATACATAGTACACACATACACATAGATATATATGTAGATAGGAAGATAAAACATTTTTATCAAAAGTAATCTTTTTTTCTCCCCTGTTTTGAAACAGCAGCCACGGTTCCTCAGTGATTATTAAAATACACCTTATGTTTGCCACGGCCTACAAAGAACTATATTGGAGATATTGACAACTAGATGATGTGAGAGGAAGACGTGAATATGTTAGAACTAACTTCTCTGCCTCCAAATCACTGCCTCCTAATATATTTATCTAAAAAATTCCTTTTTCTGCGAGGTCAGAGATGCCTGATTTATTGTAGAGATAAGAGTGACTGTTTGGAGAAGTAGCTATCTTTTCTTTCTCCCTTTGAACCCCTTAAACCCTGTGTTAATTATCTAGTGCTGCTATAACAGAAATACCACAAGTGGATGGCTTTAACAAGGAGAAATTTATTTTCTCACAGGCTAGAAGTCTGAATTCAGGGTGCCAGCTCCAGGGGAAGACTTTCTCTTTCTGTAGGTTCTGGGGGAAGGTCTTTGTCGTCAACCTTCCCCTGGTCTAGGAGCTTCTCAGCACTGGAACCTCGGTTTCAAAGGATGCGCTGTACTCATGGCGCTGCTTTCTTGGTGGTATGAGGCCCCCCTGTCTCTCTGCTCACTTCTGTCTTTTATATCTCAAAAGAGATTGATTTAAGACACAGCCTAATCTTGTAGATTGAGTCCTGCCTCATTAACAAAACTGCCTCTAATCCTGCCTCATTAACATCATAGAGGTAGGTTTTACAATACATAGGAAAATCACATCAGATGACAAAGTGGTGGATAATCACACAAAGCTGGGAATCATGGCCTAGCCAAGTTGACACACATTTTGGGGGGATACAATTCAATCCATAACAAACCCAAAACCCAAAATTGAGAAGAAAAGGAAATGCCAAGTGCAAATATCTCTTTGAAAACAAAGACTTTTTTCTTTTGCCACTTTTTCTGTTTTTCTCAAAAAACTGTGTTTAGCCTAAGTTCCTTTCTGTTTATTAAGAAAGAAAATTTTAAGAATATGAGGAATTATTAAGGAACATAGACATTAGAAAAATCTGTGTTCACTTCACTGTTGATGAGTGCTTAAGGCATTGGTAGAGGACTGAATCTCTCACAAACCTGGTTTGAATCTCAAGGATAAGTGAAGTTAGCCAAGGCTTTTTTTTCACCAAGATCCAAATGCTTGCATAGTTATTACCCTTTTGAATGTTAGGATAAAATTACCAGGAACGAAAATACCTCATTATGAGTAAATATTCTCCTGATTCCTACCTTATCTCTCATTCCTCATTGATACCATCCCCTTTAAAATATGAAAGGATTTGCCAAGGAGTGGTTTGGAGGGATCTTCGCACTTCTCGGAATCACCAACAATTTTCCCTCTAATCTATGCTGAATGAAAGATAACATGTAAAAGTCGTAGGCCAGCTGCATAAACACAGCTTTAAGATGATTTCCTTAGGTGATCCTCTTGCCATCTGATTGACACCCCCAGCCCCTTTTCTATTGAAATGCCAAACTCAGTGCCAGTTCCAACTTGTGGCAACCCCATAGGACAGGGTAAAACTGCCCCATAGGGTTTCCAAGGCTGTCATGTTTACGGAAGCAGACTGCCACATATTTCTACCATGGAGTGGCTGGTAGGTTCAAACCACCAACCTTTCGGTTAGCAGCCAAACACTTAACCACTGAGGCACAAGAGCTCTTTTTTTTTCCTTTTCTTTTTTTTTTTAATTGTACTTCAGGTGAAGGTTTACAGAACAAATAGTTTCTCATGAAACAGTAGTACACATATCGTTTTATGACATTGGTTAACAACCCTACGACATGTCAACCCTCTCCCTTCTCGACCTTTTTTTGTGTGTGTACGTGAAAATATACATAGCCAAAGATACACCATTTCAGAATTTCTACATGCACAGTTCAGAGACATCGACTACGCTTTTCCAATTGTGCTGCTATTCTCACTTTAGATGAAGGTTTACAGAACAAAATAGTTTCTCATTAAGCAGTTAGTACACATGTTGCCGTATGACAATGGGTAACAACCTCACTACACATTAACACTGTCCTTACTCAACCTTGGGTTCCCTACCACCAGCTTTCCTGTCCCCTTCTGCCTTCTAGCCACAAGGGCTCTTTTTTTGAAATGCCAAAGCTGCCATGAAATGTATAGAATATATTAGACAGGTGATTACTAACCTTTTGAGTCTGCATGTCCCTGATCACAAAGAATTATTCTGAAGTATAGCAAGGGTAGTATAGTATAGTAGCTGTACTACTTTTTCTTTAAACATTTAATGATAAAAAATGTATTTAGATAATGTGATTATTATACAAATTTATTAAACTTTTTACCAGATTTATACCACTCCTAGTTACTGTTGGTTTTGACTCCATGCGACCCCATATGTGGCAGAGGAGAAATGTGCTCCATAGGATTTTCAATCGCTAATTTTTCAGAAGTAGAACACCAGACCTTTCTTCCAACCCCTGGGTGGACTTGAACCTCCAACCTTTGAGTTAGTAGTGGAGTGCATTAACTTTTGCGGCACTCAGGGACTCCTACTACATTCATAGCAGCGTTTTTTTGTCAATAAGGAAGGAAAGAAAAGGAAATGCAGTAGAGGCTTAATGTGTACTGAAGTGGAGGGTAAGAATCATGATCTGAGGATTACTACAGAAGAAGCTGCTAACCTGTGGGTGACCCTCAGAATACAGGAGGCTGTTGGAATTGGGACTCAAAGTCAGTGGACATACCAGTGTAGTACACATCTTCCGCATATGTATAATTTTCAAATATACTCCTTTATCCAGAACTTGTAGTATTTACTGTTGTCACAGTGTCAGTCCTCTATGGTGCCTCTGCTGATGCAGAGTGCTTTTCTTTTAAAAGTTTAACAGATAGTGTCAGGGGCTGTTTGATAGAGAACGCCATTATTATCCCAGACCCAAGTGGCTAGTTTGATTATGTGGTTTTGGAGAAAGATTCGTTGCTTTTTGTGTGTGTGTGTCATTTTCTGAAATTACATCTATCTGTTATTTTAAAGTTTATGGGTAGAAATAAGAGTATGCCCCGAGTTTAAGAAAATCTGATATATATAAGAAAATCTGATGTATTAAATTATAAACTTAAAAACCAGACAAAGTTAAGGGGAATTACTTGCATTATAAAGTGATGTTCTTTAAAAAAGGAAAAAAAGAGGATTCAAGCTTTGGCTCCCCTGATACATTTCCTATATTTGTGACCACGTATATATTCATATATTTGCTTCCAACTCTAATTTTGAGATGAAATGCAAGGTTTTTTCTTACACGTAATTTCCTCTGAGTTGGACTGTTGTGGTCATGTAACAAATACTAGATTTGTTTGCCATTGAAATTATCTTGAGAATTGATATTTACTGTTTTTTGCTGTTTTTGAGAAAAAAATGAAGCTAGATCTTTGGGCTTTGTAAATAATGGTTATATATCTTCAAACAGCTAGTAAGGACAGACAGTGTTCAGCCTAGCTTTACTGGAAGTGCTTAAAGTTGTAGTATTATGACATTAAAAATCATTTAAATTATATATATTCCTTAAAGTGTATTGAGGCATTAATAGTGAGAACCTACTAAGTATTGGACCTCTGTAAACATTTTACATATACCAACTTATTTGATTGTCATTTTTTCGTAACAACACAAAAGGAACAAAAAAATTAAAAGCATTCAAGATTTTACAGCTAGTAAAAGATAAAGGCAGAATTCAAGCTGAGATGTTTAACTCTAAAGCCTAAGCATTTGTTAACTCTTTACTTCTTTCTGTTTTTCCTATTCCTTTTCTTTCCCGTCCTTTTATTTGCTCCATACGAACCACCCTTTTTTCCTTTCTTCTCCTCACCCCTCCATTTCTTTCTTTCTTCCTCCCAGTAAATCTCTGCTTGTTACCTGAATTCGTGACACATGGTTTGGCACTGGGACTTCAGTATTGCCCTCAGGGAACTTAAAATGCAAATCTCCAGGATTAATTGTTCATTTGTGCTCTGAATGAATGAGTATGTGAATGAATGAGGGAGAAAATAAAATAGGAACTTTAGATTTCTCTCATCATTTCAAATAATTTACTATTGCTATTAGTAAATAAGATTAAATTATCAGTAATCAACATCCCTGAATTGTACACGTAGAAATTGTTGAATTGGCATATGTTCTGCTGTGTATTTTCTCAACAACAACAACAAAAAGTAAGTTTAAAAAAAAAGACTAAATTGGCAGATGGAAATCAAAAGCACTAACTAATAGGAAATATTTAAGTACAGTATACTGAAACCTCAATGGTGGCCTCTTCCCCTACACATAGTACTAGTTGTTGATTCTTCAAAGAAAGAGCTAAATCTGGTGTAGAAAATTTTAGACATACTGACACACAGAAACGGTATATCTCCAATAGGAGGTAGTTTATGGAAGAGGTTTAAAACTTACTGTAAAGGTTTCATAATTTTGGTGTTTTTGCTCCAACTCTTACTAATAATGCTTTTTAAATAGTAATCTTAGTGCTTGTACAGTTTCACCAGCGTCTGCCTCCATGTTCCTCCAGAATTTTCAAAGTAATAATATCAATAACTACATTGCTGTCCAATTAGTAGATATCTACCACAGTTAACTATTTTCTCTTTGAAGTCACTAAAAGTTAGTTCTAATTTTTTTTCCCTACTGCTAATAACACTGCGCTGGAAATGCTTGTGGCATAGTGGTTAAGAGCTATGGCTGCTAACCAAAAGGTTAGCAGTTCGAGTCCACCGGGTACTCCTTGGAAACCCTATGGGGTAGTTCTACCCTGTCCTATAGGGCTGCAATGAGTCGCAATCGACTCGATGGCAGCAGGTTTAATAACAATGCAGGTAACCTGTTTATGCATGTAACATTTTCCTTTCTTTTGATTCCATGTTTTTGTGCCAAGTTTGAGGTAAACTGATGTCAGAACATAAAAAAAGAAGATGTTCTATTCATATTTGGAAATATGGAGTATGGGTGAGGGCTGGCAAAGTATGGTTTGCACTTGATATTTATGTAGTATGCCCTAGGGAATCAGATTCCTTTTTTTTTTTTTTTTT
>NW_004443983.1:14371014-14393379 GCF_000243295.1 Trichechus manatus latirostris
CAGGTCACATCCCTGATCCAATGTACAGGGAGTTTCCCTGGGGTGTGGCCTGCACCACCTTTTATCTCTTGTAAGAGATAAAAGGAAAGGGAAGCCTAAGCAGAGAATTGGGGACCTCATACCATCAAGAAAGCAGTGCTGGGAGCAGAGCGCGTCCTTTGGACTGGGGTCCCTGCGCAGAGAAGCTCCTAGTCTGGGAGAGCACGGAAGAGAAGAAGGCTGTCAGGTAAGACTTCCCCTGGAGCTGGTGCCATGAATTTGGACTTTTAGCCTACTTTAAGTGTGAGGAAATAAACTTCTCTTTGTTAAAACCATCCACTTGTGGTATTTCTGTTATAGCAGCACTAGATGACTAAGACACTCTCCCTGTTTGTCTTTTGTCAGTTTGGTCAATGGTTTGTTGAGAATTTTTTTTTTTTTTTTTGTACTTCAAGACCATCAATCTTAAATAGCTAAATAAACACTACTCCATTAATAAAGTGTCTGTCAAAAGGAGGTAATAATGAAGGTAAAAGGCATTTTGTAGATCACTGTTTACTTGAATGAAAGGCTATTGAAATGTAAACTTCGTTGCATTTGCCAATAAAATCAATTAGAAAATGAAGTCCTTCTGAAGTAATTTGTAAAGAGAAAACATTATTTACTTAATTTTTGAATGTTTGTTATACATACAGCATAGTTTGTAAACCAAAATATAGTTTATTTATTTATAAAGGACACATACAAACATTATTCCTAGGTAGAGTGTTCACTTTGGCTAATACCTGTTAACAAGGAGTGAACGTTAGTGTATTCACAAATTAGGGTTTCTCCATTCTTTTGTATTTAAACAGTACACAAATTTTAGTGTGTTGTGGTCATTTTTATCCATATATAAGAGACAATTTTGAATTTTCAGAGCTATGTGTGCATTTCTTAAAATGGACTACCTTCAATGAAAGTTTGTATGAAATAATTCTTTTTGAAAAGATACATGATTATACTTCTAGTAGAATACTAGATTGATTATAATTTGTATGGGAATTACTCTTAAATAACTAAAACAATTTCATGGGAAAAAAAATCCAAAAATACAGCCTTTACATTTATTGAGATAATTTTTAGAAATTATAAGAGAAGTCTAGAAGTTATAGTGGAACTATAATTCCTACAGTCATATATTAATTAGCAATCATAATTATAACAAGTACTATAATAATTATTATTACTTTCTTACTAATCAGTCAGTGTTCTAAATCCCCTTGGCAGGAAGGATTTATATTTTGATGAAAATGTGATCTCTCACTGCTCTGAGAATATAAGGGAATTCACAGTGGTGATTAGTTGGTAGGGAGTGTTCCCCCTCCCCCTTTTTTCTTAATGGAATGTTTTATTAGGATTTTCCTTCAAAGGTGTGGGTTCTCATTATTAAAACCAATAATGCCCATGTAAGTCATCTTTCAATAGAAGCATCTGCCTCACTACCATTTTAAATCATTTATAGTCGTCCTATTAATGAGGACTCTGGGGTCTCCTCATTTGTGATTTTGGTACCTGAATTCTTGGGCTGCTTACAAATCTTACACAAATCACTCTTGTAGCAAAATATTGTTGCCAAATTCATGGATTTATTTATAATAGAATTCAGAAATTCCAGTGGTAAATAGTCAAGGAAACACATGTATTATTTAAGATTCATTCAGTGCTCAAAGAGCCTTTTAATGCAACCATGAAGTAAAATTTACTCATGTCAGAAATAACTTGAACCAAGAAGTTTGTGTCAGAATAGACATAAAACAGGAGTAGATGTAAACCTGCAAAATTGTTCCTTTTCCTGTTTGAAGTGTGGTATTTATTTTAGTAGCATAGTTGAGAATTGCATAGAGATTTATGTGGATAGTATATCTTGAGTTTTGCTATTTTTCTAAAACTTAAAGGTTTAGAAAGACTTGAAAAATCTGGCATAATGAAAAAGATTACTTATTCTGTTTTCATTTTTCAGAAATAATATCTAAATGAGAAATATATTAAAAATTAGGACTGGAATTTCAGTCAGTCTTTTAGGTTAGGTCACTACAATATGGTGCTATTAAAACCTTTTCAGGATCCGTGGGATATACGGTTGCCTACCTATTTTTTCCATCTCTCAGGTTTTTTGGGAAGTCACTTTTCCAGTGACAGTGCATGTTGCCACAAGGCAGGGGCCTTTATGACTGTTTGAAACTGAAAAAACGGGTGAGTGCAGCAAAAATTACTGTTTCTACAAGGTATTGTATGAGGTGTGTGCGTTTTTGGTAGAAAAAATAGAAAATTTGTATGTGGGAACACGTGTCCCAGTGAACCCTGGGGGAACTCCGTGATTTTCAGAGTTCAAATTAATGGGACAGCGTATTGTCACACTGGCCTCTGAGGGTAGGGTTGAAGAAGGGGCAAGAAAAAAAAAATCTGTACTACCTGGCAAAAATTCAGTTAATTCCATGATTCAGCATGCTTCCATGAATGAAAATACATGATATCAACAAAAAATTTAAAGCAAGAAATAATTGGGTCTTGAAAGGGTTTAATTGAACCGATAAGAGCTATCCTAATATCAATAATTTGCATCACACTATTGAACAAACATACCAGACTAATATGGTTGTAGCATCTTTGAGCCCATAAATCTTATTATATAGTTAGAACACAATGAAAGTCTATATATAGCTAAAAACATGCAGTGTGATGTTAAAGTAGGGTTTGTTTAACACTTTAAAACCTAGAAGTTGCTAAATATGCCTACAAAATAGAAATAGACGTGAACTGGTTTGAGAAATTTTCAGCATGTTGAAAAACAGTCTTTACGAATGAACTTGTTCTGTGTTTTTACCTTTTACGCTTTTACTACTTGGAGTAGAATCTTGAACAGATAGCCTTTTTTTCTTCCTTTATCCGTTTAAATGAATCCAAATACAATAATAGAATCTGACATCCTGTCCAAACCCAAAACCCAAACCAATTGCCATTGAATCAATTCCAACTCATGGCGACCTTATTGGGCACAGTAGAACTGTCCCATAGGGTCTCAAAGGAGCACCTGATGGATTCAAACTGCCAACCTTTTGGTCAGCAGCCAAACTCTTAACTACTACGCCACCAGGGTTTCCATATCCTGTCCACAGACCTAATAATTACATTGACACATAATCATTTCATTGTAGTTTTAGAAGCATCTCCCAAAATTATATGATTATATCCACATATTTATGAATAGCTTTATTCTTTTCCACTCCCACTCACAGCTTCTTGATTACTAAGATATGTGATTTTTTCCCCCTAATCTTAAGATTTGTGTATTTTAGGATAGATAACAAGTTTATGTGTGTGTATGAGGTAGAGATTTTTCTTCCTCTCATTTCTTTCCTAATCCAAGTTTCAGTTTTTACTTTGCAGAATCTTTTTAGTGTTCTTTTTCTCACCTATAATAAAAACCATATATTAAAAGTTAATTATATTTATTGTTACATTCATAGTTATATAAAAATTTATGACAAAGTCTAGAAGGGAACATGAAAAATAAAAACAGTTTAAGTATAATTGTCTTCCTTTAAAACAATATTTTTCCTGTAAAAATGTTATTATTTTAATAAACAAAATCATGAAAAATAGACTTGCTTACATAGGCATATCAAAACATATATCAATTGTTACATTTTTTGGTCATTTTTATTAGATTATTTAGTATATGTGGTTAAAAGAGAGAGCTTATTTAGATAAAAAAAGATGCAATAGTCTCTGAAAAAACCTTATCCAAAAGGTGATGAAAAATGGTAATTTAATATTATTTCAAATTTAAAAGATCTTAATATCCCAGCCAGTAATTATTTTTATTTATTTTGAAAAATCTTTGTTCTATTCAGGTTTTAAAATAGATTTTAGTAATCTTATCATGGTAGTGAATTACTGCTTTAAGGAATGCTATTTGATATATTCTCAGGAGTTATGTAACTACCATGACATATTTTTACTCAGTAATTTTCATCTCAGTAGAGACATATTTAAATAAGTAATGTTATTCAAAACTATTCCTGAAGTCTTTTGACTCGTTTTCACTGTATAGAAAATATTAAGGCTAAAACTGCAAAGTGATTGAAGCTAAATGGGAGTCTACTTTGATTATAAAGGAAAATGATATTCAATTAGACAATTTCATTCCTGTGAGACATTTCATCAGTTAGTGGTAGGTTGTCTATTTTAAGAGCATAAATCAGACTGCAAATGGATTCTTTAGAAATATGTATACGCAAACTTGCTTGAAGACGCATTCACTTAATTTACAATCCTGTCATCCTGTGACTGACAACCAGTGAATGCGTTGCATTGATTTCATAATACCTGACAGCCTACACAACTGCAGAACAAATTGGTAGAATCCTAGCTCACGAAAAGATGGTGCTCAAAGAGCCTTTCTTTTGGTTTTCTCTGTCTTAAATCATATGTTCCTTCAGGATGCAATATAGGTAGATTGCTTGTTTAGAGTTGAAAGAAAAATACTTAAATTCAGATTTTCTATGAACAATAATCAGAATGTTGAGTGAGTTTTTAAGTCAATCTATCTAACACATTTCTCGGAGAATGCAATGCTCTGTTGCAATTGGTATCACATTTACTTAAAAATTCCATCAACCAGAAAATATTCTATTTAAAAAGTAGATGGGGAATTGAATTCCTATATACTATGAACATACATATAATAATGGAGCTTGGTTGGGCATTTTTTTCTATTGCAGATATTTAAATATCCAGATGTTCCTGCTGAAATTATATGTGATTTTCGAAAGTATATTTTTCCTTACGGTTGGCATTATCTGCAGAAATATGCATTGGTAGTTGCACTCCCTGGTGTTTCCCCGTTGCTTTCTTTAGCTAGTGTTGAGCGATCTATATCTCATTAAAATTTTAAAGTGCCTGAAATAAAATTGTGCTATAGATATTCACATAATTTTTAGCTGTGCTTTGCAGAGTCTTGTTAATTTTGGTATTTTAATCAGCTATCCTGACAAGCAGTTAGAAGTGTTGTGTTAAGGGAAGCTTTCTTGGTTATTGTTTTTACCATAGAGTTTCTGTGTGCCACAGGGCAAGTTATAATAAGGTGACAAATTATTGTTGATATATTAACCCTTGCATTTTTCATCTTTTTTTGTAGCCTACTTCTAATTTTAATAGCATTTTTAGCATTGAAGTCAAACCAGGCTAGTTGACTAAAGAATCCCCAGTATCGTGGCCGACTCTTATTTAATATTAGAGAAACGAGGAATTATCTACCTGAAATGAAAAGCATGAAACATTGCCCCCATCACAGAAAATAAATCATGACTCATTACTGGAGACATTTCAATGATGGAAATACAATGAAATTAGTAAATTGTAAATCAATGATGACTAGATTTTCTGGTTAATTGAGGATTAAGGAGGAAATTCATAATTTGATAAGTAGAGAACACAGAAAAAAATATTAATTCATGAAAACTTGCAACTCTTATTTGAAAACCCCAGGTGGATTTATTATGCAAACAATTTTCAGTGTTTAGATGGATTTACGCATACCATATTTAAAAATCAATTTTAAATCCATGCTTGTTTTTTATTAGATATATTTAATAAAATAAATTAACATTAGAGAAGTTTTTTTTTTTTATTAAAAATGACGCTTTCTAGTTCATATCATATTACCTAGTTTTTTTGAGACAGAATTTTAAAAATCCATTAACCAGAGATATTTCTTCATTGGAAACAATGGCCTGCTATATAAGTTTTCTCTTCTTGGTTCCTTATACTTCCAAAGCACCCCATTCCTCATCTCTTTCTAACCAGAAGCACCTTGATTTCCCCAGGGAAACAAGTGTTATGTGTCAATAATCTTTGGAATGCAGAGGTTCCATGCTGACTCTGCATTTTACTTATGTGAGTAATAACGAGCATTGATGCAATTGAAAAAGTGAATCAAGATTCATAACTCCCTCGTGCCTGCACAGGTTTTCTACATTATTTTCTTTTTTATTATATTTTGGCCAGGACAGTGACAGCAGTTTGGTATTAATCATCGTCGTAGTTTTTGAGTATCAGAATTTATTCTTATAGCCTCACCATAGCCTCAGTTCGTACTATAGTGAAGATGATAGGCAATTTGAAAGTTACTTCTACAAAGACATAAATGTCTGTATCTTCCAAATTTATAATTACCTTCTTAGACAAAACTGACTTTTAGAATGTCATATTTATATCTTCCTCCTTATTCTTATTGTCACAAGCAAAAAACCCCACATAGAGCATAATACAGAGAAGCAAGGCCAAGATGGAAATTGAATTGATTTGAAGATTTTAGGCACACACAGGCTTCTGGTGAATTTGAATGGAATCTCTGTGGTGTATAAATGTAATATTCTCTTCAGTAACCACTGAGATATTTTCTTCTGAGTCTTGCTTCTCAATACTGCCTTATTTTATATGTATATATATATATATTTTTTTTTTTTTTTTACTAAATGTGTCTTTCTGTGAACTGAAAAATAGACTAAAGCTGGTTACTTAAAATGTTGTGCCATGATACCTTTCAAAGTCAGTAAACTTTTTCCTCTGACCCTTCTTGTAGAAAATAGACCTTTAGCTGATCTATATATATATATTAATAAGAATTAATAACTGATAATTAATATATATAATTTTTAAAGATAAACTGATGGTAAAAGTATAAACTGGCAGTTTCTTCTATGGTCTTCGCTGTCTAGAATGTCAATAAAATCATTTTTAATCCGAAGCAAAAATAGTTTCATTTGAATTGAATAAGTTTTAAGGTTTATTACTTTAGCAGCCAAATTAAAAAAAAAAAGATGCTTAGTGGTATAACAAAAGAAACTGAATCTTAAATGAAAAGAGAGAGAAGTGAGTGAACCTTATCTAGTTTCACCTACAAAATCTCCAAAATAGTTTCTAAGAAAATGTGCCCTTGGGCAGATATCTCATATGCCAGGTTCTAGCGTGGGGCCTGATTTTTTTCATCCACCTGATTTTTAAACTGATCAAATTAGAGGCTAAATTATGATCTATATTTTAGTTAAGCCATGTGCTATTAGCAGAGTACCCTAGGACTGTCTCTGGTCTACAGCTGACCAGAAACTACTTGTCTTTGCACCTCTCATCACTGCACGTGATTCCTCTAGAGGAAATTCTTACAAGCCCCATTCCATCAGAGCAATCTAAAATTAAAGAGCTGAGGAATAGAATTTTTACACTTTTGGGCTTTTAGAATTTTGTCGACTCTTTAGGCCCTTCGGACTGTGAGAATATACAGGTGTTGTGTTTCACACACTTACATTTCTTGGGAGAAGAGAAGGGCATATGTAGACTAAAAAAAGCTTTTCATTTGAGAGTTTAGATATTGTTTGAATGATAACTGAGTACCATAAGCTTTTCCCGCTTAAAAAGTATCTCCCTCACACATGGAAACCATAACATAGTTTTAGTAAAACTAATGAAAATTATATGCAAATATCAACCAAAACACTCTTAGCACAGCCAATGAAAACTATCACTGTTGTTGAAAACTAACTATTTTTAAAGGTCCCATGAAATTTCATTGCCCCTTTCCTACAGACTCCTAAAGTTACTCAGTAGATATAAATTGTAAATATCTCATTCAGGAGTTCAGATTTCCAATGGATGTTTAAGTCTTATTCATATTATTCAGTTTTGACCCTGACCTACTTTCATTGATTCATCTGAAACATAAAATTTTCAAGTTTGTTTTTATGTAGATTTATCTTGTCTTTTTGTGTAGCATAAGCAGAAAAAGCTGAATGTTTAAAGTTGCTTATTTATGTTGCTTTACATTTTATTTTTCTTGTATGCTATTTAGATATGTATGTCTGTGGTTTTGAATGCATTGCTTTTTAAAAAAAAGTAACATAGGATTTATAGCTTTTAGTTACTTGATAACAAGGTAAAATATTATTAGCCAGATTTCCAACCTACAATCTTCCCCCTTTTCCTTGGGTAAGTAGTTAGATAACTTCAGAGATGCTTTAGTTGGACATGGAGTTTTATGCCTAAGGTATTGCGCTAGTCATTTTCCTTTCTCAAAAAAGGGATATTTGATTGCAGTCAAATTGTGAAGTTCTAAAGCTATGTTAGCTAAATTTTTTACTATGTCAGCAAGCAGAATATTGTTTGCACTTCTTTGCTTTTTAAATGCTGCTCAGGGAGCTGCATAAGTTATAATTGATGCACAGAAGAGATTTCGAATTTTATATGCCTATAAATTGGCACTGCTACATAGACTAGAAAGATGAGATTGGAGAAGTTATTTTCCCGTGAGAATGATACAAATTACTGTCAAACTGTTTATGCTTGCTATAAAAATATTTTCAATGTACAGGTATTTGCTTACTAGCTGGGTAGCACTCTTATTAAAGTAGAATAACATTTTGAGCCAAAGTGAAATGTTTTCAGTACTATTATTGTAGTAGGTCATTTTAGTCATTCCTGGGTTTAAATAAACTGTAATTATGTTTGTCTTTAAAATTCAGATATATTTGCTTACATTTCAAGTTTTAGAGTTATAAGGAACCGTAGAGTTTATCTGGTCCAGCCTTCTTATTTTATACATGAAGAAACTGAGGCCCAGAAGAGTTAAAGAATATGCCAAGGTCAAAGACCTAGACATTTGCAGAAATCAGACTAAAATCATGTTTTCTTGCATCACTTTGCTCCTTTTCTGACATATCTCATATCTTTTGAAATTGCTGTGCCTAATATGCTTTCCTTTCAGGAATATAAACGCCTTTCCTTCTTATCAGTTTACACTTAACCTCTAGCTGACCTGCAAGGTACAGTGTTTAAGATGATTCTATAGGACTCCTTTGGTAAAGTTGTACAAAACTTTAAACACTTAATAGATTAAAATAAGCATGAGCAAACTAATGTTTACCTTATTTGTTAAGGTGATTTAGTAATGTCAGCATCAGGAGTGTGAAATGATTCTTTTACCCCAAATAAATTGACATATGTTCACTTAAACTTGTGAATCCTTTATTTAGTTTCAAAAAGAATACTGCTTGGTAGGTGCTCTGTGTTTGGGACTCAGGATAGGAGCTCACAGCCTGAAGTTTACATAGCAATTTCAAATCTTTATTTTGTGAGTCGCTTATAATAATAATGTAATATGTTTTACATATGAAGGGACGAACTTTAACTGACCATTTAGAAGTGTATGTTCTTGGTTTTGCTGTTCCTTTTCTCAATAGCAGAGTCTAGGAAATCCCAGATTCAGCAGTGATTTTTTTTCTTCTCTATTGGAATATAAAAGAGAAACAGGAATAGGGAGGGAGCATCAGGTAATGAAAGGTGACGTTAAGACCACAGTTTGAGGTATGCTAAAATAGAATGAAACTAGGGTTGGCTTTCACTCAGACTGCTAGTTTTGTTTCTCTTTCATCCTAGAAAGTAAACTCTTAAGGAAAATTCTTGGTGATATGTCTTCTCTGAAAATTCAATAATACAAAAATATAAGAATGAAATTTGTTTACTAATGTAGTTATCAATGTAAGTTATCAAATGGAAATGTAAACATAGTAGCTGAATATCCTTTGTGCCCACAGAGATGTTTAAGATTTGTCTTTAGGAATCGGCTTACATATAATTGTTATTCTTCAGGTAGCCCCCTCAATTATTCTAAGAGTTACTTGATGTTACCTTTTGGAGCTTTCTTGTACAGGAAAAAAAGGGGAAAAAAAGATAGAACTAGGGGAATTAACAGACGAATATACTTCTTCTAGGAGAGAGTTATATTAAAAATACAGATATTTGAGCAATTCCTAGGGAATGTTGCCTTTCCTGGAAAAGATTTTGCCGTAACTGTGTGGTGACAGTTAAAAAAAGCAAAAAACTCACTCAGATACATACACACAACTACCACCACAACAAAAACATTCTTTTCTTAAAAGTTTCATCGTGGCTAGGTACGAAATTTTATATGCAGCGAAAGAATAAAAAGTAAAAATGAGAATAGAAGGTGAGAAATAATAATGTTTATATTCTTCAGCCCCTAGGCTTCAGTCACTGATTTAAGATCATATGTTGACAGAGTCAGGAGCAGGTGCTCTGGTGGATGAATGTTAGTCTAATTGAGTGGGTTAGCCCCACCAATAATCAGAGGTCACCATGAGGAACATGTAGTTTTCTTGCACATGCTTTTCTGAAATGCTGGCGGAATGAGGCACACCATAGAAAGAAGCTGGGGCGGCATTGGCTGGGCAGCTCCTTGTGGGCATTTTCTGCAAAGCTTTTTGCAGACAAATAATGCAGGAGACATTATTGAGTGACATTCATATTTGCCTCACTGACTTTGAGTATATGTTACTCAAAGGTTTTGCTTTGTGTGAATACAAAATTGACATATACTTTGAAATTCTTATAATGTTGATTTTCTAGTTTTAGGAATTTTACCCTAGAGGTTATTTTTTCTTTCTCTTTTTTTCTTCCTGCTGTATTCATGTAGCTCCTATTACTGGTAATATAAGTTAGGCCCACATTTTAAGGGAGATTCATAAGTGGATTTATTAAAAGACACAAGTATTTAACTTTATATTTTCTAACAATGTACCTAATTTATGATACTTTCACAAAAATTAAAATTGATTTCTCTATGCAGTATATTATAGTGGTTAAGGACATGAACACTGGAGCCAAATTGTCTGAATTTGAATACTGGCTATGTTAGTTATAAGCTATGTGATTTATTAGAAAGTTAATTAACCTGTCTGTGCCTCAGTTTCCTCATGTTTAAAATGGGAGAAATGATAATACCTGCTTCCAAAGAATAAAAAAAAATGTATCTCTCTCTCTCTCTTAGTATTGTACCTGGTACATAATAACCTTTTGTAAATGTTTGCTCTTGTTGGCTTTTTTTATTCTAAAAGGCCAATATATTTTCAAAATTTAATTTATAATTCATAGAATAATATTTTATTGCCTTTAGAAGTTACTTTTAGTATTTATTAATTTGATTCCACTCCTCTTCCAGTACATAAGATTATAGTATTAGTTATCCAAATAGATATAAAATCTTTAGGTTGAAATAGATATATATAAATATGGTCAAATGGATATAAAATACAGAGTAATGAAGTGTCATCTTTCATCATCATTAGAAATAAGATAGAGGAACACTTAAATTGTAACCACATTTTTGTATCCATTAGATTTATGTACCATTTTCCTTTTGGATAATCAACAAATATATTAAGACATGCAAAGGATCATTCTGTATAATTTAGAAGTAGTTTCTTTCTTCCTTTCCTTTTTCTCAAGGCTTTGTGTATGTGGGGTGTGTGTGTGTGTGTTTGTCCAGTGTACTTCTGTCTGTTTACTATCATTTTAATATATTCCCGTTGTCAAAAACTTTAACAAGATTATCTTAATGTTGTATTCTAGTATCTTAGAAATTATTTAACAGTGAAGGACTGAAAGGTCCCTGGGTGGCGCAAGCCGTTTACACTCGTCTGGTAACCAAAAGGGATTCGGAGCCCACCTAGTGGCACTGTGGAAGAAACAGTGCCAGCGATCTGCCTTCATAAAGATTACAGTCAAGAAAACCTTATGAAACAGTTCTACTCTGTAACACATGGGGTCACCATAAGTCACAAATCAACAAGAAAAACAACAGTGAAGGACTAAATTTGAAACCTGTTTGTTCTTTTGAGCTTTTGAGTAATGTAAGGAAAATAATAAAGATAAGGATAGACTTAATCATTCATTTCTTCAATCATTCAATGTTTGAGTGTCTGCTATGCTTCCAGCAGGAGCCCTGGTGGCACAGTGGTTAAAGCAATCAACTGGTAATGGAAAGGTTGGCAGTTCAAAACCACCAGTGGCTCTGCAGGAGAAACATGTTGCAGTCTGCTTCCGTAGAGATTTACAGCCTTGGAAACCCTCTAGGGTCGCTATGGGTTGGAATCGACTTAAAGGCTGTGGGCTTTTGTTTTACTCTGCTTCCAGGCACTGTTCTAGGCACTAAGGATACATCAGTGAAACTTTGGAATCAGATAATAAACTAATAGGTTTTCTTTTCTCTATGATATAGGAGCTTCATGATCATAATTGTTAATAACATCTAAGTAAACATTCAGTTCACAAGAGCCCTTTATCTGTGTTATGTAGTTAAAGAAGCTTTTTATTCTCATCGATAAATACCTTATTGTGTACAATGGTCAAATCTGAAACACCATATTTTACAAAGGTGCTTTACAGTGAGATTAAACACAGTGGAACTGTTTATTGAATACATAAACACTTAAAAACCGTGACCTCATTTTGTATCCATTAGATTTATGTATCCTTTTCCTTCTGTATAATGAAGAGTTATAATAAAATGTGTATAACTTAAAAATATATCTTTTCTTTTCCATTTTTGTCAAGACTTTGTGTAGGTAGGGTGTGTTTGCCTGTCTGTCATCATTTTATATATTCCCATTGTCAAAAAACGTTGACAAGATTTTTTTAATGTTGTAGCTTATTCCTTTACAAATTATTTAACAGTGAAGGACCGAACGTGACGCCATCAGTCTGAAACCATGAATTGAAAACCATCCACTCTTTTTTTCGAATTGGATAAAAATGGTGTTTTGCTACCTGATTTAAACTAGTTTTATTTAGACTATGGGCCAATCTCTTTGCTCCAAAAGTCTAAGGAGCTGGACCAAGTGTATTTTCTACCCTCCCCTTTCCTCACAAAGAGTTTCTGTTCCCCTTAATGTTAAGTACGTTCTGCTCTCATGTAAATTTCCCTTCATCTAGAATGAGATGAAGGGTAGATGAATGTTAATTGTGAAGCCAATACTAGTAGCATAAATGCAGCATATGTTCACACTACAGCAGCTTAATGGTGAACGCACAATATGAAGCAAGGCTAATGGCAGGGCTTGATCAAGCAGCGCCCTGGAAGGTGGTTGGCGGCTCATTAGATACCACTATTTGTGGGCCACCTTCCTTATTTTCTGTAGTTCTATACCATGGAAATCCAATCACAAGATTAATTTTTATTAGATCTTGTTCTCTGGGATTATTTGAAAACAAAGTAATGATCAGGAACTATTTTTGTTATATTGTAAGGGAACTAAATTAATCTCAAAATGAGTAGACAATGCTGTCCTGTATTCTCATTACATAGAACCTTCTGCAAAAGGGCTAATTCAGTTAACGAGTTTCTATACAAACACTCATTAGAGTATTAGATGTACTTATTTTCTGACAAAAATATGAATGCTAGAATTTTAGTGATCCTTAAGGTCTGTATTCCAGATCTTTCTTCATTGAGTTTTGGAGATATAGGAAATACATCATTTCCAAAGTTGAGGCTCCTGATTTTTTCAGTGTTAACAATGGGCCTATTATACTGCTTCCAACTGAGCAAGGCTAGGAAGAACTTCACAGCTGGCTGGGCACCTGACATGCCCAAGGCAGGTACTCTGACCTGCTTGTGTAGCCCTAGTTCCTCCTGGGGAGAATAGCAGTTTTCATTCCCTGAAGTGTCTAATTTATTCCAGGCTATGAATAGAATGAGCTTGTTGATTTGGGACTAGTGGCATTCCCATTGCACAACCTCAGGACATGATTATCCACACCAGGGTCAGGCGGGAGCTTCCCATCTGACCCTGTGCAGCTCTCACCCTGGGCACTTAACAAGAGTGATAAGAGGCTATCGGAATGTCATGTTCTCTTGCATTTATTCATATTTTTTCTAAGGTATTGACATCCTCTTTTACTTTTATCTGAGCCTTCCTAGTTATTTGATTACAAAAAGTCTGCTAACTCAATGAATAACATATTAATACATGAATCAGGAAACATCATAATCCTGAGATTTTTCCTTTTAAAACACAAGTATTTTTTGAGTTCGTAATGTATACAGAGCACTGCACTTGGTCCTATCTGTGACAACAGAAATAAAACAGGAAACAAGGATCCTGCTCCCAAGACAAGAAATAACCTAGAGACATGGAGCAACTGAGGAGCAAGTACAAGGAAACCTGTTAAGGAATAAATTTATATGTACTGTGGTCTAACCAAATACCTATATTGTGTTTTGTAAATACGAAAGACAAATAACAGAGCGATAAGTGATTAGGAAAGTTTCTCGGAGGTAGTAGATTTTACTAAATCCTAAAATGGGTAAATAGGGTCCAAAAGAATGGATGACTAGCTGTCATGAGCAGTTTTTGCCAGGTAGGGAAAACTGGTAACTTCTTAGCTGGGCCACATCTCTCCTAACAGAGTGACTTCTACAATAATGGTTGCTCAGTAAATATTTGTTTAGTTGAATCAATTTTCTCTTTAGGGGAACTGAGACTGGGGTCTCTGACATTGTCAGCAGGCTCGTCCCAAGCTCTTCAGATTCTCATCACCTTCAGGCACACAGATTTGTGACTAAGAGAGTTAGAATCCACCAGCCGCTCCTTGGATACCCCATAGTTCTGCTCTCTCCTATAGGGTCGCTATGAGTCGGAATCACCTCATTGGCACTGGGGTTTTTTTAGTTGTAGAAGTGAGTAGGAAAAGATGGAAGGGGACATTTATCATTTACTCTTGGTCAAAAGAAAAGAAAAGGAGAAAAAAATAATTGAGAGAATAGACAAGGATATGAGATGACATTTCAGCTGGAGTTTCTGAGAGTTAGAATAAAACAGGTAAGGAAATGGTCAAATTATAAACTTAGGATTTCCAGAAACTTATTTTAAGAGGTATTGAATCAATTCAGGGACTGTACTAGATATTTAAAAAATAAAAGAATACGTAGAAGATAATCCAAGCCATGCCAGTCTTAAAGGGTGAGCCAACTATGTAAAGCAAATAGTTAAAGCAATTTTAAAGGAGTGCCTTTGTATTTATGAATAAAATACAATGAGGTAGTACAGAAAGGGAAGTATGCAAAGGGCAGGGGAGGCTCCCTAGAGGAGGTGACATTTGATTTTAGTCTTAATATATGAATTAGAAGCTTTTTGGAAGAAGGGATGAATAAAGGCATTTCAGATAGGCAAAGTGACATGTAAAGGTAGAGAGGTCCAACGGGTCATGGCATATACTAAACTTAAAACCAAACGCACTGCCATCGGGTTGTTTCCTACTCATAGCAACATTATAGGACAGAGCAGAACTGCCCCATAGGGTTTCCAAGGCTGTAATCTTTAGGGAAGCAGACTGCTACATCTTCCTTCTGCAGAAGGGCTGGTGGGTTTGAACTGCCAACCTTCTGATTAGCAGCCGAGTGCTTAATCACTGCACCACGAGGGCTCCTCTGGCATATACTAGGAAGTGCAAAAAGTTAGATATGTTTACACAGGGTTAGTGTGGAAACCACAGTGAAATAGCGGGCTGGAGAGGTAAATAGGGGCCTGAACATGAGGGGCCATGGATATCATACTAAGAATTTAGGAAATTAACATATATTGATGATAGAAAGGCATTGAGTGGCTTGTACTAAAGAACAGAAAGACAAACAAAACAAAAACACCTATATGCAATAGATTAAAGAGGAAGAAGAGTAGAAGTATGAAGACCTGATAGAAGATTATTGCATTGGTCCAGGGAAAAAGCAGTGAAGTCCTAAACATCAAGAGTGAAATCAGAATGGACAGGATAGGATAAGCTCGAGAGCCATTAAGGATCTATTGTAATAGGTCTTAGTGATGTGTAGGCTGAGAGACAGAGGACTCTACAATTGACTTTAGTTTTTGGCTTGGATACCTGGGTAGATGGAATGCTGTTACTGAATTTTGGAAAATAGAGGTATGAACAGATTTTTGGGTGAAAATGAATGAACTCGATTTGGGACATGTTGAATTTTATGTTAATTTATGTTACCGTAGATTAACCAGGCAGAGATGTAGCTTAGGCACCTAGAAAATTGGGTCTGAAGATAGAAGTCAGGACTAGAGATAAAGATTTTGGAGCCTTTAGGATCTAGATCATAGTTAAAATCATGCATATGGTTGGAGTTTTAAGAGGAGAAGAGTCTCAAATCTAATACTCAGGAAAGCACAAGCAGTTGTTTTGGAACGTGGTAATACATGAGAATCTCCTGGGGCAGAACTATCCCATTTCATTAAGGCAGCCTACCTGCCACCTGTCATGTGGTGTTACTAAATCATGGAAACCTCTATCCCCTGTAACCGCTTTCGTATTTCTTAGGATACGTGGCACTCTGACAGAGGAAAATCCTTGAAGGAGTTTTTTCTCAGCTAGCTAATGTAGGGTTTCCCAAACTGTGTTCCATGGAGCACATTCTACAATTTTGCAAGATGTTAATAAGCATTAACTGAACTCTTGTGTTCCAGAAAAAAAAAAAAAAAGGCTAAAAAGCTAAACATTTATTTCAGGACTTCTCAAAGCCTTTAATAGCATAGAATGGGAATCTCCAAGAGGGAGATGTAGTTAGATGCTCTTTCCTGAATTTTTTTTTTTTGGAATACCTGTTAATGTCTGAAGGTATTTTTAAAGATGCTCATCTTTTATTTGGAGAAGTTAATGATGTTTCTCGTACAATCATTTTGGCTTTTCGTCTCTGAGAGTCTTTTATACGTAAAGGAATGCTCATAACCTCTTATGTTTTAATTAATACTCATTTCTTAAAAGTTTTATATCTTAAAGCTCTGCTTTTTATAAGCCTTTAAGTTCAATTTACAAATTATATCAGTTTATTCATAAATCTAGTAATTTCAGGTTATATTTAAAACACTCACTTTCCTTTGTTCCTTGGTTTCAATTTGCTTATTAATTTGACAGAGTAAATTCCACTAAACATTTAACATTTACAAACTTGATAAATTAAATTCCTTTAGATGTTTCACACTATAATCTTCAATATACTTAATTTTCTCAGGCACTTTAAACCTCTAGGAAAGCAGCCTTAGAAGTTGAACAGAAATCTTTCTGAGACCTAACCGCTACTTTAAAAATTGAAAGTCTACATGTATGCATTTGTTAGTCAGTTTTCAAACATTATTTATAAACTTAGTCAATCAGAGTTTCCTTAAATATTTCAAATTAGAATCTCAAGCCTAACAGGTCAAATTCTCTTAAATGATTCAAATACCTTACATATCAAACAAAACATTCCTAACTCTAACAAAAGTATAAACATTATTATTTTGATCTACTTCTTCATTATTTTTTATGTATTCCTTCCCTCTTTGGGGTTGCAGTATTATTTACCGGGCAAAGGGCAGAGAACTGCCATCTCAGGCTTGCTGAAGCTAAGGATTCTGGGTTGTTGATCAGACTGTGAATGAAATACCCAGTGTTCCTTCCAGGATGGATCTATTTGTGCTGTTTTTTAGAATTATGAGATTTTTTGGTCCCGTAACTTTTTCTTGAAAGCTGTATTGTATATCCATCATACCATTATTCGTTATCTTAACCTCTTTTACTACTTTTAATTGTTCAATTTGAATTGATATTCTTTACCACCACTCCCCTCCCCCCCACATCATACATTGCAGTTAATCTCTTCACTACCTAACTTGATTGTGTACTCACTATATTTTTCTTTGCTGTCTTTCTCCTAGACTTCCGTTCTGTAGTCATTTTACTGATTTAAGGCCAAGATCCTTACTGTGTACCTCATTATATGCTTCCTTCACTTTAGGATTTCTCTTGTTTCTTTTTTGTTTACTGCATTCCTTTTAAGAAGATTTTGTTCACTGTCATCTTCATTTCAAAATTTATGTCATATCTGTTCATCTTTTTTTGAGCCATGATGTATTCAATAAAATTTCCAAGCCAATGGTTTTTTAGCTTAAAAACAAATGGTCAAGCAAGCAAGCAAGCAAACAGAAACTAGTCTTGGAAGGTGGTCAGCCTGCGCTATGTCATTTAATCTCACTGTGATTATGGACAAATTCATGTTAATTTCTTTGAAACTTGGCTGCCTCGGCTTTTAAAATAGACAAATGTCTTACCTGTCTGAAGGCAGGGAGCCACACTGGAGGATATCCTGGGGGCTTCTTTCTCATCTCTGGTAGTGCTAATTCCAGGAGCCCTGGTGGCACAATGGTTAAGAGCGAGGCTGCTAACCTAAAGGTCAGCGGTTCTAACCGACCAGCAGCTCCCAAAGAGAAAAGATTTGTCAGTCTGCTCTCAAAAAAATTACAGCTTAGGAAACCCTATGGGGGCATTTCTACTCTGTCATGTGGGGTTGCTGAGTTCAGTTTGACTCCACGGCACATAACAACAACTGTGCTAATTCTTACTCCTCTTTGTCTTGCTCAATTTCTCTTTACTGTTGTTATGTGCCGTGGTCCATGTATTTGGGTCATTTTGTAGACTACTCAAAAAATATTTTGAATTAGTTGAAAAATACTAAAAATCAGAAAATTTTCTTTTCTTTCCTTAAACACTGTAAGATCTGGAAATACTTGTGTCTGCATTCTCACTTCATGAGTCATGGCAGAGATTCATATATTTTTCCGATTCCCTTTATTCTTTCTGTGATTAGTTGGCTATTATCTTACCAAATGATTCAAAAGCCATTTCATTCAAAGGAAACGTACAACTGTGTCTAAGTGGTAGCTTGCACTTTATTTCATATATTGCTGACAATTCATTTAGGAAGTCTTTTCTTGTTTCACTTTCTTTGCTTCCCTAAGAATACCTCTAGAGACATACACCATTGAACTACAGATAATTCTGGGCAGATGCATAGCATCTGTTTTGATACTACATTGGGATATAAGAACAGCAATTGAAGAAGTTAACCTACGGGGTTTAAGTAGAAACAGTGAGTCTAAAAAATGAGGCCAATTCTAGAATTGAAGAGTTAATGTTTATGTATATGGTAGTATAAGCATTCTAAAGAAAAATAAGTTATAAATATATTTTTGTGTACCAGTTTTAACACATACATGCACTAAATTTTCATGTTTTAGAAACTAACAGGTGTAAAAATCAGTGAAGGAAGTCCATGCTTTTTTTCTGTTTCCTAAAAATAACTTTCTTATTTTACCATGGATACTAAAAACCCGTTACCATTGAGTCAATTCCGACTCATAGTGACTCTACAGGGCAGAGTAGAACTGCCCCGTAAGGTTTCCATGGCTGTAACCTATACAAAAGTAGACTTATCCCGCGGAGCAGCTGGTGGGTTAGAACCACTGACCTTTTGGTTAGAAGCTGAGTGCTTAACCACTGCACCACCAAGGGCTCCTTTCATGGATGCGAGTATCCAAGTTGTACAAGCAAAAATATTTGCCCCCCATGGACGCTGTCCCCCCCCCCCAAAAAAAAAAAAACCCATTGCCGTCAAGTCAATTCCAATTCATAGGGACCTTATAGGACAGGGTAGAATTGCACCATAGGGTTTCCAAGGCTGTAAATCTTTATGAAAGCAGACTGCCACATCTTTCTCCTGTGGTGCAGCTGGTGGGTTTGAACTGCTGACCATTCGGTTAGCAGCCGAGCACTTTAACCATGTACCACCAGTACTCCTTCCATGGATACTAGGAAGGGGCAAATATTTTTGTTTGTACAACTTGTATACTTATTGTTCCATCTGGTTATTCATCTGAATATATAGACACGTTCATATATTTTGTAATGATTATGCTTCTGTGTTTTTCTAATATGTCTTGAATTTTCCCAATTGTCATGTGATTGATGCATTCATTTAAAAAATTGCTTAGGGATTGCGTTCTTGTGTACACTTAGAAGTGTACATCACATATTGAAATGACTATGGTTTTTGGACTATATTTCTGTATAGGATTAGAGGCACTCCTGTTAATATTCGAGATAAGAAATGAAATCTGCAACATGTTTGTCATTTACCTTGGTTCTCTGGACTTAGGACATGAAGCAGCTGGAGACCAATATTAAAAAATGATGTAGCATCACAAGTCATTGATAAATATGTTCACTCGAAGAATTTAAATTTGGTGAGTTGATACAGCCGTGTGATTAACATTCTGTGGCCTATCTCTAATTCCCTTTTCAGGCATCTAGAAGCCAACCAAGCTTGAAAGATTTTGCAATGTACCAAGCGTTTGTGTGCTCCAATTAGTATCGGGGTAAATTTTGCCCATTTGAGTGTCTTTCTGATATACATAGTTAGATAAACAGATGTCCGCAGATAAGAATAAAAAAGTCACTTCGTATCCTACACTACCACAAACAAAGAACATACAACAACTTCATTTCTCATTACTGGCTATAAAATTATTTTCTTGCCTAATTTGTTTCCATCAGACATTTAGTTATGTGTACATAATGGTCTTTCAATAACAATAAAACTCAGTTAATATAAATGGTGATTTATGCTTGATGTCATACTGAATTTATAATAACTTAGAAACTTGGGATAACAACTTATAAGGAATTGAATGAAATGAATTCGCTAAGATACTAACAAACTGAAAGGACTTTAAGAGTAAGCAAATTGTAAGTGTTAATATGCACGATAAATCCATAAGCATTTGTGAAGTTCTGGAGTTGGAGTATGTAGGAAGTGTACGTGCCATATTTACAAAATGGAGTGTAAACTCTTTTGAGGATGTTTTTATTTTGTTGTTGTTTTATTTTACTTATTACAGATAATAATGACCAAGATTCATTTATGACCTTCATATCCAGCACTGCTATGTAATCTGAGCAGTATCACAAGTCGATTTCTATAACTGAAAAAGAAATGCAAAGGATTATTCTCTTTAAATGACTCATAAAATTAATAATTTTAAATTTCTTCTGTGTGCCAAAGCTCTAAAAAAAGAAACAACTATAATAGTTACTTCTTAATTGTTTGTGCCTTAATTCTGTTGCACTTTTTCTTTTGAAAAAACAATTTTCAGGAAGGGGTAGCCTCATGCTTGGGATGTCTATTCCAGGATGGTTATTTCAGGTGTAGTCCAGGTGTTATTTCAAGCAGTTGAATATATTGTGTAGAGAAATTCTGGAGACAAATCTTCCAGGTTCACAAGAAAGGAGGATTTTAAAATAGGTGTCTCTAGATTTGGATACCTTTAGTGTGAGGAGTATTTAGTTCTCAGGGGACATTTCTCAGAGAAACTCACCTTCTTTTTATGGTGTCTCAATGTCTGTTACGGGGGTCCCTCAGTAGTTTTCTTGCCTCTGAGAAAGACATCTCTGAGGTACCTTTCCCCTCCCCCCCCGCTTGCCCATATTTCTCATTTAATTTACTGTGTTGACTCACATATATTACCCCATTCATTTTTCCTCCTATCCTCGATACATTGAAATTTAAGAAAACAGAATTTCCCCAACACATAATTTTATATTCCTTGCAATACTTATTGATTTTATTCTATATTTATAGGTAACAACCTTAGTCATCTTCAAACTACTATGATTATCATAGCAAATACTGTTTGGTAAACTTTTGACTTTATTATCAGTAACTTGTCTATATATAGAACCTGGATTAAGACAGTATGGTAATATTTTTCTGAATATCAAAGGAAATATATATCCATATTTTATACTAATAAACACTAGCTCATACCCACTCTGTTAAAAGATAGTGTGTTGCCCCCTTTCCTATCTTTCCTTATAGAGTCCCTCTCTCATCTCTGACCTTTGGAGGGTGGACATGGTGTCATATCCAACATTATGTCCCCAGTATTTCACCTAATAACTGACAAATAGCAGATACTCAATAAATATTTGTTAAATGAATGAGTAAATAACCTGACATTGGAGGTGGCTGCAAAACAATCCAGTTGTTTTTAAACTAGCTGTCCAAGACCAAAAGGTGTGGAAGATGTGAAAGGTAGTCAGCTCTATCTCTTATTGCAATAAACACATACACAAAAACATGACTGGAGTAGCATAGCATTTATCTATCTTGCGTATTGGGCTTCAGGGGCTCAGTGGCTATAACGTGTTTAAAATTGCCAATCAAATCGTATCCTTTATTTTTTTTTAAATTTTTTTTATCTTTTCCCATACAAAAATTTATACATACATTGTTATGTGACCCTAATTGCTCTCCCCATACTGTGACAGCATACTCCTCCTTTCCACCCCTGATTCCCCATGTCCATTCAACCAGCTACTAAACCTCTCTGCCTTCCCATCTCACCTCCGGACAGAAGCTTCTCGTTTAGTCTCTTGTATCTACTTGAGCTAAGAGGCACACTCCTCATGAGAATCACTTTATGTTCCACAGTCCAGACCAATCACTTTCTGAAGAGTTGGCCTTGGAAATTGTTTTAGTTCTGGGCTGATAGAGAATCCAGGGGCCATGTTTTCCAGGGTTCCTCCAGTCTCAGTCAGACCATTAAGTCTGGTCTTCTTACTAGAATTTGAGTTCTGCACCCCGTCTTTCTCCTGCTCCATCCAGGACTCTCT
>NW_004443983.1:14393600-14447465 GCF_000243295.1 Trichechus manatus latirostris
GTATTCAGGAAACTTCTTAGCTTTGGTTTAGTCCAGTTGTGCTGACTTCCCCTGTAGTGTGTGCTGTCCTTCCCTTCACCTAAGATAATTCTTATCTACTGTCTAGTTAGTAAATAACTCTCCCCCTTCCTCCCCACTCTTGTAATCGTCAATGTTTTCTTCTGTTTTTAAACCTTTTCTTGAGTTCTTATAATAGTGGTCTTATGCAATATTTGTCCTTCTGTGACTGAGTAAATTCACTCAGCATAATGGCCTCCAGCTTCCTCCATGTTATATTTCACAGCTTCATCGTTGTTCTTTATCATTGCGTAGTATTCCATTGTGTGGATATACCATAATTTGTTTATCCTTTCATCTGTTGATGGGCACCTAGGTTGTTTCCATCTTTTTGCTATTGTGAACAGTGCTACAATGAATATGGGTGTACATTTATTTATTCGTGTGATGGCTCTTATTCCTTTAGGATATATTCCAAGGAGTGGGATTGCTGGATCGTATGGTACTTCTATTTCTAGCTTTTTAAGGAAGCGCCAAATCGATTTCCAAAGTGGTTGTACATTTTACATTCCCACCAACAGTGTATAAGTGTTCCAGTCTCTCCACAACCTCTCTTGCATTTATTATTTTGTGTTTTTTGCCTTTGCTTTACTTTAGAAGATAAAGAGAATGAGATCCATTTAAGTTAGTCTCATGTCCTTAAGGTCTTCAGACGGAGGCAGAGCCCAGATGAGAGCTCATGTCTCCTGATGCCCTGTCCATGCCTTCTCTACAACACTGACACATCTGTAGGAGTGAGGTCTAAATAAGAGTAAAGGTATGAGAAAGATAAAGTGAGTTATTAGCAAAATCTTCATTGCAATCAACTTGATCTTTTCATGCTATGTAATTTTAGGGGAGTAACTTTCTATTTGTAAGTGGGAGCAGTATACCTGAGAAATATTAGAAAGATTATATGAATGACAGATTAAGAAAAAGTTTGAAACCAGTGACATGTGACACAATGTCTACTCCCACTTTGCCCCTATTTTAGAGTTAAAGTATCAGAGGAAATCAAAGGAAGAAGTTAAAGATTTATGAAAATATAATATTTATTGAATGTAGAATATTTTGACCTTGAATCATATCAGCATCTTGTTTCATCTCTAGAAGTTTAATTTGGATCTTTTTATATCTTCCATTTCTTTCCTCATTGTGCTCTTTCTTTCCTTCTTCTTCTTGAGTGGGAGTATATTTATAAAACCTGATTAAATGCTCTTGTCGACTAATTCTATCATTTGTAATTTCTGGGTCTGTTTTTATTGACTTATTTTCCTCCTGGTTATGGCATGTATTTTCTTGCTTCTTTTCATGCTTAGTAATTTTTTATTGGATGCCAGACATTGTGAATATTATGTTATTGGATTCTGATTTTTCTTTTTTTCTTTTTTGTATTTAGGTATTTCTTTTAAATATTTCTGGGCTTTGTTCTGGGATGCAGTTATTTGGACACAGTTTGATTATCTGTGGCTTGCTATTAAGCTTTGTTACATGGGCCCAGAACAACTCTTAGTCAAGGATTAATTTGGCCACAGTAGTGAGTTATTACCCTCCCACTAGTGAGGCATTACCCTTCTGAGGACTTGTCTTGAAATCATGTGGATTAGGAGGTCTTTCTCTTCTGGCTTGTGGAAATATCAAGTATTTCCAGGCCTTTGTGAACTCCAGATATCTTTCCACTCACTTTTTAATGATATTTCGTTCTCAGGCCTCTGTAGTTTCTTTTTATGCATGACTAAAGCAGTATTCAGCCAAATACTTTAATGGATCTCTCTGCAATCTCCAGTCTTGCTCATTTGCTTGTTCCATGAAACTCCCTCCATTCTGGTACTCTGTCCAGCAGATTTTAGCCACCTTGTGTCCTGGAACTCTAAACTCTCTCTCCTAAACTAAGCAAGCCCATTGGACTCTGTTTGAGATCCTGCTGTCTATGCAGTAATCTGGAAACTGTTTCTGAGCAGTGAGCATATGGCTCACTTCATTTGTTTCCTTTCTCTCAGAGATCACTGTCCTGCATTGTCTGTTGCTTTATGTTTTTCATCTAGTTTAGTAGTTTTCCAAACTGGGAGGATAAATCTGGTTCTTGTTATTTATTTTATCATGGCTAAAAGCAGAATTTCCAGGCTCCTTTAAACTTTCTTATTAAATGATTTAAAAATGTTTAACCTTGATTTAATTTATTTCAATTTCTTGGTCATTTAATCAAAGCCTGAAATCAGAATCTTTTGATCAGTTTAAGATATGATATAGGGCCCTTGGTTTATGATGCAGAGCACAGATGTGTGCCATGTAGTGGGTTTTCTGTGAACATTGCCTGAATTTAGGTAAGCTCCTCCAGTGTAAGGACTAAGTAATCAATCCATTCAGCAACATTCACTGAGAGCCCATTATGGGATAGAATTTTGTAAGTCACTGGGGACATAGAGATGAATAAAGCATGGTCCTATAGCCTAAGTGGAGAAAGCTGGGATACATGATTTTATGTAATAAAATAAAGATTATAAGAATGGGGAAGACCCTTCCTGAAAGATCAGAGGTCTTAGAAAACTTTATGGCTGCATGATTTAGCAGGATTTAATTAGATTGTCATATAATAAGCATGTAATAAGTGCTTATAGATGAAAAATACTGCAGCTAATTCATAAGCATATTCTGCTAAGAATTATATTAACAGTTTGTTTTTTGCTTAGTTCCTTAGAAAAGAGAGTATAATAAATACACAATAAGAATATGATCATGTATGTTTAAGCAAAAGTCTAACTTATTTTAGCTTGCACTATCATGAATATTATTTATTGACAAGTCTGGAAGACTTTAAATTAGCAATGATATCTCAGTTACAGACTTGCTTTGTTTCTAATTGTTACATCAAACAGTTGAAAAGTACAGATTCATTCAAACCTTCATTTTTAACTACTGCTCCCCCCCCCTTTTTTTTTTTTTTTTGCTTATTCCTGTTCATATTTTGAAGAGCAGTGTCTGCTGAGTTATTTATATGTATGAATTCACTGGTTCATTCTAGTGCGAAATAGGTCATTCTGGAACAGTGAGAAATGTGATTGCTGAATTTCAAGCAGTTTTTGCTGCTCAGCTGGATCTGTAGAAGAAGAAAAGGGGTCAGGCCAGCACTTGTTGAAGATTTCTTGTTGCCATTGTCCTAGTGAAAGAGACTTGATGCTCGTGAATATGGACTCATCAGAGTATTGGGCAGAGGAGAGTGCAGCTCAGATCACAAGTTAGCGGATCTAATGTCCTATTAGGACATTTTATTTGAACCACTCATTAGATACAAGGAAACACATAAAATGCCATCCTAATTAAAATGGAGGGTTCTCCTTAAGAGAACATTAACATACAGCAAACAGTACTGTGAAATTTTTCAGATACATATCTGCCTTTTTTTTTTTTTTGCAGGTCAATGTACTAAAAAAGAAAGAAAGAAAACCATAGTAGGATTGACAAGTGATGGTTCTCATCAAAAAAAAGCAAATTTTTAAATAGAAAAATAAAGAATACTTAGAAAAAAATTATTCATTACTCAGCATTTGAGGATTAAAATCATTTAATCCTGTGCTTTCTTTTCCTCTGTGTTAAAAGTAGGGCTCTTCATAGGAAACCAGTTCCAAGCAGTAAAGTTTATTTACAAACTTGATAAAGGGCCCATTAATTAAAATCTGATTCCCACAGTCAAGTGGCAGTTTTGTTCATGAATACATGCACTAATTCATTGCTTTCTTTTTCTATTTTGAATGACATTGTTAATCACTGTAATTATTTCGATTAATATCCAGTTAATATCAGAAATCTATATTTGAAAAATACTTATTTTAGTCCATTTCAGTTGTTAATATAAATAAATAGCTTGCATTACTAAAGAATTTGTTTCAAATTAAACTTGAAGAGAGGATCTTATAAGAGATTAATTCAAAATTATGCTTTAGGTTCTGCTTGGGTGTTCTTGAATCCAGTGTTTTTTCTCATATCCATCTTAAAGCAAGCGAGCGAAAATGAGAGCTGACAGAGCAGGGAGAGCTTTGCTCAGCTGGCACAGGAGCCCATGTAAGCTAGAGGCACACCCCTTCCGTCTAGGAGCCGTGTGAGTAACAACAGTCTCACCTTAGTGCTTATAAACTATGCCGTTAATTGCTTTATCGACCTGTAACCTAGAAGAGGTTATATTGACAGTCCTTTGAAAGAAAATCTTCATTATAAAGACAAGGAATTCTTCTTTCTTTGGTTTTAACAGTGTTGGATGTATATTCTCCTCATATCCATTGGCTTAATATATTTGATATTTGAAAGCAATTCAGATAAAATGTAGTATTATTATCAAATATAGAGAAATATCTTAATCATGTATTGCCCTCAGATTCATATATACTGTTTACATTAGCGTATGTAATAAAATAATGATGGTTTGGAAATTCTGGGGGCCTGGGGTTGGAGCACTAGCAGGTGTTCTAGTCTCTCCATTACCCTTTGTCCTGCCTTTTGCCAAACGCAGGTGTTCCCCATCTGCTCTTCCTTTTTGCTTTTCCAATAGGCCTTTCTCTGAGGTTTGAGACTTTTGGCCCACCGGGGAACAAAATATAGTCGGGCTGCTTTGCTCCAACTTGTCTTGTTTTAAGTGAAGACACAGATCCAGGATTTCTAAGGAATATTCTACTTACTCCTAAAAAATGGAGAGGTTTACCAAATTATTTTTTACAGCAGAGAAGCCAAAGCAAATCTTAACGAATGTTTAGTAATAGCCACCATGTCATTATTCAAATACATCGATCTATCTGAAACTAATTATCCTTAAACATAGCAACTTCATTCATTCTTGAAATCATCCATTCACATTTCAAACCTACTAATGTTTTCAGCCCTAAGTATACAATGATGATTCCTATATCCAAAGAGCTCGTGATACTTCATAGTTTTCTGAGCATTTTCCCTTAGGTTCATCTGATGGTTTATTTGCTTAACAAATATTTGCTGAGCTCCCTATTCTTGGCACTGGAGTTACAGCAGTGAACAAAACAGTCCCTGCCTTCAGGGAGTTACATTCTAGTTGGACAAATGGATAATAAACAAGTAAAAATATTCTTTACATCAGATAGTGAAAAGAAAAGTGTAACAGATTACGTGAATGGAGAGCAGTAGGGGATGTGCATGGAGGCTATTTGCAGTTTTCCATAGGATGGTGAGAGTATGCCTCATCAAGAAGCTGACACTTGAGCAGAAACTCGAGTGAAGTCAAGTAGTAAGCCATATGAATAAATGAGGAAGCAGCAAGTACAAAGTCTTTGAAGCAGGAACGCATTGGTGTGTTTGAGAAACAGAAAGGAGGCCAGGGTAGCCTGAGCAAAGTCAGCTAAGGAGGGAGAGATAGGAAATAAGGCTGGCGTGCTAGCCAGCAGGCAGATTATGCTGGGTAAGAGTTTTATTCTAGGTGTCATAGAAAACTATCAGAAGGTTTTGGATAGGAGAATGATGTGATCTCATGTATGGTTTAAAATAATCATGTTGGTTGATGTGTAGTGAATAGAACTAGGGAAAGGATAGAAGCAGATAAGTTAGTCAGGAGGTATTATAGTAGTTTCAGATATGATGGTGGTGTGGACCTGGGTGATTGTAGTGCAGGTTGTGGGAAGTGATCAGGTTTAGTATATATTTTCAGGATAGAACCAACACCATTTGCTGCTGGACTGGATGTGGGGTACAAACGAGAAGAGTCAAGAATAACCTCCTTTGATACAGCAATTCTATGAGGTAGCTAGAGGTAAGGAACAGAGCCATCTGCAGCTAAGGGATGGAGATTCCAAGATGATAAGTTCTTTCACAAAACTTGTTCTATTTTAGAACCTTGGCTAGCTTTGAAAATTTAAAAATAATTTTCTCTAGCCCATTCTTTTCCATTTCTTCCTATTCAGAAAACTAAGACCATTTTGTATTTAGGTGAGGAGACAGTATTCTGGATATGAACATTATTAGTATAATGAACACTTTTATTATTGTTTTATCACCATAATGATTACAGAAAATATCATTATAATTTTTTTTAAAGGACACACTCAAGATTCTAGATCAATTTCTTTAAGATTGCTTCCTCCCTTCTGTTCCATATGGTCTGTCATAAGTAGGGCAGCACTGAATGACTGACAGCCACTTACAATTTTAGAGGGAGAAAGGAATATTTAGAGAAGGACTCTTCCAAAGCAGGAAAGAGGATAGAAAAAGGAGACAGTAAATAAATGGTAAAAAGGAATATTAAGGATTAAAATAACTCATTTACCTGTGGGTTATCTCTGTTGCATATTGTTACCGTTCTGTAGTGATGGGCACAGTACCTCTTCTTTCAGATACCTGCCCACAGAGGCAAAGGATGATCTGGGTGGTTTCGGCACAGTGGGCAGAATAGGGACCAGGACAGCAGTCCAGCCCCTTGCCCTGTGCTCTCAGCCTGGCTGTCAAGCTGGGTTAAGGCTGACTCTAGTCCAGCTGTGAATAAAGTAGGGGACTGCAGATTATTCATCTTTTCATTATTAAGGCATTAGCTAACTCTAATGCTGTGCATATGTTGTACTATGTGCCTGGCATTGATCACGTGCTTCATAATATTAATTCATTTCATCCTCACACAAGCCTGTAAGGAAGTTACTATTATTTTCCTATTTTAAGATGAGGAAACTGACAGTAGAGAGATCAAGTCACTTGCCTTGGGTTCATAGAGCTATAGCTAATACGTATCAGGGCTACGGTTAGAACCCGGGAAGCTTGGCTCCAAAGGCCTGCTCTTATCTCTCATGAAGAATAAGTAATTTATTGAATCAAATGAAAATGAGAATGTTATTTACATTTCAATACACAGATTCTCAAGTTTTAGAGAAGAGGAATATAGAATTAGAAAAAATGTTGCCTAAGATATAATTAATTTCAATAAAAACAAAAGCAAAAGAAGTGTGTTTTTTGGAAGACATTTTTTAGAAGGCTACATGGGCCTCAGAGACCGATGAGTAGAACGATGAGCTGAGGAGTTACGTGAGTCAACACTAAGGAAATGGGTCCCCACCCTGACCCTGTCAAAGTCTGTATGGCTTCCAAGAAGCATATTTACTTTAAGTGTGTGCTACCTGTCTCTTTAAAAATATCTTTTGCTTTATCTCTTTCCACAGATTCCATTTAAATGAAGTATTTTATAAAGATATTTTGAATTTTGCAATTCACCCTTTTTTCTTTTTGTATTTATTTAATAAAAAAAAACTTGGAATATGAAAAGATGAGGTTTCCCTTAAGAAACCTAGTAAAACGACATTTTCAAACCATAAAAGAACTGAGTTGTGAAATAATGGCTGATCATACTTATATAGTGCTTAATAGTTTAAAAAGTTTCATTTCTTAATCTTATTTAACAAAAAACACCAAAATATTATACAATTGATACTAGTTTTTTTAACTTGTGTTAAAAATTCAGAAGTTGTGAAGGGGGAAATTCTGTATAATTTATCTTTTAATAGCTTGCATTTTTAATTTTTTTCTGGCCATTTCTTTTACCTCTTTTAACAACAGCTTTATTGTGATGATATTCACATACTGTAAAGTTGACTCTTTTAAAATGTACAGTTCAGTGTTTTTTTGTGTACTTACAGAGTTGTGCAACCATCACCAACTATCTAGTTTTATAACATTCTCATCAGCCCAAAAAGAAATTTCATAACCAATAGTATTTGCTCCTCATTCCCCCATTACCTCAGCCTCTAAGAACACCAGTCTACTTTCTATCTTTATGAATTTGCCTATTCTGGACATTTGATATAAATGGAATCACATGATATGTGGCCTTCTGTGACTAGCTTCTTAGCATAATGTTCAAGTTTCTTCCGCGTGTAGCTTATATCAGTACTTCATTATTTCTTCTGCCAGATAATATTCTATTGTATGGATATACCATATTTTGTTTACCCTTTCATCTATTGATAGACATTTGGGTTGTCTCCACCTTGTGACTATAATAAATAATACTCCTGTGAACAATCCTGTACAAGTTTATGTGTGGATATACGTTTTCAGTTCCTTGCGTATATACCTAGGAGTGGAATGGCTAGGTCATATAGTAACTATGTTTTGAGTTTTGAAGAACCTGCAAACTGTCTCCAAATGTAATTGCATCATTTTATACTCCAATTTCTCCACATCCTTGCCTACGTTTTTTTGTTTTGTTTTGTTTTGTCTTTTTAGTTTTGTTTCCTTTAATTTTTATGTTTAGAAGAACTGGAATCCTGCCCTGCTTGCTTATTCTACACCCTCAGTTTTCCTCTACTTCATCCTGTGGTAGATTTGATAGCTGTGGTGTAGTAGGAAGACCTCTAAACTTACAAGAATTAACTTTGAGCCCTGGTTTATCGCTTACTGCCCAAGTGACCTTGATCAATGACTTTACTTCTGTGAGCCTCAGTTCCCACTATTTCAAATAGAATTAATAATCCCTCACTTTCTGGTGCTATTTCAATAAAATAATATGTGGAAGCAATTTGCAAAGTATAGAGCCTCAGTCTCTTCTGCCTTTCCCTTCTTTGTCACCTCCTTTTTCCCCCTCTCTTTGATGCGTGTCTTTTAAATAATGGGGGGGAAGATTAAGTATTTTTACTTTAATGGCCTTTGTCTAATAGAATATAAACCATAAAACAACCTTAAGTTTCTTTCCTATCTTTGTAATTGATAGTTAACATTGTTTTTATTGTTAATTGCATAAAGTTGGCTCTGACTCATGGCGACCCCATGTACAACAGAACAAATGTTGCCCAGTCCTGCACCGTCTTCATGATCATTTGCACGCTCAAGTTTACTGCTGTGAACACTGAGTATTTTCAGTGCCTTATCAGAATCGACTTGATGGCAACGAGGTTTGTTTTTTTTTGGTTTTCCAATCTAGGGGCTCATATTCCAGTACTGTGCCAGACAGTATTCTGTTGTGATCCGTAGGGTTTTCATTGGCTAATTTTCAGAAGTAGATCACCAAACTTTCTTCCTGATCCGTCTTAGTCTCAAAGCTCTGCAGAAACCTGTCCACCATGGGTCACCCTGCTGGTACTTGAAATACCGGTGGCATTCCTTCCAGCATCATAGCAATACCCAAGCCACCCCAGTATCACAAACTGACAGACTGGTAGTAATTAGCATTAGAAGTAATTATATCAGCAGAAAAGTTGAAAGCAAAGCCTGTCTCCTATCCTGTTCCTTTGGGAAGAATTTTATAATTTGTCTAGGTTAAAAAAAAGAAGCATATAATCTACATATACAGATAATTAAAAGTCAAATATGGCTCTCCTTTTCTAACATTTTAAATGTTTTCCTACTTTATTTTTTTAAATTTGTGCTTATAAATTTAGTATATATCAAAGGAAAGCTATATTTTCTCTGTTATACACTTTATAGTTTAAAGGCTACATTGAGAATGTATGCAATATAACTAACTTCAAAGCCTTCTCAAGTTTGCAACAGCCAGACTTTTTACTACAGTTTTACCTGCATCACCTTCTGAAGCCAAATTGACTCAATTGCTATCTTCTGCCAGGGCCAACAGCTTTCCCACCACTGTGCTTTGCCCTTTCTGTGCTGCCAGCCTGGCCCAACACTTCTGTCTACCCTTCAAGGTCTAGCTCTGGTTCTGCCTCATCCAAGAACCTTTTCTTCTCATCCCTCATCTGATCCATTTTATTTACTATTTTTTTTTCATACAAAAAGCAATTCATACTTAAGAAAAAAATCAAACATCTCAGATTGTATAAAAAAAATTCTTTTCCAGTCTGGGAGTTCTCTGTAGGTATAATTTCAATCATTTTTTTAATGTATATCCCTATGTATTTTTAACAATATAGGAACATCCTCTTCATTCTGTTGTGTACTTGCTTTCCATGATACTGAATCATCTATTGTACTCATTGCATTAGTTCCTTTACAATGAGTCCTTTACTCTTTTATTTAATTTTTGAACATTTTATTATGCTTTAGGTGAAACTTTACACTGCAAATTAGCTTGTTATTCAATAATTAATACACAGATTGTTCTGTGACAGTTTGGAATCCCTGCAATATGTCAGCACTCTTCCCATTTCCACCCTGGGTTCCCTGTTTCCTTTCATCCAGTTTCCCAGCCCTTTCCTGCCTGTTCATCTTTGCTTCTGGGCAGATGTTGCCCGTTTGGTCTCATATAGTTGATTGTTCTAAGAAGCAACAAGTGCTGGGTGTCACTGTTTATTTTATAGGCCTATCTATTATTTGGCTGAAAGGAGATCTCTGGGAGTAGCTTCAGTTCCAAGTTAGAAGGGTGTCTTAGGTCCATAGTATCCAGGATTCCACCAGTATCTATCAGACCAGTAAGTCTGGTCTTTTTTATGAATTTGAATTTTATTCTGCATTTTTCTCCCACTTAAACTGGGACCTACTATTGTGTTCCTGGTCAGAGCAGTCGGTAGTGGTAGCCAGCACTGTCTAGTTCTTCTGGTCTCAGGCTGGAGGAGGCTGTGGTTCATGTGGGCCATTAGTCCTTTGGACTAATTGCTTCCTTGAGTCTTTGGTTTTCTTCACTCTCCTTTGCTCCAGATGGGAGGAGACCAAGTTGCATCTTAGATGGCCACTTACAAACTTTTCAGACCCCAGATGCTACTCACTGAAGTAGGATGTAGAACATTATCTTTTTGAACTATGTTATACTAATTGACCTGGATGTCCCCCGAGACTATTGTCTTCAGCCCTCAAGCCCAGTTATTCAGTCCTACGAGGTGATTGGTTATATCTATGAAGTTTCCGTAACTGTGCCCCCATGTGCTCTATTATATATATGCGTGTACATGCAGCACATACAAATATGTATGTAGATATAGCCACAATTATACCTATATATGCACGCAGGACTACTCCCGTATGACCTCCCACACCTATTTAGCATACATATCAACCTGTGTATGCACTCATAAATTATTGTTTGTTATACTGTTGTTGCAGGATTGTGCATGTTACAGTATTCACCGTAGTTGTCCTTTATTCTTGTGTGCCTCTCAGTGTCTTTATTTGCCTTAGTCTCGTTGTGCTGACTTCCCCCATATTGTGTACTGCCTTTACCTTCACCAGAATTAACACTTGTACACTGTCTAGTTAGTGATTTTCCTTCCATCTCCCATCCCTGGTAACCATCATAGAATGTTTCTTTCTGTGTGTAGACTTTTTCTTGAGTTTTTATAATAGTGGTCTCACGATATTTATCGTTTGTGATTGACTTAATTCACTCAGCATAATGTCCTCAGATTCATCTATGTTGTGAGATGTTTAGTGGATTCATCATTATTCTTTATCATTGCATAGTATTCCATTGTGTGTATGTACCACAGCTTATCCATCCATTCATCCATTGATGGACACTTATGTTGTTTTCATGTTTTTGCTATTTTGACTAAAGCTGCAATGAACATGGGTGTGCATGTCTAATTGTGTCACAGTTCTTATTTCTCTGGGATATATACCTAGGAGTGGGATTGCTGGATCATATGGTATTTCTACTGTTACCTTTTTAAGAACTCGCCAAACCGTTATCCATAGTGGTTGTACCATTCTACATTCTCACGGGCTGTGTTTAAGAGTTCCAGTCTCTCCACAACCTCACCAGCATTTGTTGTTTCCTGTTTTTTTGATCAATGCCATTATTGTTGAGGTAAGATTATATCTCACTGCAGTTTTGATTTCTTCTCTCTAATGGCTAATTAGAGAGCTCTGGTAGCACAGTGGTTAAGAGCTTGGCTGCTAACCAAAGGTCGGCAGTTCCAATCCACTAGCCGCTCCTTGAAAACCCTATGGGGCTGTTCTACTCTGTCCTGTAGGGTCACTATGAGTTGAAATCAACTTGATGGCAATGAGTTTGGTGTTTTTTGTTTGTTTGTTTGTTTTAGTGGCTAATGATCTCGAGCATCTCTGCATATATTTGTTAGCCACCTGAATGTCTTCTTTAGTTTAGTGTCTGTTCTTATCTTTTGCCCATTTTTAAATTGGAGTGTTTGTCTTTTTGTTGTTGAGGTGTTGAAGTTTTCTATAAATTTTAGAGATTAAACCCTTGTCAGATATGTTGTTCCCAAAAATTTTTCCCCAATCTGTAGATTCTCTTTTTACTCTTTCGGTGAAGTCTTTTGATGAGCATAAATATTTAATTTTTAGGAGGTCCCAGTTATTTAGTTTATCTTCTGTTGTTTGTGCATTTATATTTATGTTTGATAATCTATTTATGCCATAAATTATGTTCCCTAGCTTTGTCCATATGTTTTCTCCCATGAATCTTATGGTTTCAGGATTTTCGTTTAGATCTTTGAACCATTCTGAGTTTTTGTGTTTGGTGTGAGGTATGGATCCTGTTTCATTTTTCTGCCTATGGATATCCAGTTTTACCAGCACCATTTGTTAAAGAGACAATTTCTTACTCATTTAATGAACTTTGACCCTTTGTTGAAGATCAGGTGTCTGTAGGTGGATGGATTTACTTCCGGGTTATCAATTGTGTTCATTGTTCTATGTTTCTGTCGTTGTACCAGGCTGTTTTGACTACTGTGGCTACCATGACTACCATGGCTACTACAATGACTACCCTAGTAGGTTCTGTGATCGAAGAGTGTGAGAGTTCCTTCTCTGTTCTTCGATATTGCTTTACTTATCTGGGGCCTTTTTCCTTTCCATATAAAGTTGGAGATTAGTTTTTCCATTTCATTAAAAAATGTTGTTGGAATTTGGATTGAGATTGCATTATATCTATAGATCACTTTGGGTAGTACTGACATTTATACAATGCTAAGTCTTCTATCCATGAGCATGGCATGTTTTTCCATGTATGTAGGTCTCTTTTGGTTTCTTGCAGTAGTGTTTTGTAGTTTTCTTTGTATGTATAAGTCTTTTATGTCCCTAGGTAGATTTATTCCTAAGTATTTTATCTTTGTGGGCGCTATTGTAAATGGTATTGTTTTCCTGATTTCCTTTTAGGAATTCTCTTTGTTGGTGTAGAGGAATCCAACTGATTTTTGTTTGTTGATCTTGTACCCTTCTACTTTGCTGAGTTTTTCTATTAATTCTAGTAACTTTCTTGTGGAATCTCTGGGATTTTTTTATGTATAGGATCATGTCATTTGGGAAAAGGATAGTTTTACTTCTTCCTTACCAATTCAAATGTCCTTTGTTTCCCTTTCTTGCCTTATTGCTCTAGCTAAGACTTGCAATACTATATTGAATAAGAGTGGTGATAAAGGGCACCCTTGTCTGGTTTCCGTTCACAAGGGGAATGTTTTCAGTCTCTCCATTGAGAATAATGTTGGCTGTTGGTTTTGCATATAGGGCCTTAATTATGTTGAGGAATTTCCCTTCTATTCCTATTTTGCTGAGCTTTTATCAGGAAAGTGTGTTGGATTTTATCGAATCCTTTTCTGCATTGATTGAAATGATCATGTGATTTTTTTTCCTTTGATTTGTTTATGTGGTAAATTATGTTGATTGATTTTCTGATGTTGCACCATCCTTGTGTACTGGGTATGAATCCCCTTTGTTGATTTTTTTTTTTTTTTATATACTACTGAATTTTATTGGCTAGAATTTTGTTGAATATTTTTGCGTCTATATTCATGAGGGATATTGGTCTGTAATTTTCTTTTTTAGCTGTGTCTTTGCCTGGCTTTGGTATCAGGGTTATGCTGGCTTCATAGAATGAATTAAGGAGTATTCCTCCCTTTTCTATGTTCTAGAATAGTTTGAGTAGAATCGATGCCTACTCTTCTCTGAATGTTTGATAGAATTCTCCAGTGAAGCCATCTGGGCTGGGGCTTTTATTTTTTGCTGGAAATTTTTTCAATTTCTCCATTTGTTATGGGTCTGATAAAATTTTCTACCTCAGTTTGTGTTAGTGTAGGTAGAGAACGTGTTTCTAAAAACTTGTCCATTTCTTTAAGGCTTTCAAATTTGTTGGAGTATAATTTTTCATAATATTCTGTTAAGATGCTTTTTACCTTAGTTGACTCTGTTGTAATATCACCCATCTCATTTATTATTTTGGTTATTTGCATCTTCTCATTCGTTTCCTTTGTCAGTTTGGCCAGAGGTTTGTTGATTTTGTTGATTCTTATTAGTTTTTCTGTTTCATTTATTTCTGCTGTAATCTTAATAATTTCCTTTCTTCTGATGACCTTGGACTTCGTTTGCTGTTCTTTTTTCTATTTGTTCAAGTTGCACGGTTTAGCTATTGATTTTGGCCAATTTTTCTTTTTTGATGTATGCGTTTATTGCTATAAGTTCTCTTCTGAGTCCTATTTTTGCTGTATCCCAAAGGTTTTGATATGTTTGTTGTTTTCATTCTTGTTTGATTCTAGGAATTTTTTTTAATTTCATTTTTAATTTCTTCTATTACTGAGTGTTTTTTAAGCAAAGTGTTAATCAGTTTCCATGTATTTGATTTTTTTTCCTGGTTCTTCCTGTTGCTGGGTTGTTGATTTCTGTTTTTATAGTGTTGTGATTAGAGAAGATGCTTTGTATTATTTCAGTGTTTTTGAATTTATTGAGGCTTGCTTTGTGGCATAAAATACAGTCTGTTCTGGAGAATGATCCATATGTGTTGGAGAAGAATGTGTACTGTGCTGCTGTTGGGTGGAGCATTCTGTATATGTCTATGAGGTCAAGTTGGTTGATTCTGTTATTTCGATTTTTTGTATCTTCATTGAGTTTCTTTCTAGTTGTTCTGTCCTCTGCTGAAAGTAGTGTATTAAAGTTTCCTACTATTATTGTGGAACTGTCTGTTTCTCTTTTCAATACTGTTAGAGTTTATGTATTTTAGAGCTTTGTCATTGGGTGTGTAAATATTCATTATGGTTATGTCTTCTTGGTGAATTGACCCTTTAATCATTATATAGAGCTCTTCCTTGTCTCTTATGATGGATTTTGCCTTAAAAATCTATTTATCTATTTTATCAGAGATTCCTGCTATTTTTTTTTTTTTTTTTTTTTTTTTTTTTTTTTTTGGTTACTGTTAGCTTGGTATATATTTTTTCCATCCTTTGATTTTTAATCTGTTTATATCTTTGTGTCTAAAGTGTGTCTCTTGTAGGCAACATATTGATGAGTCATGTTTTTTTAATCCATTCTGGCCACTCTGTCTCTTGACTGAGAGTGTGGTTATCAGTAGGTATGAATTTACTACTGTCATTATGTTTGTTTGTTTGTTTGTTTGTTTTGTGGTGTTGATGGTTTCTTTGTTGCTTAATTTTCTATACTGAGTTCTTTTAGTTTATAGATTTATTTTCATTTCCTTTTCTATTGATTTTGTGTTTACTAAGTCTATAGTTTTCTTTTTTATCTTGGTAAGTAGATTTATTAATTTTATTTGTGACTACTCTGAAATTTATCTTTATCTTTCTAAGTTTAAAGCAGTCTGTTATTTCTTGGTATCATCTCTTCATATGGAAATTCTGTAACTACACAGTTTATTCCCTCTTTTTGTTTCGAAGCTGCTGTTGTTTACAAATTGATGTCTCTAGTTCCCTGTTTTCAGTTTTGTAGCTTTATTTTACTTTTGAGAATTCTTTAGCTGGTTTGGTATCTGGGTGATGCTGTCATGTGTCTTAATCTCAGGGTATTCTTGATGTTGTTGGTTCTCTGTCCAAAGGACTCCTTTTAATATTTCTTGTAAGGCTGGTATGGTTTTCACAAATTCCCTTAATTTCTGTTTATCTGGGAATATCTTAGTTTTGCCATCATATTTGAGAGACAGTTTTGCTGGATATATGATTTTTGGTTGGCAATTCCTTTCTCTCAGGGCTTTATATATGTCATCGCATTCCCTTCTTGCCTGCATGGCTTCTGCCGAGAAATCAGAGCTTAGTATTACTGGTTTCTCTTTATAGATGACATTTTGTTTTTCCTGAGCTGTTCTCAGGATTCTTTGTGGTTTTGGAAAGTTTGCTTAGGGTAAGTCTTGGTGATTTTCTTTTGGGGTCTATTCTTTATGGAAATCGTTGAGCTTCTTGGATGGATATCTCATCTTTCATATTATTAGGGAAGTTTTCTGCCAGTAAATCTTCAAAAATTCTATTTTTTTTTTTTTTTCATCTTCTGCTAGGCACTGTAATTCCAATCATGTGTAAATTATTCCTCTTTATAGTGTCCCATATAACTGTTAGGCTTTCTTTATTTTTCTTCATTCTTTTTTCTGATTTTTCCTCAAACAAGTTAGTACCAAGGGATTTGGCCTCTATTTTACTGATTATTTCCTCCATTGATTCAGTTCTGCTGTGCCCTTCCATTGAGTTATCTAATTCTGATATTTTGTTGTTAATATTTTAGATTTCTAGTTGCTGTTTGTATGGTTTCTAATTGTCTACTTATTTTGTGATTTTGTTCTTGTATTTTCCTAGATTTTTCTAGGGTTTTGTCTGTGTTTTCCTTGGTTTTGTCTGTGTTTTCCCTTGATCTCTTTGAGGATCCTGTATGTAAGTCTTTTTAATTCCTTATCAGGTAGTTCTATTACCATTTCTTCCTCAGGAAGGTTTTCTGCTCTTTTACTTTTATATTTCACTTGCTTGAGCCATCTTGTCCTGCCTCTTTATATGATATTGGTATTGTTTGTTGTCTCCAAGGCGTTAAGGTATTATTTTATTTATTGAATGTATGTTTGTTTGATTCATCCTGAGTTTTTGTTTTGTTTTGACATATCTGGGCCGGCAAGGTGGGCATGTTCCACTAGTTGTTAATCTAGCAGTGCAGGAGTACTCACTACCCGCCTCTAGGTGGGCAGGCTAGTGGCTGGCAGTGTGAGCATGGGTCTTTATTTACTGGTTGTCATCAATTGAATTGTGTCCCCCAAAAACATCTGTCAACTTGGCTAGGTCATGATTCCCAGTATTGTGTGATTGTCTATCATTTTGTCATCTGATGTGACTTCCCTTTATGTTGTAAATCCTATCACTATGATGTAATGAGATGGATTAGTGTCAGTTATATTGAGGAGATCTATAAGATTATATGGTGTCTTAAGCCAATCTCTTTTGAGATATAATAGAGAGAAGTGAGCAGAGAGACATGGGGACCTCATACTATCAAGAAAGCAGTGCTAGGAGCAGAGCACGTCCTTTGGACCTGCGGTTCCTGTGCTGAGATGCTCCCAGACCAAGGGAAGACTGTTGTATCACAAAGACCTTCCTTCAGAGCTGACAGAGAGAGAAAGCCTTCCCATGGAGCTGGCACCCTGAATTCGGACTTTTAGCTTACTGGACTGTGAGAAAATAAATTTCTCTTTGTGAAGCCAACACTTGTGGTATTTCTGTTATAGCAGCCCTAGATAACTAAGACACTGGTCATGCAGAGTGGCTGAGGGTGGGCTGCGCAGGTGTTGACCACCGCTTGTCACCTGTCCAGCAGTGTGGGAGTGGGCAATAGCACTTGCCGAGTGGGCGGCATGGTGGGTGTGGTAGATGTAGTGGGAGAGTGGGAGCATGGGAGAGTAGTCTGTTCTGCTCACCTAGTCAGTGGACATGGTGGGTGGTGGGTGCACGGGAGCATGTTCAGTGCTGCTTGCCAGGACGGGGGAATAGGTGGCAGCTGAGTGGGTGTGCAGGAATGTGCTCAGTGCCACTTTCTGGGATGGGGGGTGGGTGGTGGCTGAGCAGATGAGTGGGAGCATGCTTGGCACTTCTCACCAGGACAAGGGTTGTAGGTGATGTCCTAGTGGGCACATGACAGTGCGCTTGGCACCACCTGCTGGGATAGGGAGGGTGGGTAGCAGCCAAGTGGGCATATGAGAGTACTTTCAGTGCCACTTGCTGGGATGGGGTGTTGGGTGATGGCAGAGTAGCCACCCGGGAGCACGCCTGGTACCTCTCACCAGGACAGGTGGTGGTGGGTGGTGACCAAGTAGATTCACAGGAGTGCACTTACTACCACTTGACTGGTGGGCAGGGGAGGGTGGTGGACATGGCTGGGTAAGGGGAAGGTGAAGGGGCTCATATTATATTCCTGGACAAGCAGGATAGCAGAGGTATGAGGTTTTCTGCTGATGATGATCAGGAGGGTGAGGGGTGGGGAAGTGTGCTCCTCTGGTCATCAGATGTGGGTGCCTGGGCACTTCCCATTGGCTGTAGCCAGCATTTGGGACTTGGCCTCAACCAGGTGCAAGGCGGGGGACTGCCTGGGGTCTGGTTGGGTGGGGGACCTTCCACTGACACTTTACGGATCTATTACTTTGTCTGTGCCACACACCCTAATGATCGGGGACCACTGCTGGTGAGTCTACCTAACTCAGGATCCTGTCTCCCTCCCTACTGTGTGGGTGTCAGGATCCCTGGAACTCTTACCCTATTTCCTGTACTTTCCCTCCTTAGATCTGGATTGTGATCCACTCACCTCGATTTACTTCGGGTATGTCTATACAGTTTCTCTGTTTCATATTGGAAATTCCATGAGGTTGTCTTCCTGTGCTCCTCATGCATGGTCGTTACTGGCTTTATCTCAAGATGGCCATGCTGTACCAAGACAGCTGGCAGGGCATCTCCCCTCCATATCACTCCTCTTAAGCTGCCTTTGTTCAGTTTCATCTTCCAGTTGGTGTTCAGTTAAATTATTTATCCTTATGATGTTCAGGGCTCCAGGATTGTCATCTGTATCTGTTTCACTTGGTTTCTCGGGTCTTTGCTATAGAGGGATAGCATGGTGTGTCTGACTAAGCCACCATCTTGGCTCTTGGCGCCCCTCCTCAAGTCCCTTATTCTTTATATCTGTTTTGTTTTGTTTTTAAATTATGGTAGATATACATAAAATTTACCATTTTCATTATTTTTAAGCAGTATTTCATTGGCCTTAAGTGCATTTACAATGTTGTGCAAGTATCACCACTATTTACTTCCAGAACACTTTCTTTTATAATTTAATTTTTGTTGTTGTTGCTGAGAATATATACAGCAAAACATATACCAGTTCAACAGTTTCAACATGTACAATTCAGTAATATTGATTACATTCTTTTGAGTGTGCAACCATTCTCACCCTCCTTTTCTGAGTTTTCCTCTCCCGTTAACATAAACTCACTGCCCTCTAAAGTTCCTATCTAATCTTTTGAGTTGCTGTTTTTGTCATCCCAAACAGAAATTCTGTGCCCATTAAGCAACAACCCCCCACATCCCTCATTTATATCTGTTTTTATTTAACTTTTTCATATGTGTTAGGCTTACTCTTCCAACTAAAACAGAGCTTCTTGGGGACAAAGACTATATTTTAACTCTTTTTTTTTTCTTCCCTATCAGGGTGGTGCAGAGGCCTATCCTGTAAGAGACCATTGATATTGTTGATTGAATTGGACATTTTGAGCTTATAATATGATCTTCTGTAGTACAGGAGAAATCTGATAAGATTGATTATTTTCCTTATTTTCAATGTAGATAATCTTTCTAATGAAAATAACATTTAGAAATGCATTTACATATGAAATTAATATTGTGGTGGGCAGAGAGAAGAAAATGGATGAAGTAAATTTCAGAAGGCCCAACACAAGGCATAGTATTAGGCACAATTTGCTTTGTAAAATGAAGAGAGAGGAGTAAAAAAGAAAAATGGACAAAAAGCAGAAGAGCAACTTGGTTTGGACTGAGAGAAAGGGTGAGTGAAGGAAACTTTTTAATGAGAAAAGTAAATATAGTCAATACAAAGACTGCAGAGGAGAGTAATATTATCCTTGTAACTATAGTTAAGTGCTCCACTGGCCTCCAAAATACCTCTTCCATCAAAGAAAAAGAGATATAAGATTTGTGGCAAATGAAAGGAAAAAAAAAATCTTGCTTGTTTTAACAGTTGAAGAATGAAAAGCTTTGCTGCAGGAATATGAGATGGCCTGTTAAATATATAACATGACATAAAAGCTCAAAAATCTTTGCACAAATATTTTGTTTAGTTTTGAATTTCTGAAACCTCTGCTGATCAATGCTGTGTTTTACTTTTTCTTAAATTGCATTAGTAGTGCTTTATACTAAAAGTTCACTTTAAAAATATCAGTGATAGGATCACTAACCGTTGATAATTTAAACAACAAATGTACTGTTTTTTAAGCAGAGGCAATGGCACAGCCTTATGCATTGTGTAGCAAATGCTGTTTGAATTTAAAGTTCTGCATGCCACTGGAAGCAGAATGGCTGCAGTTTAAAACTATAAGCTGCAGAAAGGTTTGTGAAATTTTATAAATTGAATTAGTCAAGAGAGGTTACCTTTAGCATAATTGTCTAAAGGTGATGAAATGGGTTTCTTTTGCTCTGATTGCTTTCCAAATTCTACCCAAGTGAATTCACAGCTGATGGTTTTAAGCAGAGTAAAGACAGATTAACTGGCTCACATAAAATAAAGCCTTTAGAGACAGAAAAATGAAGTAGTTTTAAAGCTTCTCAAGATGTTATACGTATTTGCAAAATACTTGGTGATTCTGATGGGCAAATATCTTTTCCCCCCTTTGATTGGCTTCATTGTGGTTTTTATATAACAAGTTTACCTTTTCCTATTATTCAAAGTTACATCTTTGATTTAATCTCTCAATTCTGATTTTATAGTATTTAGAACAGAAAATGTTATTGGCAGAAAAAAATGTCCTGAGAACATTGCTTTGTCATAAGATTTTCAATCTTGTAAAAGCTGTGATTCAAATATTTCTTCTGTCAGGAATTCTTTAGTCAGTTAAACATGAGTGACACATAGGGAAAATTATGCCTGTTGTATTTACAGAAGTGTCTTCTCATGAAAGTGTTTTGTTTTTTTATTTTTGATAACTTATGTCAACACACATTGTGCAATGGTGACTTAAAAGGAAGCAAAACCAAAGAGAGGGCCAGAAGTAAGACTTCTTTTTTTTTTTTTTTAATTGTCCTTTAGGTGCAGGTTTACAGAATAGTTTCTCATTAAACAGTCAGTACACATATTGTTTTATGACATTGGTTAACAATCCCACAACATGTCAACATTCTCCCTTCTTGACCTTGGAGGACCTTTTTTTTTTGGTGAAAATATACATAGCCAAAGAGACACCATTTCAGAAATTTCTGTATGTACAATTCAGTGACATCGATTACGTTCTTCCAGTTGTGCTGCTATTCTCACTGTCCTCTTCCAAATTATTCCATAACCATTATCTTCAACTTACTGTCCCCTAGGCTTCCCATCAAACCTTTTGAGTTGCTGTTGTCAATTTGATCTCACATAGATAATTCTTTTTTTTTTTTTTTGTAAGATGAAGAATTACAGAACAAATAGTTTCTAAACAGTTAGTACACATATTGCCGTATGATAATGGTTAACAACCCCACGACATGTCAACACTGTCCTTTTTCAGCCTTGGGTTCCCTATCACCAGCTTTCCTGTCCCCTCCTGACTTCTAGTCCTTGTCCCTTCTGATCAACAGAGTGGACTAATCTGAAAGGGAAAGATACTGTCTCCCCTCCCCCAACATAAAACACACAACACACAACACACACACACAACACACACACAACACACACACAACACACACACACACACACACACACACACACACACACACACACGGAATTCAAAGCAACATGTAGGCATTACTTCCATTTTACCGATAAGGAGCCAATGATTCAGACTAAATAATTCACCCAAGGACCCAGTAAATGGTGAAATCAGGATTAGAACTCAGGTGTGTCTGATTGGAAAGCCAGTCTCTTTAATTACCATACTGAAAGTGTGTTTCCTCAATTCTAAAAATTTGGCAGAAATAAAGCCATTTTTAGTCAAAGGAAATTAAATCTGGTAAATAACGTATTTTCACAATTTGAGACTGAAAACTGACTTGGGACTGAAAAGTTTCGTATTTAAAAATAGGACATGTGGCATGGAGAATGCATCTTTAGCTTTAGAATGTTAAACAAAAGTTCTGATTTCGTCAGAAAATACATTTTGTTTCTGTGCATGTTAGCTATCTGTTAGGAGTTTGTTTTATTTTGGAATAGCATCTCTGATGCCCCCTATATCTCTCCATATTCGATTTGCACAAATCTCACTCTTTGGAGACAAGAAACTCTTTTGTTTGTAATAGCCACCACAGGTACCCCTGCTCTCCCTCTCAAACTCTGTGTTTAATTCCCATTCCTTGAGGCAAAGTATAAACTGCCGAAACTAATTCAACTTATCTGACTTGAACCGCAACCACTGACATCCCACGTGAATTGAGGGCCCCTGCCTGGAGCACAGCTGCACCGGGAACCAGTGACCCCCTTCAAGGGTGTTTCGCTTCTGTGATGTCATGATATCTATTTTGAAATTTTTGCAGTTTCCTCGAACTGAAGTGGCATACTTTACACATCCAATTCTGCATTTTTAGGAGTTTTGAAATATTTTTGTTAGTTAAAATAAAAATAACAGATTAGTATAGATTTATTAGTTAAAATAAAAACAACAGACAGTAAGTTGGTACTTTTTGCCCATATTTCCTGCCCATTCAACATTGCAAAGTGGGGAAGAAGATTGTTTGGAAAATTGCTATCACGAAGTATATTTTTAAACGACCAGTTACAAACATTTTCTCCTTTATGTATCAGTTAAAATTGAAATACAGCAGAGAGGTGACTCAATTTAGTTCAAAACCCTTTTTCCAAATTAGAGGAATTAGATGGGAACAGTGTTATATTAATAGACACTGCCAGCGGCTGGATTATGCATACAAAACACTTGTTCATGTTTTCCTTGAACTCCTTTGATTGAGCCCAATGCTAAGTTTATACTGAATGAGCTCAGTCTGGTCCTTGGCAAGGATCAGAGAGTAATGAATAGTGGAACATCGAAAGGCTTCAATATCCTGGCCCAAGCCCTGTGTTGGTATGATGAACTAACCAAGGCATTACTCAATGAGAAGACCCTGTGTCCTTTTAGAAATAAAATCTTGGCCTGTGGACAGAGGGCTATGTACACACATTGAATTTCTCTGTCTTCCTGCTATGCTATTCCATTCATAATTAAACTTTGAAAGCAAAGTTCTGAAGAGGTTCTTGAATGCCGCTACTCTGTATATGCCCAGAAAGAAGTGCCTCATGTAAAAATGACATAGCCCTACTCTTTTATTTGGTAGCTTTCCGAAATTGACATCAAAGGCTTAGTGAACAAACTGTTTAAGCTAGAGAGCAGTGTAGACATTTACTGTGTTTCTCTCCATAAAATGTCTTCCCCTCTGAAAACTGGAAATTTGCCACAAATTTTTGTTATGGAACTTCTGATGTTTTGGTCTTTTATGTTTACAACCTATCTGTATTTGTAGTGAAATGCCTGAATTTGCCTAAGTACATCTCAATTCCAAGAATGAATTGATCTTTTTATGAGCAGTTCTACCTTGAAAACAAAGGAAAATTTAAATTCTAGTGATTGATTAAAACTATGACATTATAACTTGCTTTTTCTTTGTAAGTTTTATTCTTAGAAACAGAACAAAAATTTCATAATTAAAGCCTTACAGAAAGTTCTTGAAGAAGCCAGGCATATTTGAGTAATAGAAACTTAGCTTAAGTGTGTTAAATTTCTTGTTGATATTGTAAAATATCAAGAAGAGTCTCCTAGAAGTGCTTCTAAAGCACATTATAGTTCTTTCTTACAAAACCAGACTCCTGGTAGGGTATAAACAGTTAAATAAAACTATGCAGAACCCAAATTATGTAAATATTAAAAATCTGATGATCTGTTAGAATTACATTCTGAAATACAAATACAAGAAGGAGAGTAGGGAGAAGTAGGTCAGCATATGAATGAAATAAGATTAGCTATGAGTTGATCATTGTTGACCTGCATTATGTGTACATGAATATTCAGTATACAGTTTCTTCTACTTTTTAGATGTTTGAAATTTTTTATAATAAAAAGACATATTTTTGATGGTTCAGAATGATGCTTTCAGAGAACAAAATGTTTTTCTTACTAAACAAAGAAAATCCAAAATCTAAGATACTTTTAAAAACTTTTAAAAGTTTTATGATATGCAAATAATATTATGAAATGTAAATAATCAGTTTTTACTTCAGTGATTACACACAGAATGCCAGTAGTGACTAAAACAAAAAAATCAAGCCCATTGCTATTAAGTCGATTCCCACTCACAGTGACCTTATAGGGCAGAGTAGAACTGCCCCATAGAGTTTCCAAGGCTGTAAATCTTTATAGAAGCAGACTGCCGTATCTTTCTCCCGTGGAGCAGCTGGTGGGTTCCAACCACCAACCTTTCAATTAGCAGCTGAATGCTTAACCACTGTGCCACCAGGGCGCCTCTAGCAGTGGATAGGGACATAACAATCATGCTATAAAATAGTTCGTTACCTGAAATGCTTGGGTCATTGAGATAATTAGGATAGTTAAATTAGTCTCTAATATAGCCCATCCACAGATGAGCAATCTTCAAAAATATTACTGTATTGGAATGCATAACAGTAAACTCATACCAGACATAATCTAATCTCTATTACATGGTTAACAAAATAGTTCTGGACATGGAAATTTTTTGATTAACAGAGTATCAATTAAGAGAATGAAAAATGTTCTGTGTGCCAAATAGCTGGTGTTAATATTTATTCATATCACATAATAAAGTATTTTTAAACTTCATTTTTCTTTCACTTAGTTTGACCACTAATCAACAACAGGCAATCTCCAGGTTATGAACATCCAAATGTCCGACTTACTGTACTGACAACTTCTACTTGCCCTTTAATGTTATGTAAATTTGCCCTCACTTTGAAACGGTTGAACCAACCCCTACTCCCAACAAATTCTTCATCACAATCACCTTCACTTGCTGCACGGTGCAGCTTTTAAATCATTGAAAAGGCTTCAAGCCTTTTCTTGCACTAAAGTAAGGCTAAATAAGAACCATATGCACCTGTTCTGACTTACCTACAAATTCGACTTTAAGACTTAAAGACACAGTTAGGAATGGAGCTCATTCGTAACCTGGGGATGCCTGTATGTTAAAGTTCAGGTTTTTTGTTTTGTTTAGTATTGTTTAGATGGGGGAGAGGCATATCTTGGTGGATTCCTAACGGGAAAGTTTTACTTTAATGAGGCTGTTAATTTGCTGTCAGAGGAAGTGGAAACATCAGGTAGATGCTTATGATGTGAAGTATGTAGGATGAGTCTTTGATATCTCTGTTCTGAACTGATGCTACTTTTAGTAGTTCCTTGAGTGAAGTATTTAGGAGCCTACCTATTTCCTGAAGAATGCTACATCCTAGCCATGTAGTTATTGATGGAGAAGTATTCATGTTTATAGACTATTTTTACTCTCTCCATATGAAAAAAAACAAACTAAAGTTTATTTTTTTCTCCAGTCTTTAGAAAGTTTGACAGCATTCCATTTGAGAGATTAAAAAAAAAAAAAATACCAGTTTTCATGGCAGGTTAACTCAAAATGAAAGTTAACAGGAGGTAAATGCTAAGAGATCAAAATCTTGATTTAAAAGAATACGTCTAGTTTATGATCCATGGACTTTTGTAGATAGATATGAAAACCATGTCTGTAGTACGTAGTCTGGCTTAAATTACTAGTATTTTCAGAGTACAGTAAATCATCAAATATTTATTGAGGGCCTACTGAAATCACTATGTTTTCATCCATCTGACATTCACTTGTCCATTTGTCCATTCCACAAATATTCATTTAGTGTCTACTATGAGCTTATTCTAGGAGATCCAGTGGTGAATAAATAGCAAAGGTTCCTCCCTTATGGCGCTTACATTCTTAGATCAGAGACACATAGCAGATAAATAAGTAAGAAAAATATCAGATAGTATCTAGAGAACTAGAATAGGATGATGTGATGGAGAGAGATGCTGGGTGGTCAGGAAAGGCACATCTAAAGATATAATCTTTAAGCTAAGATCTGATGTAAAGAAAAAAACAATCATGCAAAGATGAGTTGTTTAGTTTTTTGTGTTACAAACTAAAATCTTAGAGCTACATCTGACTTTCACAGCGATAAGGTTTTATCTAAATAATGTATGTATCTTGTTTTTCCAGACCAATCTGTGGACTGGCTAAATGTCCCTTAGAGAGGTGCCTTTAAATCCATTCCACTTCTTCATTTGTCTGCAAACTGTAGGCTGACTTTCTTTCTCCTATACCACAGGGCTCTTTAACATCCAGTGCAAAACTCAAAGCAGAACACTTGGGTTTGGCATGCTTCTCTCAGCCTTTCAGCCATTGTTGTGGGGCCTGCCCTCTCTAACCCAGAACTTCATATTGCCCTCTGGTTGCTCAGACAGATTCTTACTTTCTGATCCTTTTCCTTCCGTATTGACTGACCATCCAGTCGGATGGTTGGTGCAGCATACACCACCCCCCACCACCATCTATCTTGTCTTCTATCTGCTCTTGTTCTTCCCCAGGTTAGTCTTGGATAATCTGATGACTGAACCTGGGCCAATATATGAATGCAATAAAGCTTGATTATGTTCTCCTTCTCTGTCTCCCAGTCCACGTTTTCTTGCTCTCTCTCACATTCTGTTATTCCAGGGTAAAACAGGCATATTTTACAATGGTTCTCTTGGGATAATGCCCATAAGTTTGGTATTAATTTTGAACTGCCACCAGAGACATTCAGGAGCAAATGGGCCTTATAAACTAAGGTCATCCTATGTGGGTAGCCACCTAAATTAAAAGCTGTTCCTGCTCATGTCTGAAAAATATTCTATTTTCCAGTTGCACAAGAACAGTGTTATTGATAATGAATTAGTGGCTTTTTACTGAGCTGAAAAGTCATTTTGCTAGTGCTTCATGTGTGGACTCTCCATACCTACTTAAATTGCTGTTTTGGAACCGATGCAATAGATAACTAACACTTCTTATGAAAGAAACCAGATGAGATATTATGTATTGCAATAAATTGTTTACATTTTTTTGATTCCTTAACTTTATGGAATTGCAAACAAATGTAACAGTTTTCAAACACTGAGTTTATATCTAGGAAGTTAACTAGATTGATATGGTAATCATTATGTTTAAACAGATTTAGAGCATTTCAGCTCCTTAGAATTTTAAACTTTTAAAAAACAATTTTATCTATATCTTTTAAAGTTACGTTTTGGCAAAGAGAGTATTTTCCTGTTCGACATTGATTTGACCTGTCTAGGAAATTGATTTATCAGCTTTTCTTATTTCTAAAGAGACAGTTGTCTTCACAAAATTCTCTAATTCTTTTTCCAACAGATAAATTTGTGTCATTTTGTCCCAGCATCTGACTTAAAGGTGAAACTGTATGAATGATGTTATTTATCATCATATCAGCCCTTATTGCAAATAAAATTTAACTACATTTGCCTTTTATTACTTCTGGCCTGACATTAATGTGTTAAATTGTACGTAATAAGTTCCTAACATATAATAGGCTCCTAACAGAACAAATATTGTCAAGATTTAAGTAATAGAAAAATAATCTCAACTGTCAGGAAATTATCAAAATGATCAGATGCTATATAACAATTTTTTAATTTTGTCAAAGTAGAAAATCTCGTACTCTCTTTACAAGTGAAGAAAAGGAGTTTTATTGAGGAATAGTAACAGCTGCAGCTGGGCTACACAAAGTAAAGATACAAAGTGCTCCTCAGTTCAAGTGGAGAGAGGGTTCTTTATACATAAAGAACAAAGAAAAGGTAGGGGGTTAATGATTGATTGTAGATAAGATCACCTTCAGCTTGAGGTCCTAAGTGGTTTACATCTTGACCTTTTGTTTCCTGAGAATGCATGTTGGTGTCATCATTCTTAGTCTGACACAGAGTGCCTGCAGTTTGAAACTTTTCTGTTTACAATTTGAATAGCTACTCTGTGCAGTATGTAGGGTTATTAGGGCTGGCGGAGGCTTCTGTTCTGCCAGTTTATTTTTAATAGCTTTCTAGAGTAATTTGTTTAAATTTTTGTAGCTTGACTTTCCCCACATACTGGGCATAAATACTATCCCCTCTCCTTCCTAAGGAGTCCTGGTAGCACAACAGTTAAGTACTTGGCTGCTAACCAAAATGTTGGCTGTTCAAATCCACTCAGTGGCTGCATGGGAGAAAGACCTGGCAATCTGCGTCCGTAAATATTACAGCCAATAAAAACGCTATGGGGCAATTCTGTTCTGTCACATGGGGTCACTATGAGTTGAAAACAACGCTGCGGCACGCAACAGCAACAACTCCCTCTTTTTAACAGTATGGTAAGCGTTAAATGAAGACCACACATTAAGTGAGAAAGCATCTGAGTTCTTTCTTCATTATATCATAAGTAAACAATTTTTGCCATCTGACAGTATTTGTAAAAGTTGCTTTGAAATCTTCAAAAGTAGGGTTCTGGGCACATGTAAAATACTAAGCATTAATAGGAAGAAAAATACATGTTTCAACCCTAGAAATGTAAATATATGGCATGTTATGATTTTCAAGTGACTGTCATAAATGGCACGTTTGTTTTTAAAAATAAATTCACTTATATATAAAATAGAAAAGCTGAAATATCACTTATCACATTAGGCCAGAGAAGGAAATTTTTTCTCCTCAGTGTGAGGATTGGTAGCACTGCTTCCCTACCAATTTAAAATGCTCTGATAAAATGCATAAGAAATAGGCATGCCGAGATAAACTTTAAGTTGATTTTTCATAGAAGGTCACTTACTCATTTACTTTTTTACATCCTTGTTTCTGTCAATTTTGATATAAGCCTTTCAAAATTTAGACTTTTAAAATCACTCTGATTTTTGCTTCAGCCTTTATAAGATTTTTAATCGTAGTAAATCATGTAATAATTAGTTCCTAGAAATGGTTTAGACAATAACATTTTTAGAAGCAGACTATGAGACCTCTGCAGATTTTGAAAGTAATGTATTTTCAATTACAGAAAGACCTTTCTCCTATACAACAGTAGGAGCACATTTGCAGCTTTGTGTTTTTTAACCACAGACCGGTTTTTAATACATGAATGAGGAACTTGTAAATATTTATTGTCAATGTGAGTGAGAGGAATGGAGTTGAGAAATACTTTTGGCATTCTTTAAAGATATAGAAGAGGAGATGGAATGAGTGAGTAGGGAGAGGTTTCCTGTGTTTTTTTCTCCAAATGGTGAATACTGTTTACACAGTGTTATACACTTGTCCTGCTGACATTTGTATTAAGGACACTTGATCATAAAATAGTTGCCTTTCCCTCATAGAATCATCGAGTTTACCAGGATTGTTTGTACAAGTTTCTGGATATAAGATATAGAGAGATACATTAATAAATTTTATCTTTTTTATCAGAAAGATGATTTTGTAACTTGTTTGTGCAGAAGAACTTTTCCCTGGTGTATTGCCTTTGCTTTTTGATTAACTAATCGGTTGCAGGGAGCTTAATTTACTCAAAGTAATGACTGAAAAAAGCACGTGCTCCTAGGTACCACACACTGTGTTTTGTGCCTGTGTTCTCATGAAGTAAAACAGAGATGAATGTTGGCTTGCTCAATGTCTGGTGGTTACACTTAGGTATTACTTTGTTTGAAATTTCTTTAAATTGTTCTATTGACTTTTTATTCCTTATTATCATCTCTTGGGGGGAGTGGAGGATGCTCTATGTATCTCTTCGATGGGATAAACATTCCCATCAGTTGCTCCTTGTTGAGCCAAGGTTCCTATCTGTGCAACCCTCAACAGCATGCTATGCATAAGTACAGCTTTTGAAACACTGTGTCTTTGAGGACCTACAAAGGGGAATACTGATATCTAAAATTAAGGATTATAGCACATGCAGATGTGTTCCAGCTCCAGCATTCTGAATCTCTGGATGTCTAAGTACTTAATGGCTTTGATTTTTAAAAATCATGCTCTTTTTCTTTCTACATTATCATACATTTACATTACATCTTGAAATCAAGTTAAGCATTAGAATAAAACATAGACACCTCACTGAGTTAGAGATTTTAAATCTTATTCTATTGTACTTACCCTTAGACAGATCCACCCACTTAACTCTGAGGTCTGCATAAAATCTTTGCAAAGCTAAATGCAGTAAAATTACTAAATCAAAAGATGTTAAAAACTGTCAGTGTACGATTGTGAACTTGAATGTGTAGTAAAGGAAATTCTTCTAAGATGCTAAATACTGTATGATATAATATTTTTTCATTGGTGACCCTCAGGGAATATCTAGCAGTGTAAATTGCCTTTTCACTTTTTTTTTGGATACATTTCAAGATGAGTTCCCTATTAGAAATTCAAAGGAAATCTTTAGTAATCATTTTAATGTTCCACATCAGTGAATTCGATTTTTGCCTCCCCACAAAGTTTTGTTTTCCTTAGTAAATTACTTACAAAATGCAGAGGAGGGAGGGGGAGACAGGACTGAGTTCTCTTGTAGGACTCTAGGGGGCAGTAAATCCAGGGGAAGATAACTATCTCTACTAACCTGCTGAATTTTATTTTTTAAAGTAGATTAAGATTTTTAGTGAGAACATTATCTCCTAAGAGTTTATCCTGACATGTAAAGTACAGTAAAAGGCATATTTTTCAGTAGTCAAATGTTTAATGGTTTTGTTAATAAATTATAAAAATTGAATTTTAGTCAACTCTCTGGAACGGTACTTACTTATAGCCCAGTTTTCTAAAATATATAATACATCTTAACAATATGCACAGATGTAGTAGTTACTGCTTATTTCATTCTGTTCCCTTTGGGAAACGTTCATCCCTCAGGCACGTAATTGAAAAGACCTGTTTGTGTACTCATTTCAAGGAAGGCATTTAATGAGACCTATAAATGACTCTTGGCAGTGAAAAGAAAACAACCTTAGATTTTATAAACTTAATATTTTTACAAATATAGATCCACTTAGCTTTAGCCTCACACTCTAATATCTGAAGGCCAAGTGCCGTTCTCATTTAGCTGTTGTCCTCTCAGCCTCCTTTCTATAGCATGTTAGGAAAGTGAGGGTCCACATACGTACAAGTTCCCAAGAGGCTTTGTAGAACTCTGTGATCTTACCACAACAAAGACAAGTAGTTAATTTTTGTTGGCACATTCAAATAAAATTTAGCATGTAATTTATGGAACGAAGAAAGACTGATGTCTAAAGTCACATTTTTTTCCTCCACCTAGCAGGTTGCTGAGCTCTGGTGGCGCAGTGATTAAGAGCTCGGCTGCAAACCAAAAGGTTGGCAGTTCGAATTCACCAGCCGCTCCTAGGAAACCCTGTGGAGCAGTACTAATTATCCTATAGGGTCACTATGAGTTGGAATCAACTTGAAGGCAATGGTTTTGTGTGTGTGTGTGTGTGTGTGTGTGTGTGTGTGTGTGTGTGTGTTGTTTTGGTTTAGCAGGTTGCAGAATGATGCCACAGCTAACACCATAAAGTAAACAGAGAAAGGATATTATGTTTTAAGTAAAGGAATTTTACACATAAATTAACAACAAAATATTATAAATTATTTTTTACTGTCACTCACATGTACCACTGACCATGAAGATGGCACAGAACCAGGAAATGTTTCATTCTGTTATACATTAACATCTCAGAGGCAACTAACAACAGCGACCACCCACACATTATTCAAATCTGCAATATAATGTAAGGATTAGAGCATTTTAAGACTTCACAAGAATTCTTACATGCACTTCAATTTAAATGAAACACATTTAAGCAAAATTCAGATTTAAGGAATTCACAAATTAATAATTCCCTTCTGTAAGCAGCAGCCTGTTTCCTGGAGGCCTGCTGTGTGCTAATTCCTGTTCTAGGGAGTGGGAGATGTAGAAAAAGTGTAATGCATGATCTCTATCCTCAAGGAGCATATTTAACGACCAACTTAGAGAAGAAGCAATGTTGATATAAAACAAACAGCAGAATAAATAGTAACAAGAAATATGCAATAAAGTGCCAGAGTAGGTGGTATAGTATCGGTGATCAAAAAAAAAAGTAAAAACAGAACTCCCTTTCCAAATAAAATTGAATATGAAATGCTAATATAGGAAACTGAGAAATGTGATTTTTTTATTACTGTAATTTTGTCATACAAGTTCAAATGAATACAATATTTACTCAAGAAGTTATTCAAGAAACAAGGAGGCCATTTAAATGAACAAAAAATATAAATAAGTAGCAGAGGGATTGGTCTATAGTAAGGACTTAATAAGTAGTAATTGCTGTCATTGTTATTTACTGTTATTAGTTTTAAGATATATGTTTTGGATGGTGTTTACAGCTCTGTTTTAGCCTTAGCCTTCATTTCTATATTTTGTTCAAGTTGCACATTTTAGAAAAAAATCTTGATGCACACAGATCAGTTGCACATGATAAGGTTTTATTTATTTTGTTGTATCAGCTTGCTTGGAAACTCTGGTGGCATAGTGGTTAAGTGCTACAGCTGCTAACCAAAAGGTTGGCAGTTTGAATCCACCAGGCACTCCTTGGAAACTCTGTGATGCAGTTCTGCTCTGTCTTATAGGGTCGCTATGAGTTGGAATCCACTTGACGGCAACGGGTTTGGTTTTTTTTCTTTTGGTGCCCAATGAAGGGAAATACGAGGGACAGAGTGTAGAAGTTTGAGGGTGATTGGCTCCCATTTAGTATGCTATAATCAAACTCTTATAAATGGGAAGTATTTTTTAAGATAGCAATAATATATCAAAACAGCTCTTGTGTGCTCAGATTCTTTAGAGATGATACCCAGCAGTTACTTAATGATCAAGCTTGTTTACATTATGGTCAAGCTTGTTAAGATCAAATTCTACTTATATTTATTGACTTTTTTGTTATTCATTTAGCAAATACATCTTGAGTGCCTACTTTGTTTTAGGCACTTTGTCACAAACTTCAGGTCATGGTTCTTAGCCCCTTTAGGAGCTTACAGTCTATGGAGAAGCAAGTTTCTCAGATAATCATAAGCAAATGTAAAATTACACTAGGAAAACCTTTAATTGACCTAAGGGATTTCAGCATACAATAAGGGGAATTCTAGAATCAGAAGATCATTTAAATCCATTCCCTGAGGAGGTATAGATTGAGCAAAGATTTGAGGAAGAAAAGGAGTTATCCTGGTAATAGGTGTGGGAGGGTGGTAAGCATTTGGCCAAAGGCAAATACACATGCAAAGGCACTGTGGTGGGAGTAAGAATGGAAGTAGGCTGTATGAAATTAAATTTATATTAAAAATAGATGTTTTACTTTTATTTCAAGAGGGCTTTTCTTATTCCCTGAAACCAAAACTAAACCTGCTGCCATCGAGTTGATTCCAACTCATAGCGACCCTATAAAACAGAGTAGAACTGCCCCATAGGGTTTCCAGGGCTGTAAATCTGTATGGAAGCAGACTGCCACATCTTTCTCCCACAGAGTGCTGGTGGGTTTGAACCGCCAGCCCTTTGGTTAGCAGCCAAGTGCTTTAACCACTGCACTGCCAGGGCACCTCTTAACCACCATCGTAGAAATTCCTGATCCAAAATTAATCTGCTAGCAGTTTTTGTTTTCTCTCTCACCCAAAATGGCTGTTCCAAAGAGCAGACCATAACAAAACCATTAACCTGTGATTTAATGAGAAAAACTCGGCTTCTTTAATTTGAATTTCTGGAGGTCTTGGGACTTCAAGTGGGTAGAGTGATGAATCTTCTATGAAGTTACCTGTTAATGTTGACTCAGTAACCATTAAATAATTCATCACCATGGAAACTCATATTCTTTAATTGTTGTTGTTAGGTGCCATCGAATCGGTTCCCATTCATATTGACCCTGTGTACTACAGAACGAAACACTGCCCGGTCCTGCAGTATGCTCACAATCGCTGTTATGCTTGAGCCTATTGTTGCAGCCACTGTGTCAATCCATCTCGTTGAGGGTCTTTCTCTTTTTTGCTGACCCTGTTCTTTACCAAGCATGATGTCCTTCTCCAGGGACTGATCCCTCCTGACAACATGTCCCAAGTATGTAAGACATAGTCTTGCCATCCTTGCTTCTGAGGAGCATTCTGGTTGTACTTCTTCCAAGACAGATTTGTTCGTTCTTTTGGCAGTCCATGGTATATTCAATATTCTTCACCAACACCACAATTCAAAGGCGTCATTTCTTCTTCGGTCTTCCTTATTCTTGTCCAGCTTTTGATGCATATGATGCGATTGAAAACACCATGGCTTGGGTCAGGTGCACCTTAGTCTTCAAGGTGACATCTTCACTTTTCAGCATTGTAAAGAGGTCTTTTGGAGCAGATTTGCCCAATGCAATGCGTCTTTTGATTTCTTGACTTCTGCTTCTATGGGTGTTTATTGTGGATCCAGGTAAAATGCAATCCTTGACAACTTCAGCCTTTTCTCCATTTATCATGATGTTACTTATTAGTCCAGTTGTGAGGATTTTTGTTTTCTTTATGTTGAGGTGTAATCCATACTGAAGGCTGTGGTCCTTGATCTTCATCAGTAACTGCTTCAAGTCCTCTTCACTTTCAGCAAGCAAGGTTGTGTCGTCTGCATAACACAGGTTGTTAATGAGTCTTTCTCCAATCCTGATGTTCCGTTCTTCTTCATATAGTCCAGCATCTCGGATTATTTGCTCAGCATACAATTCTTTAATAAGCAAAAGTTATTTAAGTCTCTGTGAATACTCCATGCTCTAGAAGCGGTTTCCTCTCGCATGAGGAAACGTGTCTTCAATGTGCAAATTGTTCATTAAATCATAGACCAATCAAATATCGTTTTATTCTTTTGAATTAATATGTGACTACTTTTTTAGCAGTTCACGTAGCCAGGTATAGGGAGTGAGGAAGAGTATAGTGCAGATTGAGGCTGAGCCAAATGCCAGAAGATGCAGGGTCTTGTAGCCATATTAAAATTTTTATTTTCATCCCAAAAGGAGCAGCTACAATTGAAATGCTTTAAGAAGGGGGTGGGCAGTGTAGGCACAGGGTAGCTAGACTAGTATGGAGACCATTGCAGTCCAAGTGAGTGATGAGAGCATTTGGATTATGGTGGTTACCAGTAGGGATACAGAAAAGTCATTACATTCAAGACATGTTATGGAAACAATTGGAGTTAATGATCATTTGGATATGGTGAAACAGTGGAGGAGAGGGAGATGTTGCCTAAGACTGTTTAGTTTTAATTTTTCAATACGGGATGGATAATGGTGCCATTCTCAGAGATGGGCAGTCTGGGAGAAGGAGTTTGTGGGGTTCACTCTGGCATACAGGATTTGAGATGCCTTTGAGGCACTCATTTGAAATGTTATATGAGTGATCTGTGTATAGGTGTTACTTAATGATCTGTGGTAGGTGCTACATCAGAGGCATGGATATGACTATGAACAACAGGGAATGCTTATAGAGTAAGAAGAAGAAAGGGCCTTGGACCAAGCTTTGAAGGATGTCATTTAATGACTGGATAGAAGAGAATGAGCCTGGAAAACATAAAGAGGAGAGGCAGAAAAGTGGGAGTAAAAACAGAAGAGTGTTGTGTGTTAGAAGTCAAAGGAAGAGCAATGTCAAGGAAATGATAATGATTTTGAGAAGCCAGCAAAAAGGGGTTGATGAGTATCCACGGATTTTGCAATGTGAACATCTTTGATGACCAGAGCAGGAAATGTTTCGATGAGGCAATGAGAATAGAATCTCTAAATTACTGTTTTATCAAAGTTATTTATACCTTTAACTATATTAGTTTTAAAGAAAGTCTGCATTCCCTGATGTGATATATTTATTGTTCAGTTGATCTCCAACTTTACAATGTTAGTTAATTGAAAAATAGATTCACTTAAAAGAAATTTGCTTCATAGCAAATACTGATTGAAAACATCTATTTCCCATCACCTAATACTTAAATCTTACCCAAATTATACATCAATTCCCCTTTAATAAAAAAAAAAAAGGAAAATAATGAGAAAAAGGTAGTTGTTGCAAAATTTTAAATGATTTAAAAAAAAAAAAAAGCAAAACTGGTGACTCATGGGAAATACCACATTGCTCACAGGCCTTGTCAATTTTAAGTAGGTTCTCAGCCAACTTATCTGTTATTACTCCAATTTATTGAATAACGCCTTCCCCCCTCACCAAGATTTGTTCTGTATGTGGTTGAAGGAAACAGTGTATTATCAAAGGAAGGTGGTAAGGGGTGAGGAGTGAGGGGTGAGGGGTAGGGGATGGGGGGGCGGGCAGAAGGAAGTCTATGTTATGCATCTTATTTATAGGGATTGGGTGAGGATTTTTCTTGTATGATTTCACATAGGTATTTATTTTTCTCCTGTCTTATCTTGTTATTATGTGAAAGTGGACAGAGATGTCACTGGTGGGTTCTTAGAAAGCAGGCACTGAGATGGTGTCAGGGTATTAGATGTTTTTTAGAGATCAACACCCGTGAAAGGAAGTGTGAAGGAAAAAAGATTGGGCAGAGGGAAAATTCAAACTGATCCAGGCACAGCAATAGCTCAGCCAGCCCAGCAGGGAGCTCTGGAACGAGTATTGCCTGTCCAGTTTCCTGCATCAGACTGAAATGTCACTCCTCACTCAGTGTCGTAGATATCTGGTGCTGCTGTAACAGAAATACCACAAATGGGTGGCTTTAACAAACATAAGTTTATTTTCTCACAGTTTAGGTGGCTAAGTCCGAATTCAGGGTGCCAGTTCTAGGGGAAGGCTTTCTTTCTCTGTCGGCTCTCGGGGAAGGTCCTTGTCTCCTTGAACTTCTGCTCCTGGGCGATCTGCATGTGGTTGGCATCTCTCTTCCCCTCGTCTCTGCTGCTCTGGCTTGCTTGTTTTATCTCTTTTATATCTCAGAAGAGATTCACTCAAGAAACATTCTACACTAATCCTGCCTCATTCACATAACAAAGACAACCCTTTCCCCAAATAAGATTAGAACCACAGGCATAGAAGCTAAGATTTATTTACAGTATGTATTTTAGGGGACACAATTCAATCCATAATACTCAGTCACTGTTGCAGGCTATTGCTTGGGCTAGGTGGGTGCCTGAAACAGGCTGACCTGAAGGAGCAGACAGCCAAAGGCTGACTGCTGACCACACCCTTAGTTGGCAGCAGCAATTCCTTGCTTGAAGGAATTGAGCAGCACACTCCTTCTCTACCACAGTATCTTATAATTTTTCACATAACTGAGTTGAATGCCTTGTATACATTTATATTGGTTTGGATTCTTTGTGTTATAAGTAACAACAACAATAAGTAAACAACAACAACTCACTTGTTCATACAGTTATGTAGTTAATCGGCTCTTGTAAGCAGAGGCCCAGAGGTCAGGTGGGCTTCAGAGTTAATCCAGAGTCTCCAGCTCCATTCTCTGGGATTTTCTTGACTTGGTCTCCTTCAGTGTATCTGAAGATTTTCCCACAGACTAACTTCTCTGGTAGTCATAAAATAGCTATGGCCCCACATCTGTATACCACACAATCTAGAGGAGAAAATAGCAAGTGGTCTGTGTCACACAGTGTTCAGACAGTCCTGAGATGAACTCTGCCTGCACAGTGTGGGTTTAGTACAGTGGCAGAGGTAGAGATGGCACACTGATTGGCTTAGCCTAGGCCTAATGTTCTATTTCTGGAGCCAGGGGTGGGATCACCTTCTACTAGAACCCCATGGATCTAGCAGAAGTCAGGGCTATCAGAAGAGGAAAGAGAGGCCACTAATGATGAGAGATGGGTTTTTGATAAATGCCTCTGGCTGTGTTGCTGGCTAATAGTATTTAGAAGTGTATATATTTATTTATTTTTGCTCCAAGAAATAGCTTAAAGAACAAGGAGAACTGGATTTTCAATAATAGTTTTTAGTATATAGTTTGGTCTGTAGTTATGCCCATACGGATAAGGAAAATAATTACTAAGGCTGTCCTAGAGTTGGAACGTCAGCTGCAGGCAGGGAAGATGGAAAGATGATGCCAAACTGTGCAAACAGTATTTGAAACTGGTAAGTTTGAGTTTTGTCTCTTTTGCCCTAGGTGGAGACAGTAATGAGGGGCGGAGAGGAAAGAATCAAGGACCTTAGATAATTCAAAATGTAAACCCAAATTAGATAATCGAAAGCTGACTTTTGGGTCAAGTTGCAACTCTGAAGACAAAAGAAAAATGAATACAACTGGCATACAGGGATTGTTAAGTGGTAAAATTTTTCTCCATTTAACAAGTTCCTAGTCTGTTTTGAGACACCTATTGTATAGACAGGAGTTAGACTCTATAAAAATTTTATTTTCTTGGTGATTTTATTGGAGTTTTTATAAAACATCAGCATTTGATTTCTCTGCCTTTACTAAGTGGTTGAGATTGCAGACTGACACTTATTAATTATACCAGATTTCTAGTTTTAATTAGAGAATCTCTTCTGAGACTAAACCTTTTTACCATTAGGCTGTTTGAAACCTATGAGATAAAAAGGGAGAGTTCTTTCAGAAAATTATTTACATGATTTTAATTAATGATTTTAATCTCCATGGTCATTTTTGCAAAAGAACATTTAATCCCTTAACCAGTTTTCGTGATTTGCATTTTCAAATCATATCAGCCCTGCAGGCTTATTATCTCTTGAGTTGTGGTGTTTTTTTTTTTTTCCCAGATGAAACTTATTTTGGGTAAATTTTATTTTGCTGCTGCTCCAAGTCCCGTTTCATACCTTACACCTGTTTCTCATGCAGAGCAAACTGATTTGTAGAAGAGTAAAGTTTGCTTCCTTTTGCCAAGACAGAACATAGCCCTTGGCAAGGTTACCTTTGAAAACAGTTTTTCATGCAGAGACCGTATACAAGTAGCACTGCTGTTGCCAGGATCCTCTGACTAATGAAGGGTCGGAGCGATGGTGTATTCTTTTTTATTGCTCGCAGCACGTATATGTAGCATTTCTTCTGAGAAAAGGCACTCTAGCGTTTCAAACAGAAGCTAGAGTTTAACCTTCCAGGAGGAAGGTCAGTGTTAGTTTTTATTGATAATACAGAAGAAAGCTGCTTTATAAGAATATGAAAGATAAACTCTTTGCTAAGTAGAAACTATTAAAAACCGTTAAGTTTTCCACCTTTCTTATGAAAATCAGTGTGAAACGCCTTCATGTTTTCAAAGTTGCTTTCTGTCCCCCTCCTAGCTTAGGTGTCAGTCAGATCCTTCATACTGGCAACACTAAACTGGTCTCCAAGCTGTGGAGATTTGGTCAGGATTCAAGGCTCACGCCCCTGTATACAGCTGCCTGCTGTGTTTTGGTACTATCATGCTGTATATATTTTTGGCCGTGTTTAAATATTTTTTGTGAGAATATTTACATTCTGGTGTGCTTTAAGCTATTTGTAGCTTAATAGTTTCATGAATTCAGATTGACAGTTTGCTTCACAAGCTGGGGAATCTTCGAGAGCAATGTTTTGTGAGTTTACATGGAGCTTGGAGAAGACTGGAAAAAATGTTCATTTTTCTGTGTGTGTGTGTTTCATGAGGTCAAGGTGAGGGAGAAGCCATGGAGAGGGGTCTAGTGTTTTTTGCTTTACTTGCTTCTTCTGAAAACAGTATTCAGAGGATGTTTTCTACCATTTAAAAATTTTTAACGTTTTATACCCTCTTAAACGTTGATTATTTTTAGGTTATATTTTTTCATACTTACATTCCATCTTAAGTCGTGGATCAAGACAAAATGCATTAATACTATAAAATTTCAGCAGTGTTGTTGTTGTGTGCCCTCAAGTCAATTCCAACTCATAGTGATGGACTAGAACTGCCCCATAGGGTTCCCAGGCTGTAATCTTTACAGAAGCAGATCACCAGGGCTTTTCTCCCATGGAGTCGCAGGTGGATATGAACCACCAACCTTTTGGTTAGCAGCCTGTTGCTTAACTGTTTAACCACTTAACTCTTGTGTCACAATGTTGCCTCCTTCAATGCATGTAAATAGCTAATTGACAAGTGCAACATTTCTTTTAGAAAAAACAAATTCTGCTATCCAAATATAACTTAGAGTCTCCACTTTCCCCTAGGTATTGCAAGAATTCAGCTATTTTCACTTTGGCTCCAGAGTATTTTTATATTTCTTTTGGCCAAATATAATCTGATCACAGTATAGTTCAATGTATTCTTCAAAGACTGGGAAATAAATTCTACAAAAGGAATTGGAGATAAAAAAAAAATATTCTTATTATAATTATCTGGTTTTCATTATTATTATTAATGTTTTACAAGATCACTCTAGGCTGTCATTGGAGTTCATGTTATAGCCCACATTGCAGTCTATAAAAGATTATTTTCAAGAGTGGAAATAAGAAAAGTTGCAATCAGCAGAAGAGGTTGCTACTGTGTAAAATTCTACCTACTATAAAACAGAGGCCGCTGCTGGATACTTGTCCTTGGAAATTTTTTAGATTAACAATAACAGCTAGCACATTTTGAACACTTGATATGTCTCAGGCATTATTCTAGGCACTTACTGATAATATTGAGCCATTTAAATTTCATAACACTGCTATGAGGTATAACACCATTTTAGAGATGTGAAAATAGATATCCAAAGTCATATTGCTCGTAAGTGACCAAGCTAAGCCTGGAACCCAGGCAATCTGAGCCTACAGTCTGACAGTCTGTGGTTGAACCAGTGCTCTCTCTACCTTATATCATGTGCATTTTGGTACCAGAGGGGACTTTGAGAAATCTTCTGTAGCCCTTCTTATTTTACATATGTCCTTGTATGTAAATATGTAACTGGATAACTTTTTTTTTTTTTGGTGAAAATATACCCAGTCATATACCATTTCAACAATTTCTAGCAGCCGAACGCTTAACCACTGGGCCACCAGGGCTCCTTCTACATGTACACTGACATTGATTACATTCTTCAAATTGTGCGGGCATTCTCACTTTCTCTCTCCAAATTGTTCCACCACCATTGATTTAAACATACTTCTCCCTAAGTTTGTCATATAGTTGCTGTTGTCAATTTGATCTCACATAGATAATTCTTTAAAAGAGCAAAATGCTAAAGGCATAACTACTTTACTAATTAAGGTAAACTATTTTGTTTGGTTCAGAGAAGACTTCAGAGGATAGTTTTTGCTTAAAGTTTAAAGATCATCTCAGGGCAATAGTTTCAAAGGTTCATACAGCCTCAGTGGCTTCAGAAAGTTTGGATTCCATTGAGAATTTTTAATTCTGCGCATAACTTTGTTAAGATCAGATAGTGATGTAGGGACAGAGGAGAAATTATGAGTCTGCTCGAACAAGAAGCTTTTTCTACATCTCTGTGTAGAGTTGAGAGTTGTGCTTAAATTTTTCCTTCTTGATGAACTTGCATACCATTGGAGGCTGATGGAGTTTAGGTGCATAGGAAAGGGAATGCTGCTTGGAGAAAGGAGAAAAGTGGAGGGAATTTGGGTGGGTAAAGGTGAAGCAGAGCCTGGAGAAGTGACTTGGACATTATTTGTGAGGTGTAAGCTTGAGTAATATCTGAATTGTGGTTGTAAGAAGATCCTCTTACTGTCACATGGCTTTTGTCTTAGAGGAGGCAGTCTTAGTGGGCAGGGACCCTATCTTCTCTTTTAAAATGCAAATGTTGTGTTCACATGGACATGTGATATGTAACTGCTGACTCCAGATCTTCCTCTACTAACAAAATAGATGACTTCTCCATAGCAGAATGGGAAATGAAATCCTCCTTGATACTTAAAATTGTTTCCCCTGATGGCAGTTTGGTTGGAAACATCTAATTGCAGAGGAAAGCTCTCTGTTCTAATCTCACTATTGTTGTTAGGTGCCATCGAGTTGGTTCCAACTCATAGTGACCCTGTGTACAACAGAACGAAACACTGCCCAGTCCTGTGCCATCCTCACAGTCATTATACTTGTTGCAGCCGCTGTGTCAATCCATCTCGTTGAGAGTCTTCTCTTTTTCACTGACCCTCTACCAAGTATGATGTCCTTCTTCAGGAACTGGTCCCTCCTGATAACATGTCTGAAGTATGTGAAATGAAGACTTGCCATCCTTGCTTCTAAGGAGCATTCTGGCTGTACTTCTTCCAAGACACTATAAAGAGAAAATAATCTCACTATAGAGAGAAAATAATACCACTACAGAGAGAAAATAATCCATAGGCCAGATCGTTATCCTTTGTATTTCTATAAGAATATTAAGTTTAAACTATAGTCAGACTTTTATTTTTAAAAGTACCCCTTAATAAGTTAAATTTATCTGCTTTTAATTTTTCTTGAATTTGCTTTAATTCCTATTCATTCATTTCTATCAGCTATACCCACAGTGTCACAGGGATGCACTGTATAAATCAAGTGCCTGCAGACAGTAGGTGGTGGTGTTCAATCCTGTACGAAACTGCTGTATAATATAGAAATACTACTCTTAATATCTGCTTCCCTGCCTTGTTTCTTAATTGGATCCATGCTCTAGGGGGCATTAGGTTGAAGTGAACAACAATGTAGAAGCAACATTGCATTCCTGAAGCCAAGTCAATTAATCACACAATACATTTCAAGAGAGTTACTTCTAAGTAATTGTGTAAATTAGGCCCATTGCAATTGCTGGGTAGTAAACAAGACACAGCCTCCTTTAAGCAACCTAAAACACTTCACAAGTTGCTGCTTCTAAACCCCCTGTGAAATAATCCTTAAAAGCTCATTGCTTGCACCCACAAAATAACCTTACTTTTTTTTTTTTTTTAATAACCGCATTGGTATGTCTTCCCAGTGAACCTGTAATTATTTAACTTTTTCAAGCAGAGGTTGATAATGGGATGTTTGAGTTTGAGGGTATTTTATTTTTCTCTAATGACTTTCTCTGGTCCTTGTGTAATATAGACGATTACAAAGTAGGTAAAGAATGTTTTGTTTTTAAAAGCATTGAAACACCATACAGTGGCTTCCGTCACCTTAAACAACATCAAATAAATTATTTCCATCTTCTGTTTTTAATCAGGAGTCAGCGATTATACCTCAAGACTTCCTATTTTAGAAATATTCCCTGCATTCTTTAAAAGACCCTTGAGTAGAAGTTTCAGGATCACTTTGCCCCATCATTATATAAATTATTTTTTAGCAACATATTCAAGGTACTCATATATAAAGGTTTCCCACTGGTCTCATTAGGAAGCACCCAGCTTTCTAGTAAACATACCCAGGAAGTACAATTCCTGCTGAAGCAGGACTATTTAAACTTCGCTGTTCACATTTCATCATCTTCTCAGACATCAAATGTGTTTGGCTTCAGACCTCTCAGGTAGTGTTCCTAAGAGGACTGACTTATTTAGTGTTTATTCTCGATCAGTTGTAAACATAGCTCAAGCTAGTCAGTCCAGTGCAAACGCTGGGTATGTGTGAAACCAGAATTTCCTCAGCCATGGTTCTAGACTTGTGGAGAAAATGATTCTGAGAGAATGAAGCCAATTTACAGAGAAAAGTAAAAGTAATCAAAACTCACCAAAATTTGAACATAAGGTTTATTCTGAGCCATTACTCTATATGCATATGTTGTTGTTAAGCGTCCTCCAGTCAGCTGTGACTCATAGTGACCCTGCGTACAACACAAGGAAATGCTGCCCCATCCTGCACCATCCCCACAATTGTTGCTGTGTTTTAATCCATTGTTGCAGCCAGTGTGTCAGTCCATCTTGTTGAGGGCCTTCCTCTTTTTCACTGACCCTCTAGTTTACCAAGCATGGTGTCTTTCTCCAGGGACTGGTTCTCCTGATAATGTGTCCAAAGTATGTAAGACAGTATCTTGCCATCCTCTCTTCTAAGGAGTATTCTAGCTGTACTTCTTCCAAGACAGATTTGTTCATTCTTCTAGTGTTCTATGTTTTTGTTAGGTGCCGTCGAGTCATTTCCAACTCATAGAGACCCTGTGTACTACAAAATGAAACACTGCCCCGTCCTGCGCCACGCTCACAATCGTTGTTATGCTTGAGTCAATTGTTGCAGCCACTGTGTCAATCCATCTTGTTGAGGGTCTTCATCTTTTTTTGCTGACCCTATACTTTACCAAGCATGATGTCCTTCTCCAGGGACTGATTGCTCCTGATAACATGTCCAAAGTATGTAAGATGCAGTCTCGCCATCCTTGCTTCTAAGGAGCATTCAGGTTGTACTTCTTCCAAAATAGATTTGTTTGTTCTTTTGGCAATCCATGGTATATTCAATATTCTTTACCAACACCACAATTCAAAGGCATCAGTTCTTCTTCAGTCTTCCTTATTCATTGTCCAGTTTTGCCATGCATGTGATGCGATTGAAAATACCATGGCTTGGGTCAGGCGCACCTTAATCCTCAAGGCGACATCTTTGCTTTTCAGCACTTTAAAGAGTTCTTTTCCAGCAGATTTGCCCAATGCAACCCGTCTTTTGATTTCATGACTGCTGCTTCCATGGGTGTTGGTTGTGGATCCAAGTAAAATGAAATCCTTCACAGCTTCAGTCTTTTCTCCGTTTATCATGATGTTGCTTATTGGTCTAGTTGTGAGGATTTTTGGTTTCTTTATGTTGAGGTGTAATCCATACTGAAGACTGTGGTCTTTGATCTTCGTCAGTAAGTGCTTCAAGTCCTTTTCACTTTCAGCAAGCAAGGTTGTGTCATCTGCATAATGCAGGTTGTTAATGAGTCTTCCTCCAATCCTGATGACTCGTTCTTCTTCATATAGTCCAGCTTCTGGAATTATTTGCTCAGCATACAGAATGAATAGGTATGATGAAAGGATACAACCCTGATGCACACCTTTCCTGACTTTAAGCCACACAGTATCCCTTTGTTCTGTCCGAACAACTGCCTCTTGATCTATGTATATGTGTTCCTCATGAGCACAATTAAGTGTTCTGGAATTCCCATTCTTCAGTATGTTATCAATTATTTGTTATGATCCCCTCAGCCTTTACATAGTCAATAAACCACAGGTAAACATCTTTCTGGTAGTCTCTGCTTTCAGCCAGGATCCATCTGACATCAGCAATGATATCCCTGGTTCCACATCCTCTTCTGAATCTGGCTTGAATTTCTGGGAGTTCCCTGTGGAAGTACTGCTGCAGCCACTTTTGAATGATCTTCAGCAAAATTTTACTTGTGTGTGATATTAATGATATTGTTTGATAATTTGCACATTCTGTTGAATCACCTTTCTTGGGAATAGGCATAAACACGGATCTCTTCCAGTCGGTTGGCCAGGTAGCTGTCTTCCAAATTTCTTGGCATAGATAAGTGCGTACTTCCAGTGCTGCATCTGTTTTGTTGAAACATCTCAGTTGATACTCTGTCACTTGCTGGAGCCTTGTTTTTCGCCAGTGGTTTCAGTGCAGCTTGGACTTCTTCCTTCCATACCATTGGTTCCTAATCATATGCTGCCTCTTGAAATGGTTGAACGTCAATCAATTCTTTTTGATATAATGACTGTATGTATTCCCTCCATCTTCTTTTGATGCTTCCTGTGTCATTTAGTATTTTCCCCATAGAATCCTTCACTATTGCAACTCAAGGCTTGAATTTTTTCTTCAGTTCTTTCAGCTTGAGAAATGTCAAGCGTGTTCTTCCCTTTTGATTTTCTATCTCCAGCTCTTTGCACTTGTCATTATAATACTTTACTTTGTCTTCTCAAGCTACCTTTTGAAATCTTCTGTTCAGTTCTTTTACTTCATCATTTCTTTCTTTTGCTTTAGCTGCTCGATGTTCAAGAGCAAGTTTCAGAGTCTCTTCTGACATCCATTTTGGTCTTTTCTTTCTTTCCTGTCTTTTTAATGACCTCTTGCTTTCGTGTGTGATGTCCTTGATGTCATTCCACAGTTCGTCTGGTCTTTGGTCATTAGTATTCAATGCATCAAATCTATTCTTGAGATGGTCTCTAAATTCAGGTGGGATATACTCAAGGTTGTACTTTGGCTCTCATGGACTTGTTCAAATTTTCTTCAGTTTCAACTTGAAATTGCAGGTGAGCAATTGATGGTCTGTTCTATAGTGAGTCTCTGGCCTTGTTCTGACTGATGATATTGAGCTTTTCCATTGTCTCTTTCCACAGATGTGGTTGATTTGATTGCTATGTATTCCATCTGGCGAGGTCCATGTGTATAGTCGCCATTTATGTTGGTGAAAAGGGGTATTTGCAATGAAGAAGTCGTTGGTCTTGCAAAATTCTATCATGTGATCTCTGGCATCGTTTCTGTCCCCAAGGCCATATTTTCCAACTACTGATCCTTCTTCTTTGTTTCCAACTTTTGCATTCCAATCACCAGTGATTATCAATGCATCCTGATCGCATGTTTGATCTATTTCAGACTGCAGAAGCTGGTAAAAATCTTCAGTTTCTTCATCTTTGGCCTCAGTGGTTGGTGCAGAAAATTGAACAATAGTCATATTAACTGGTCTTCGTTGTAGGCGTATGGATATTGTCCTATCACTGACAGAGTTGTAACTTGATAGATCTTGAAATGTTCTGTTTGACGATGAGTGTAACGCCATTCCTCTTCAGGTTGTCATTCCCAGCATAGTAGACCATATGACTGTCTGATTCAAATGGCCAATACCAGTCCATTTCAGCTCACTAATGCCTAGGATATCGATGTTTATGTGTTCCATTTTATTTTTGACGATTTGCAGTCTTCCTAGATTCATACTTTGTACGTTCCACGTCCCGATTATTAATGTATGTTTGCAGCTGTTTCTTCACATTTTGAGTCGTGCCACATCAGCAAATGAAAGTCCCAAAAGCTTGACTTCATCCATGTCATTAAGGTCGACTCTGCTTTGAGGAGGCATCTCTTCCCCAGTCATCTCTTGTGTGCCTTCAAACTTGGGGGTCCCATCTTCAGGCCCTATATCAGACAATGTTCCACTGCTATTCGTACGGTTTTCACTGGCTAATTCTTTCTAGAAGTAGACTGCCAGGTCTTTCTTCCTAGTCTGTCTTTGTCTGGAAGCTCAGCTGAAACCTGTGTGCCATGGGTGACCTTGCTGGTATCTGAATACCGATGGCATAGCTTCCAGCATCACAGCAACACGCAAGCCCCCATAGTATGAGAAACTGACAGACACATGGGGCGTTCTATGGAATATTCAATATTCTTTGCCAGCACCATAATTCAAAGGCATCAATTCTTCTTCAGGTATCCTTTCTTATTGTCCAGCTTTCACATGCATATGTGGTGACTGAAAATACCATGGCTTGGGTCAGACACACCTTAATCCTCAAATTGACATCTTAGCTTTTTAACACTTTATAGGGAGACAGCTTTAATTCCAGAAAAAGCAAATGCCCCAAAGAAGCTAGATACAATGAGGCTTATAAAGAGAAGAGGAGGGAGAAATATAGAAGATCAACCATTGGCCAATCTTAAGGTGATTGACTGAACCCTGCCTTTGCCCCTTTACTGAGGTCAGCTGATATCAGGTTACTTCTGGCCTGGCTGCTAATAATTTGACCCTCCACTTACCTGCAGCCAGGAGGCTTTTTGAGATTTACATTAGGAGGTAATGGTTTGACAACTACCCTTTTCTAGCAGGATAAGACACATTTACACTGCTGTAGAGCAGTTTCTTGCAGGATTTTGCAGTTTGGGTCAAGATTTTTATGGTTAATATTTGGTTTGGTGAATAAGAAAAACCTTAAAATCAAAGTCAGATGTCTGTTATTAATTTCCTATTCAACAATGGAAAGAGACAGAAAAAAGTAGGACTTCAGTCTCCCTTTTTCCGGTTATTTCTGAATGCAGCTACTTTTCATGTGGAACCTAACCCACTGGCATTTTATGCAAAGCTAGTTCCAGTTGAATTGGGTTTCTTTCACATTCAACATAAGAGTCGTGTTGAGTTAGGTACACTTCCCCTAGGTTTCCACAGCACTCTGCACAAACCTCTGTGATTGCATTTACCACATTGTGTGGTATTTGTTCATGTGTCTGTTATTGTGAGGAGTGGTGCTGTCTGCAGTATTATTTAGCACAGAGCCTGACAGTTAGTAATAGGTAAATGTTCAATAAATAAATGAATCAATCAATCAATCAATTGATCAATCAATGCATGAGTAACCATGTAGCTTTTAGTGTCATACTCTTTTCTAGCAAGAGAAGGATTTAAATCTACTTGATTTTGTAAGATCTGGTCATATAGTGACTCATTATAAGACTTGTCTATAAGCTGGAAAAAATACTTTCCAAATATATATTAACCAATTTTCCCAACAATATTTCTAACACTATAAAACTGCAATAATGTGTCCTGTTTTTAATTCCTTATTTCTTGGATAGCTAACTATAGTGAACTCCTGGAGCCTGGTTTTATGAGATTGATCTAATCCTGAGTAAGAATTCATAGCTATATTATCCAAGTATTGAAAATACTTTATAAATACAGAGCTGAATGCCTCTCACTTAAGGGCCTTAACATTGGGAAAAACTTGCTTATGCTGTGAAGCTTTGTTATGTTTGTTTTATCAAATTTATCTGCTGAGCCTTCCAGGTAGAACAGGTTAATTACTTCTTTATTTTTCAGTTTTTTGTTATCTTTCATTTCCTTGTCTGTGATATTTTTCATGGTAAGTTTTCTACTTCAGTTTAGCTTCTTGTAGATAATGCCTTATAACTGGTAGTAATTAAGAGTCGTGAGTGAAATTTTCTTTCATTTTACTGTGGTTCCAGTCTTCATAGATGTTTCAGAAACAAAGTAGAGTAGTGCTAATAAATATTTAAAATAATTATTTTCTTCACCCTTTGTCCCTACTTTAGCTTTGAATTTCAGCACCAATGCAATTCAAACCTTTATCCATTAAGAGAAGCCCTACTCCCAGTTGACTTCATTACTTAACTTAGAAATATAGCAACAGAGGAGTTGTTGGATGTTGGATTTTTATTTTGTCCTCTTGACTCTGCCCTTTAACCAGTTATTGCTGCCAAATACTATTAAAATATAGCCTTACTGGCATTTCTAACTTTGCAACTTGACACAGGATGAAAGAGTTTTCTTCCTGAAGCAAAAATATGTGTAAGTAAAAAAAAAAAAAAATGAGGCGGGTGTCTTAGGCTAGGTTCTCTAGAGAAGCAAAACCAGTTAAGTGTATAAATATATACAGAGAGACATTTATGTCAAGGAAACAGCTCATGCAATTGTAGAGGCTAAAACGTCCCAAGTCTGTGTATCAGGGTAGAGGCCTCTCCCAATTCAGAGAGCTGCAGAAGCTGGTGAACCCAAGGTTGGCAGGTCGGAGAGGGGCTCCCACTCACAGATTGTGGAGGTCAACGAATTCCGAGATTAGCAGACAAGACCACAAGATTTCTCCCGATTCACGTAGCTGCAGGGGCTGGCGAACCCAAGATCAGCAGGTCAGGGAACCAGATTCTTGCTTGTAGCTGAGAAGATGGATGAATTCCAAGATCAGCTGGTAAGCTGCTAGCTCAAGTCCCAAGAACTGGAGGTGAGACAATAAGAGGCAGCTGCTGAGTCTGGAAAAAGCCAAAAACCTTGGCAGGGGAGCAGGCAGAAAGTAACTGGTGAAAGGCAGAGAGATGAAACTGAGGAGGTGGTGAGCTGCCACAGGCCCTGCCCCCACCAGATCCACTCAGCAGATTCCATCATGGGGGTGATCATATATCAAGTTTCAACAGGGAAGTGATCACAACATTATATAACTGCTAAAACACTGAGAATAATGGCCTAGCCAAGTTGACATACAGTCTTAACCATCACAGTCTAAGACAGGGGGCTATCATAAAATAAACATATGTATTTCAGTAATTTTATGGACATGACCCTATACACACTTCGGAAATGGCCCTTATATTTGTTTCCCTCTATGACATCTTTCGGGGCCCTGGTGGTGCAGTGATTAAGTGTTCAACTGCTAACCAGTTGTTTTACATGTTGCTGTAAAAAAGAATTAGTATAGCACTTAAGAAAATACCTCACGGGGGAAGGGAGCAGTTAGCAAACAAACGTAGAAGACTGGTGTTACTGCATAAAAATATGATGATCTTGCTTCTGTCCCCTACATTTTAGAATATAATTCTGCCAAAATTACCTAAATCACAGAATTGCTTAAGATCTCATCCTCACAACTTCTATAGAATCTAAATTTGCCAAATATTCCCTTCATGAAACCATCTTCTCCTCTGGCAGCATCAGACGAGTTCTTCCCCTACATTTTAAGTGCTTCTTAGCTTTCTGCAATGATGCTAGAGGTATTTCTTCACCTCTCTTGAATTGGGCAACTTCATCTATTCCAGGGTATATCACTCTGCCTGATGATCCCCAAATGCATGCTGGGCCTTGATTGTTATTCTTGATCTTTATGCATGCAACCTTGTGTCTACATGAACTTCAGTTGGGATTCAACATGGCCAAAACCAGTCATCATCTTTTCCACTTCACACCTTTTCCTCCATATGTATTTCTCTTCTTGGTGACTCCCAATCATCAAGATCTCCTTGAGCTCCTCTGGATTCCTCACACTATGAATCTAATCAGATGAAAGTTCATCCCTTACCTCTTCATCCCAGTGTCAAAACTCTAATTCAGGGCCTTGCTGTTAATAAACTGGATGACTAATTACGTTCTAACTGGTCTCTCTGCTTCTAGTCTCCCTATCCTCTTTACCTTCAGATTTATTTTTCGTAAACAGACAGATCTAAACTTAGCATGGGAAGTTGACCTTCCTCAGCTTGGTATTCACATCAATCTCTGGGCTCCACTTTCCTTGTCGTTAGGAAGGGGAAACTGAGGTAATAATCTCCAAAGGGTTTTTAAAGATTTAATTCTGTTTTAAACATCAGGTGACTAAAGGGAGCTAAAGTTTTAGAGCATTTACTTGACAAATTATAAAGTGTGAAGAACACCAAAAATGCATTTTAGAAATACCCCCAAACCCTCACAATATATTGCAATACAAATACCCCCAAACCCTCACAATATATTGCAATTTGTTTTAAAGGAACATGTGAAAAACAAAAATTGATGACACTCACGAAAATACCTTGAGGGGGGAGGAAGTGGTTGGCAAACGAAGAAGGTGTGCATTATTAGTGCATAGATACAAGATAATGTATTAATGAGTAAACACAAGATGAGAAAGAAGGGACATCAAGTTTAAGTGATTTGGCCTGTACTGATGAAGAGAAAGGGAAAGTATGATTATGACTTTAGGGAGAAATAGAATAAGGGAAGTTCTTTTTAGGATTTGAGAAACTTGAGTATGTCTATAAGGAAGGAGCCCTGGTGGAGCAGTGATTAAGCACTTGGCTGCTAACCAAAAGATCAGCAGTTCAAACTCACCAGTCGCTCCACAGGAGAAAGATGTGGCAGTCTGCTTTCGTAAAGATTACAGCCTTGGAAACCCTACCTGACAGTTGTACTCTGCCCTATAGAGTCACTACTCAACAGCAACAGGTATAATCTAAGGAACGGAGAAAGAAACGAGGAGAGAAGAGGGGAGGGCAGGAGACAATGAAGTTGGGAGAGAAGAATGAGAGGGAATAAAATGGGAAGAAGGGGATTTGAAGGGTTAGGCTTGGAAAGGAGCAGAGCCACTTCCTTGTGACATCAAGACAAGTAAAGAAGAGTGTAGAACGACTCTCACCACTGCCCTGCTCAGAGGGCAGGATGTTCTGGGTGAGGAAGGTGACTTGGAATCAAATTGGTATAAATTTGGATCTAGATTAAGATTGACTCAGCCAAAGAAGAACCCATGCACTTCAGTGAAGTCATCATCACAATGGGAGATACCACTCATGAGATGAAGCTCTCTGTCTAGTTTTAAACGTATGTGTGAGATATGTGACACAAATATAATTCTCAATTTTGAGCTGTTTTTGAGTCCTGAAGAAGGTGGTTGCCATAACAGATTTTGTTCTATTGTCTTATACCTGAAAACTTCATGCAGATAAAATGAATATACATAGTAGAGTCATGAAAATCTTACTCTTCTCCTACTTTGTTTCAAAACAGGATATTAAATGTGTGTTTTGGCAACAAAGCCAGGAATTACACTTTGGGAATTCCAGTGAGAGGACTGGGTTGGTCTCAGCAGTTCCACCTACAGCTGGTAGTGCCATTTGAATCTCAGTAACATGTAATGTTTTCACAGATTGATCTTTTATTTTGAGGGGTTTTATCTCAGGGTGCTTTGGATTCTAATTAGCTGAGATAGCTTTTTCTGCATCAAGAAACTGCATTTGTTAGTTTTAAAAATAAAAGTGTTATGGTGATGCCTTATCTGCTTAATCGGCAAAATTACTGAATTTAAAAGACTTGCAGAACTAAACTTAAAAAAAAAAAGATTTACTTTCATTTATACCAACGAGTTTCCTTAAAATCCTGCTGGAAATTAAAATTGCAGTTGCCAGTGGTAGCTTTATGGCAGTGGGTATTCTGGGTTTGGATCTCTCAGTTTTAGAAGGCCTTTATGCTCTGCTGCACTCCGGAACTACTCAGCCCTAAATTATCTGGACCTCACTAGTCCAGATAATAACTAGGCCTAGTAAAAACTGCCCAATGCAAACTATATATTTTTAATTAAGTGACATTAACTTGAATATCTTTATATCTATGTTTTCAGAAATGCTGAGATCCTTGCAATGGAGGTTTAGTTTACCCTAATGAGTTTACACTAATGAGTACTGCTTTGATTTATGCAATAGAAGTGACAGTAAGAAAAGCAGATGCATCTTGTAAGCTGGGTATCGTTTGTAGTGATAAGGTATATACTCTTATTAGAAAAATCTTGTTGGTGACTTAAAAACAGTATAATTTTTAAGTTTTCATTTTGTAGCAATTTTCTTTGTTCATGCTATAATGAAAAGCTGTCTATATTTGCCAGCCTGAAAAATAAGATTTTTAGTAATAGGGAAGGAATGTTAAAAGTATCTTTAAAAGTTAACGTCTCTGAACCTAACAGTGTTTTTAATGACAGCCATGCTTAGTGAAGATGAATGCAATACCAAAGGACAACCATTGTTAACCTTATCAGAGCCTTACATGTGTCATTTGACTCTTGCAGAATATGGCTTTGCAGGAACTTATTGGATATAGGAGAATGACATAATGATCATATTAATTTACGCTGAGATTTCCAAATCTGATTGGTTCATTTACTAATCTGTTACATGCAGAAATTTTTCTACTTAAGATGCTGTTTCAGTGCATAATATTTTAATTTGAAATATATGTCATGTGTCCAAAAAAATATCATAGGACAGCAATAGAAGAATCAACTAACTGACTGAAGTAGGTAACCCTGTCTGTATGAATATTTCTACAGATTAATTTTGTTGTTTGACCACTGGAGTGCTGTCTAGCTTCAAAATAATTATAGCTAGTAGTCTTGAATATAAAGTAAAAAAGATTCAGTTAACAGCACTATACAGTGTGGTTTCAGGCATCTGCATGAGGAAGGTTTTGAAATTTGAAAGATATACGTGAGGAGTCATCAGCCCTCATTTCTTCCTCCAGCTGTGTGGGGCATAACACCCTTTGAAACCAAGAAAAGTAAGACAGCTTTCTTTCCTGACTCTAACCAGTCTGAGGATGAGGAAAAATCTTACTTTCCTCCATGGATCAGTAGGAAGTTTCCTTGTATGATTTCCTGACTTAAGTTTATAGAATCTAGCTTTTTTAATGAGGATAATTTCCTTTGCGACTTTTTCCCTGTGACTTATTTTCTATTTATGCCTACTGCTGGCATGATGCATATTCACAAAAACACATTGTCTTAGGCTGGGTTCTCTAGAGAAGGAAAACCAGTAAAGTGTATAAATATATATATAGAGAGAGATTATATCAAGGAAACAGCTCACGTGATTGTAGAGGCTAGAGTGTCCCAAGTCCGTGGATCAAGGTAGAGGCCTCTCCCAAGTCACACGGCTGCAGAAACTGGCAAGCCCAAG
>NW_004443983.1:14447825-14449848 GCF_000243295.1 Trichechus manatus latirostris
CATACATAATCTCTGAACAAAGACAATTAGAAAGTCATACTTGCGCTTAACATGATACAACTAACGCGTACAATCGAAAACGCACTAGCCCCATTTACAGCTTATATTTTGTAAGTGAAGGAAACAAAAATATATGATGCACACATGCAAAGTACAAATACTCATAACAATTACAGTCCTCGTTTCTGCAGCTGGTCACGTGGCCGTAACTGGTATTTAGAATTACCTTCTTTCACCACCCATTCTGTATTCCCTTTGCCCTCAGCAAACGCCTCGGCTGGTCATGGTTCTTTGCCTGGTAGGGTGACCCAAACGTTCATTCCTGAAGGGTCTGGGTCATTAGTAGTCATGTCAGAATTAGGTTGCTGTAGTTTTCCATTGACTTTAATCACAGGGCATGGTAGTACTAAGAGACACCCTAAGGAATCTCCTGCATTCCAGACATACTCTTCTTTACCTCCATTATGTAATATCAATCTGATATCCTCTTGGTAATCAGGATCAGTCACACCAGCCAGTATGATAACTCCCTTCTTTGCTTGTTGATCCAGAGGCATAAGGAGCCCAAAGTGGCCAGGTGGCATCCTTAACTTCCAGTTCAATGGAATCAATGATGTGTCTCCATGTGGGAGCATTCCTCCCTTTGGAACTAAGACCTTTAGCCCTGCAAAGCATAAGGTCGAGGGGACAGGAAGCAAAAATCTTGCAAGTGGGTCACTAGGGGGAACAGTGAGTGGTGCCACTCCCATTTCCACCCCTTGATTCCTGGACCCATGAATCCTGACTATGGGAGAAACAGCACCATATATTGGATGCTGGTTTAAAGCATATACAGCCTCCTGGAGAATATTGCCCTGACCCGCAAGGTATTGCCACCTATCTGGCACTGTAATTGTGTCTTTAGAAGGCCATTCCATCATTCTGTCAAGCCAGCTGCTTCAGGATGATGCAGAACGTGGTAAGACCAGTGAATTCCATGAGCATGGGCCCACTGCCGCGCTTCATTTGCTGTGAAGTGAGTCCCTTGGTCTGAGGCAATGCTGTGTGGTATACCAGGACAGTGCATAAGGTATTCTGTAAGTCCATGGATGGTAGTTTTGGCAGAAGCATCGCATGCAGGGAAGGCAAATCCATATCCAGAGTAAGTGTCTATTCCAGTAAGGCTAAAACACTGCCCTTTCCATGATGGAAGTGGTTCAGTGTAATCAACTTGCCACCAGGTGGCTAGCTGATCACCTTGAGGGATGGTGCCATATTGGGGACTCAGTGTTGGTCTCTGCTGCTGGCAGATTAGGCACTCAGCAGAGGCTCTGGCCATGTCAGCCTTCGTGAGTGGAAGTCCATGCTGCTGGGCCCATGCATAACCTCCATCCCTACCACCATGGCCACTTTGTTATGAGCCCATTGAGCAATGACTGGAGTAGCTAGGGAAAGAGGATGACTGGTATCCACAGAACGCGTCATCCTATCCACTTGATTGTTAAAATGATCCTCTGCTGAGGTCACCCTTTGGTGAGCATTCACATGAGACACAAATATCTTCACTTCTTTAGCCCATTCAGAGAGGTCTATCCACATACCTCTTCCCCATAAATCCTTGTCACCAGTTTTGCAATCATGTTTCTTCCAAGTCCCTGACGATCCAGCCAAACCATTGGCCACAGCCCATGAATCAGTATATAATCGCACATCTGGCCATTTCTCCTCCCAATCAGAGTGAACAACCAGGTGCACTGCTCGAAGTTCTGCCCATTGAGAGGATTTCCCTTCACCACTGTCCTTCAGGGAGGTCCCAGAAAAGGGCTGTAGTGCTGCTGCAGTCCGCTTTCGAGTGGTGCCTGCATATCACGCAGAACCATCTGTAAACCAGGCATGAGTTTTGTCTTCCTCAGTCAACTGATCATAAGGAACTCCCCATGAGGCCATAGGTACAGACTGGGGGATGGAAGGTAATGTGACAGGAGTGGAGACCATGGGCATTTGGGCCACTTCCTCATGCAACTTACTTGTGCCTTCGGGTCCT
>NW_004443983.1:14450769-14452569 GCF_000243295.1 Trichechus manatus latirostris
CACCACTTGGTTAAGTTTTCAGTAATCTACTGTCATTCTCCAAGATCCATCTGTTTTTTGCACAGGCCAAATAGGCGAGTTGAATGGGGATGTGGTGGGAATCACCACCCCTGCATCCTTCAAGTCCTTGATGGTGGCAGTAATCTCTGCAGTCCCTCCAGGAATGCAGTATTGCTTTTGGTTTACTATTTTCCTAGGCAGGGGCAGTTCTAATGGCTTCCACTTGGCTTTTCCTACCATAATAGCCCTTACTTTATTTGTCAGGGATCCAATGTAAGGGTTCTGCCAGTTGCTAACTATATCTATTCCAATTATGCGTTCTGAAACTGGGAAAATCACTACAGGATGGGTTCGGGGACCCACTGGACCTACTGTGAGATGGACATGAGCCAAGACTCCATTAATAACCGGACCTCCATATGCCCCCACTCTGACTGGTGGGCCACAGTGACGTTTTTGGTCTCCTGGAATTAGTGTCAGCTCAGAGCCAGTATCCAGTAATCCCCGAAAAGTCTGATTATTTCCTTTTCCCCAATGAACAGTCACTCTCCCCCTTTGGGGAAGGCTGGGAGAAAGATTAACAGTAAAAATTTTTGGCAGTGTATTGGAGTTCTTCCTCAAGGGGACCCGGCCTCCCCTTCATTCAAGAAGTTGTGGGTCTTTAAACTCACTCAAATCTGGGAATTGATTGAGGGACCGTGACTCCCTATTCTGGTGATTCGAGTTAGACTGCTGCTCACCTGACCTAGAATTCATCCATTTGTATAGATCAAATAAGTATTTAGTAGATTTCCTATCTGTTTCACTCCTAGGGACACCATGACTAAGTAGCCAATGCCATAAGTCCATATGAGTCAGACTATTCTGATTACTGCTTTGACTCCTCTGTCCATTACTGTGATCACGCCCACCTTGTCTTTGTTGATTGAGTGCAGCCACTTGGCCCCTACTACCACCGGGTCCAATCAGCCCCATTGTAGTTAGGTGTCTTAATTCAGTTAGGGTAGTTCCCGCTGTCAAATCTGACTTACATAAAATAGGAGTCACAGCAGTCTTCAAGGATACTGGAGCTCCCTTCACAAATTCGTTTCTCACAGTTGTGGTAAAAGGTGTATCCTCTGGACACTCCATGTGTGGGTCTGTGGGTGTAACTTGATAAATCCACTCAAGCATGCCAGTTTCCCTAAGCCCATGGATACCTTCTTCTACAGTATACCAAGGCAGGTCTGGTACTTCAACTTGATTTAGTGTAGGCCACCTCATAATCCATGCTTCGGCAACCCAACCAAATAAACTATTAGATCCTTTCCTAACTTCTTTAGCTGAAACACTGAAGGAACAGTCTGTGCTCAGTGGGCCCATATCAATAAACTCAGACCGATCCATCTTTATGTTCCTTGCACCATTATCCCACACCCTTAATAGCCATTCCCACACATATTCCCCAGGTTTCTGTTTGTGCATATTAGAAAACTCAAGTAGTTCTTTTGGAATGTAGCGTACCTCCTCCTGGGTCACACTTTGTGCTTTACCTTTTAGGGCTTGCTGGGACTTAGAAGCCAGAATTGGTAGTGTGGAATTGTTTTGAGAACATTCAGCATTATGTTGTAAAGCATCAGCCTCAGGTGATGCTCCAGGCAATGACTCAGGCAAGTGCTCTTTAGAGGGAGCTGTGCTAGGGCTAATCTCCTCAGATGGGAGTGGAGGGGCTAATGGTTTTTCTGGGCAGGGTGATTTAGCAGACAAACATGAATTAATCTCTTCAGATGGGACTGGTTCTGCTGGCAGGAGTGATTCAAC
>NW_004443983.1:14453296-14471761 GCF_000243295.1 Trichechus manatus latirostris
TCCCAAGAATGGGAGATGAGACAACAGGAAGCAGCCGCAGGATCCAGAGGGAGCAAAAAGCCAGAACGTCTGCTTATGTACAGATGCGGGCCTCACCCCCAAGGAGACTCCCTTTCATCTGATTGGCTACTCACAGTATATTCAATCATGGGAGTGATTACATTAAAATACTGAGAATCATGGCCCAGCCAAGTTGACACACAATCTTAACCATCACACACATTAACAGAGATAACACAAAATTATCTTCTGAAAATGATTTTGTCTCCCTTATTTTGCCTTTACCCACAGATAGCACTCATATTCCATAACTTCTCTGATACAAAAAAGGTATATCCTTAATGTTCCTATGTTTGAAATAAACATTGTAGAACAGCCTAGCCATAAGCCAAACTGTTGAATTAAGTCCTCGTCTCTTACATCTTTAATATCCATCTTTTAAAATACAAAATCGTGAATTTAATGTAGATGTAGCATAACACATCATGGGGGGAGCAAATGATGTTATAGTTGCAGTAAGTAAGATTCAGTTATAAATTTTAGGGCATGTTCTCTTTGTAGTGTTTCTTGTTTTTCTTAGCTTTTGCCAAAAAATACATGTATATAACAAATTGTCCTTTGAAGAGGATCAAATATTTCTTGCTGTGGACCATGGTATATATGTGTGTTTGCATTTGTATGTGGGTTTATGTGTGTGTATGTGGATAATATCACACTCACACCTTTAGGCATTTGCTTTAACAGAATATCTTATGATCTTGTTTTCAGTAGAATCAGTTGTTCTTTAAATGTTTTCTTACATCATTCTAAGGCCAAGAGTATTCTAACTACCCTGTTAGCTAGCACTGCTGTACAAGTTGGGTTTTGGTTTGTTTTTTTCTTTTTTGTTTTTAACTGTGTGTTTCCGTCATAAATGCTATTTTCCAGGCATCTATTGCTCAGCGCAGGCTATAAACATTCATTTTTGGCTAACACTTGTCAGAAAAAGTCTGTTAGCAGTTACAAGTATTTATGTTTTATTAGTGTAAAAAACACTTTTTTTTCCTTTGGCTAACTTTAGCAATAACATCTTTGACTCAAAGTATTTCATGGTACTTTTATGATAATTGACTTTTGATATTTTGGTAGAATAAGTATGTCAAAATATTTAACTGAAACTCGAATGTTATGTGTGTATTTTAATTACTGTATTTTTTTTTATGAGACATGTTAGATCACACAGGCAAAAATCAACTTTATGATATTTTCACATGCTGAATAAAATATAACAGATTTTAAAAGTTATATTAAAGTGTCTGTTTTCTTCAGGCACCTTAGGCTATCTGAAAATATGAGTAAATGTGGAATGTCAACACATGAAGTAAAAAAAGTAGAGTAGTAAAGCAGCTGTTAACTGTCAATAAATGTCCAAGCATGATTTACCAAAGAAGAAAACTGCAGTTTGAGAGAATGTGCTGGTATATAATTGAGATCTCACCACATGATTTGTCAGATGATAAACTGAACTTCAAAATAATGTGCTGGCCCATAAGGTAGAATTGGCTATAGTTAGATTTTTCAACAGGAAATGACAGATATTTATGAATGGAAACCAAATCTTTGTTACCTGCCCAACTGTTGGTTTAGTTTCAACTTTTAAATTAAGGTATATTCAGTGTTATAGAGAACTGTGGAGGAGCAAATATGGAGGGCAGGTGGGGCCTGCCACTTTTACAGCTTGTACCCCTCCCCCTTCTTAAAAAATCAAATACAAAATACAAATACAAAATTAGGTTCTAAATGTGCGGTAATCTTAATCACAATTAAAATATTTTACTCATGAAAAATTTATAAGAACATGTGATCATGTGAATACAATGCTGGAGCCTTTCCCAGGCCTCCTTAGAAAGTGGTGTTGTTGTTAGTTGTCATCAGGTCGATGCCAACTCGTGACGACCTAACGTGTGGAGAGTCAAACTGCTCTGTAATGTTTTCAAGCAGGTCACCAGGCCCGTCTTCAGAGGTGCCACTGGGTGAGTTTGAACCACCAACCTTTTGGCTAGTGGAGTACTTAACTATTTGCACCACCCTGGAACTACTCCATGTAAACTAGAGGCCCTCAAACTCTTAAATTATAAAAACTCACATTCAAAGAAATGTCATTATTTCTTTTAGTTTTTGTTATCTAATCATTTTTAATAGTAATTTTCTTATTTTACCACTTACTTTAGGAGTGCTTTTGCATATTTGTTTATTCATTCATTGTTGTTAGGTGCCTTCGAGTTGGTTCTGACTCATAGTGACCCCACGAACAACAGAATGAAACACTTCCCAGTCCTGTGCCATACTTAGAATTATTGTTATGCTTGAGCCCATTGTTGCAGCCACTGTGTTAATCCGTTTCGTTGAGAGTCTTCCTATTTTCTCTGACCCTCTGCTTTACCAAGCATGATGTTGTTCCTCAGGGACTGGTCCCTCCTGATAACATGTCCAAAGTATGTGAGACAAAGTCTTGCCATCCTTGCTTCTAATGAGCATTCTGGCTGTACTTCTTCCAACAGAAATTTGTTCATTCTTCTAGCAGTCCATAGTATATTCAATATTCTCCACCAACACTAAAATTCAAAGGCATCAATTCATCGGTCTTTCTTATTCATTGTCCGGTTTTGCCATGCATATGAGGCGATTGAAAACATCATTGCTTGGGTCAGGCACACCTTAGTCATTAAAGTGACATCTTTGCTTTGTAACACTTTAAAGAGGTCTTTTGCAGCACATTTGCCCAATGTAATGCATTGTTTGATTTCTTGACTGCTACTTCCAGGGCATTGATTGTGGATCCAAGTAAAATGAAATCATTGAAAACTTCAGTATTTTCTCTGTTTATCATGATGTTGTTTATTGGTCCAGTTGTGAGGATTTTAGTTTTCTTTATGTTGAAATGTAATCCATATTGAAGGCTGTAATCTTTTATCTTCATCAGTAAGTGCTTCAAGTCCTCTTTACTTTCAGCAAGCAAGGTTGTGTAATCTGCATATCACAGGTTGTGAATGAGTCTTCCTCTAGTCCTGATGCCACATTCTTCGTATAGTCAAGCTTCTCTAGTTATTTGTTCAGCATATTCATTCAGTGATCATTTATTGAACTCCTGCATTTATGAGATTCTGTGCTTACTAATAAGGAGTCCTGGTGGTGGAATGGTTAAGTGCTCAGCTGCTAACTGAAAGGTTGGTGGTTCGAACCCACCAGCTGTGTCCTGGGAGAAATATGTGACAGTCTGTTCCTGTAAAGATTACAGCCTTGGAAACCTTCTGGGCCACTTCTGTTCTGTCCTGTAAGATCACTATGAGTCGGAGTCGACTCAACAACATGTATTTGGTTTTATTTTGTGCTTACTAATAGGAATATAATGATATATGTTCCTGGAAGGAAGACAAAACAAGTACACAAATAACAATAAAATAATGTGAGGTAGATACTAGGTCTGTTTTACCTGACTCAAATGATATCATAAATTGTTGTTGTTAGGTGCTGTCGAGTTGGTTCAGACTCATAGCAACCCCGTGTACAACAGAACAAAACACTGCCTGATCCTGCGCCATCCTCACAATTGCTATGCTTGAGCCCATTGTTGCAGCTACTGTGTCAATCCATCTCATTGAGGGTCTTCCTCTTTTTAGCTGATCCTCTGCTTTGCCAAGTATGATGTCCTTCTCTAGGTTCTGATCCCTCCTGATAACACGTCCAAAGTATGTGAGACATAGTTTCGCCATCGTGCTTCTACATGCATTCTATATTGTTAATGCATAAAAAATCCCATATTGTTATAATGAATTTTTCTTCATATTGTGAGAATTATTGACATCTATCACATTTTTTCTAGAATATTCAGTGAAACATGAAATATGTTCTATATTATGTCTTTTAGGATATTACTTAAAATATAATGTATTTTCTGGGTTATATGATACTGTGACCTTGCTTTATTATAAATATAAGGAAATTATTTCATTTTTCAGAAAATAAACTAAATTCTTATTTATAGAACATAATATACTTTTGCTCTAAACTGTTATTTACTTTTTAAGTTTAAATATTCATTGTTCATTTTCAAGGTACAAATGCTTTATTTCACTTCAAATATAATTATCTCCTTTATTTTCATATACTAATCACAAATTCTTACTCTAAAAGAATATCTGTGTGTTTTGAAGAATTGGGAGTAAAAGTGAGAAATTCTTATATATCCCACTTTAAGTAAACATTATAATTATAAAAACAAGTGATAGCCTTATTTGTATAAAAGATAAAGTTATAATATGAAGAAAAATTATAATTGCATGCCTTCCAAAATAATACATAATGAAAAGAACATCTTAATATTTTGTCACTGACCTCAAATTTTAGATAATACACCTGAAATGCACTTAATATCCTACTTAGAAAAATTCATATATTGTTAATTGAAAAGATTATATTATAGTTCTCAAGAATTATATAAGTTGTTTGAAGTCACTTCTGTATTAAAATTATAATTATTATGATCAATCCTTTTATTTTAAGTCTCATGATAAAGTTGTGAGGTCGTTTACATGTATTATTCCATATCAAGTAGATACCCCAATATTTTTTAAGTAAAAAAAGATTTAGAACATAATCTATGCATTCAGTTTATGTGTTATATAAATTAGCGTAATGATTATCATATATTGGATATTTTAAATAAACTGATTTTTTTCTTTAACCCAACACAGTGACTTGGTTAATAACAGTAGTAGTTAACCAACTTTGGGTGATCTCTAAGATTTCATGACTTTCCATATAGTCAATGTGATGATCTCTCTCTTGTCCCTATTAAAAACATTTTGGGTTTCAAGTCTGAGGTTTCAAAGCCTACCTCTGCCTACTTCCTCTTCCTGCCTCTCCCTTCTCAACATTTGGAAGAAGTTCTTATCAGGAAGGGTGTCAGTGAAATTCCTTGCCAGAAGCCTAACTTTCAACAGGCCTTTTCCCATTATCGAGGGATTTCTTTCCCCCATCCTTCTCCCATTCTTTCCCAGGTACAATCAATATTTCCTCTGGCAAACATCCCTTTCCTATTTGAGACCCTATCGATAATGCTAGAATTTCCAGTTCAGACAATCTTGGTTATTTTATTTCAATTTTCTTTTTCTCATTACCTTTTGCTTGAGAGGTAGCCAGCCAGGGGTTTTGCCCTGAGAGGCCCAGGTTACTGGATAAGTGAGCCCTGGTGGTGCAGTGGTTAAGAGCTATGGCTGCCAACCAAAAGGTCAGCAGTTCGAATCCACCAGCCACTCCTTGGAAACCCTATGGGGCCCTTCTATTCTGTGCTATAGTGTCACTATGAGTCAGAATTGACTTGATGGCAATGGGTTTTTTTTTGTTTGTTTAAGCCTAGGTATAAAACCTTTTCTTTCATGTTGGAACCAGTTATTTTTGTCACTTTCTCATCCACCAGGCAGTATATTTCATGCGATTGATGGCCTTATTTTCTGGGGATCTGTAATCAGTCATACACTGTGAATTATTAGCTTGAGACTAAGAGGGTAACTAGAAGCAGAATTTATTAATTTGTGAATTGTCTTCTCCTTCTGTAAAAATTCATAGGAAGTCATTTTATAGTCACAACATGCAAGGGGTTAATTACCATGCTGTTGTGTTTCTGGCTTCCAAGTTTTTACCATTGATAACAGGTGAAGATTCGTAGGTAAATTGCTGTGGAGTTTTCTTGTAAAATGCTACCATTTCCTTCTGTTTTTTTAATGGCCATATGATAAGCTTGAAAGAAACTACACTCAGGACAATGTGATTTTCCCCTAACACGTCCTCACTCTCCCCTCATTATACATATCCTTTCCAGTTAGCAACATTTTAAACATTTTGCTTATTTTTAGATAGGCATTGTATTTTAAAAGTACAACAGTAAGATAATGAAAATGTTGCCTGCCTTTCTCTCTTTTCTGTCTTCTATCCCTGGATGCCCAGTTTCTTTCGCTAGAGGCTATTTTATTAGCAGTTTCTAGACTAGCCTTCCGGAGATAACCTATGCATTTACAAACTTATGCCATATAGGTGTATATGTAAGTGTGTATATGTATGTATGTGATATGTATATGCATGTATGTATGTATATATGTGTATATATGTGTGTGTGTGTATACATATACATATATATGTATATGGTTAGCAGCCATAGCTCTCGACCACTACACCACCAGGGTTTCCATATATATATATATGTAAAATGTGTCTTCCTACAGATAATAGCACACTCTATGTTTCTGCATTTTGCTTTTTAAATTTTCATATATAGAACTTTTTAGTTTTAACATGTATGTAGAATATATAAATAACATATATGGTAAATATCTTTAAATATTATTTCATACACGAGGGTTTATTTGTAGCATAAATACTTAGAAGTGAAATTTCTGGGTCAAAGGGTATGCACGTTTTTAATTTAGAAAGGTGTTGCCAAATTGTTCTCTATAGTTATATCAGTTTTATTCCTGTCAGTAATGAATGAGGGTGTCTGTTTCCACCACAGCTTTGTCAGCATAATTATTAAGTTTTTGATCTTTGCTTAGCTGATTGTGAAATATGGTATCTTATTGTAGTTTTCATTTGCACTGCTGCTAATAATGAAGGTTGAACATTTGTCCATATGTTTAAGAGCCATTTGTATTTATGTTTTCTTTTCTGGTCCTATTTTTCCATGACTGTGTTAATCTTTTTCTTATTGATTATATAAGTTTTTTATTTAAAAGATATTATTCCTTTGTAGTAATATTCAGGGCAGTTTTTTTCAATTTACTTTTTTCTTTGGATTTTGTTAATCATGGGCATTTTATTTCTTGTCCATGTAGAATTTTTAATTTTTATTTTTATGTAGCAAAATTTATCAATCTGTCTTGGAAGAAGTACAGCCAGAGTGCTCCTTAGAAGCAGATACGGTGAGACTTCGTCTCATGTACTTTGGATATGTTATCTGAAGGGACAGTCCCTGGAGAAGGACATCATGCTTAGTAAAGTAGAGGGTCAGCAAAAAAGAGGAAGACCTTCAACGAGATGAATTGACACAGTGGATACAACAACGGGCTCAAATATTGCCAACGATTGTGAGGATGGCACAGGGCCAGTCAGTGTTTCCTTCTGTTGTACATCGGGTCATTATGAGTAAACACCAACTTGAAGGCACCTAACAACATCATACTGAGAATGTCCATCCATATTGTGAGCTTCTAAAAATATTCTCATGTTCCTCCTCTATGTCCCATAGTGCAATTATGGCTTTTTCCTTTACGTTTAATTATTTGATCCACCGGAATTTATTTTGATTTGAGGTATAAAGTCCAGGTCTAGCTTATGTTTTTTTCTCCAAGTGGCTATGGCATCCCAAATGGTTTTCCAATACCACTTATTGAATAATCCATCCTCTTTATTTCTATATTCCCATTTGTTTGTGGGACTTTTTCTGAATTTTCTATTCTAATCCACTGATCTGTAAGATTATCTTTTATGCTCATATAGAATCTAAGACTATATAAGGTAAAGATTATTTTATAATATTTCTAGCACACAAAGCCAAAAAATGATACTAAGTATGAAAACAAAAACTGATGTACAGAACCTCTAATGAAATGACTTTTTGAAAATGAAAATTTGAACACTGCAGATTGTTACTGATAAGAAAACAGAGTTTAACCCCAAGAAAATTTAGCTGTATTATCTGAGATGTAGTGGTTTTTAATAATATTAACATATTTAATGGGTAGCCAGGGATCAGCAGAGTGAAATATGACTTTAGTGCTCTGCTGATTAGAAGCAGTCCAGATGAGAACCTCTGATGGAAGGAAGCTACAGTAAGGAAGACTGCTTTGAACTGTTTTAGCCTAGGAACCTTGAGATAAAATCACCCAAGCCATTTATGTCTAACTTTGCCCTTCAGGCAACTCCGTCCCATAAATTTCTGAGTGGGCCAGTGACCCAGATTACAGCAGTGTTTTTCATTCTAAATTAATAAATGAACATTATATAGGAGTTTCGTTTTCACAAGTTTATCCCAGAGAGGCTCGTTAATTTCCCTATAAGAGCAAAATCAGCTTTCTGTTGTGCAAAATGTGAGGACTAGATCTTGACTGAAGTGACCGAAATGAAGTTCTGCCCCCAGTGGCTCTGCTGAGCCTCTGCCCAGCAGCCTTTGATGGCAACTCTGCTCTGTCTCCACACTCTGACTGTGGCAAGGCCAGGAACACATTTTGTTCACTGCCCATCCCTTGTCTCCCCTACCCTGAATTTTAGTTTCTGTTCTTCAGTGTTTATTTCATAGACTAAAATGAGTCTAAGTCCCAGGAAAAGTGAAAAGAGGAGTGTATATTATCTGTATTACAAATTGTGAAATTATTTGTCAGAAAGCAAAACTTGATGGACTCATAAAATAAAATTATTTCTATGCAGAAAATACCTCAGATAGAATAAAAAAGTACAGTAAGTGATTGTCTGACATAAATAAAGGCGTGTCTGCCATATATCTTAAAACACAGGGCCTTAATATTAAGGGGCCAGAAGCAATCTACTTTATATTTAAAATATCAAGTGAATGTTATCTGCACTATTATGAATATTTAAACAGCACTACTGCTTCTCAATATATAACACATGCAAACATACCACATCATTTTTATTACCAAAAAGGAAAAAATAATTAAAACTATAAAAAGCTGTTCTTAGTGTCATTTTAATGTGTGTTTGTTATTGCCATTTATCTTCAAGAGATAATATGAAAAATAAATTGAGAAATAATGCATCAGTAGGTGATAAATTTTATTCATAGCAAACTGTTTTAAAAATCACTGTTGTTTTTCGTCCAAGAGAAACAAGAAAGATGTATCTATTATGTACCTGTTTTGTGTTTACATCATTTAAAAAAGTAAAGCTTTGCTATTTTCCCCAAATTGTCAATTTAGTGTACATTTTTGTATGATTCCATCTTACTCAGTTTTTTTAAGCATAAGGAAGAATTTTATTCATTTTAATTAATGCATATATGAGAGAATTTCTCTTTCTCCGATATGTACTTACTTTATTGGCACACACAGATTCTTCACTCTTGAATCTGACAAATTAGCAATTGTAGTTCAAAGACTGAGCTTCTTGTTTCCTTACATGTTAACTGTAGTTGGCTGAGGGGCCCTGAGGGTGGGAGAGCTGCAGAAGAGAGAGATTGACAGTTTGGGTTTTTAAAAGGTGAGTTTAGCTAAGGTTAAGGAATGCTTTTTACCTTACGCTTAACCCCACCTCAGGCTTTTCTGTAACAGCTACCAGACTAAGTTCTTGGATGTCTGAGTAGGAGAAATTCTAGTCTCTGTCTAAGTTTAGATACCAGCGTACTGTGTTTTCTCTTTTTCTCAGAGTGCTCCAAAGAAGACTGTCATTGGGAAATGGATAAATGACAAAGTGATAGGTTCAACAGCGCTTCCTCTTAGTACATTTGGGAATATCAGCTTTCCACTGTGATAGATAAAAGCAGTTTTTTGAAAAGGAAAAAAAACTGAATTTTAAATTAAAAAATAACAAAACACACATGGTCCAAGAATAAAATGCTTCTTGACATATTACTTGAAAAAGAGCATGCTATAACATTGTGTCTCTTTTATAACAGATACGAGATACGGAAAAGAAAAACACAAAAACAGAAAACTATGTATTAGAAACCGATGAAAGGAAATATGTAAAAAGTGACCAATGTGTGCAGTAGGCTCATAGGAGTCTTTTTCTTTTTTCTGAATTCCTTTTTTTTTTTTTTTAATGAACATGTATTGCTTACATAATAATGAGGTGAAAGGAAAACTCTGTTCTTTGGATATTTGATACTTTTAGAGAGAGAGGAAAAGAAGTAATAAAAAGGAATTAAAATAAGACAAACGTAATAAACAGCTTTCTCTTTTAAAAAATGTTGGTATGACAACTTATTTTTAACATTATACTTGTTAGGTTGAGAGTGTTAAGTTTCACTAGGCTAGGGAGTTTATCTATTTAATATGTTTCATATAACAAAGAATCCAGCTCATTCCCAGCTACTGAATAGCTTGTGATTATTATTTGTGGCTTCCTTTGGAGATTTTCTCCTCAGAGTTTTTTTTCCCATTCCCTGTGGAATAGCTGACTTTGATTGTTGTTAGAAAAGTTTGTGTTATTTTTAACTGATATCTACACTATTAAAAAATACTGATTTTATGTAGTTGAATTTCTAGCTTCATGTTGGATAGCTGTCATATGCATGGCCACATAAGCATGATGTCTGTATGCTAATATGCTTTCTTAATCTTTAATACACTATATTTTAATAATATAGGAATGCCAAGCTACAGAACAGCAAAGAAAAGGTCATTTTTTATTCATGTACCACCGAATGTACCTTCTGCTTGTAGCTCATTATACATGCAGTTGAGCCCAATTTTTTAAAAGTGGAAAGCATATGAAATTAAACCACAAGTTTCACAACTGATGTTCCTTTTGTGAAAGGAGTGCTCTCCATCTTTCAATTTTATTTATTCTGACTGCTGGTTACTCATTTGTGTTTCTCTTTCTCTATTATAGTCAGAATTTCTAATCCCATATCAAGCAGAAGGCTGCCACTTTTCATCAGAGAAGAGGCAATAAACATGCATCACACTTATATATGCGGGCTTTCATCTGGGGAGCTCAAAGTGTTTTATACATAAGTAGCATTTCCCCTGCCTTTTTTTTTTTTTTTCCAAGTAGGAAAAATGAAGCCTAGAGAGCTTAAAGGACTTAGGGAAGCCCACACCTACAACTAAAATTGTGATTTTAATTAAACATATAACTGTGGAAATATTCAGGATTCCTTGAGCTGGATATCAGTTTATATGCTCTTGGAAGAGTAACAAAATTGCAGAGAGTAGAAATTGATACTACTAGCACAACCTTCTCACAGCCTAGTTAGGTGCAGTGGTGACATGATGTTTTGAAAATGAGGTCTAATGTAGACAATTTTATGAACATGACTATTCATTTAATGCCTTTAAATATCAAAATTATAAAAATAACTCAGCTGGAAAAAATGTTTAAAGGATCAAACTTTTGAAAGATTTCTGATTGTGGGTTAAAGGGCCAGTGAAAGGGCTGCATATTGGATGGGGGGGTTGTCTAGCCAGGACAGCAGAAAAGACTGGTTCTCAAGAATGACCCACTCCTTCATGTGGTCTTTTTTAATTTCCGAAGACATAGAGCATCTTAAGGGTACTAGATCAAATGAAGTTAATTAGTTGTAAAAGTATAAGTAAGAGATTAATAGGAAATAGGGAAATTATATGCATATATATATGTGTATATATCTATATCTATCTATGTATATATAGTTTTTGTTGTGTGTTGTTAAGTTGATTCTAACTCACAGTAATAGTATAGGACAGAGTAGAACTGCCTCATAGGGTTTTCTAGGCTGTAATCCTTACGGGGCAGCAGATCACCAGGTCTTTTCTCCAGCAGAGCTGCTGGTGGGTTCCAACTGCTGACCTTTTGTTTAGCAGCCGACTACTTAATCTTTGTACCACCAGGGCTCCTAATGTAATACGTCCTTTGATTTTTTGACTGCTGCTTCCATGGGCATTGATTGTGGCGATCCAAGTGATCCAAGTAAAATGAAATCCTTGACAACTTCAGTCTTTTCTCCATATATCGTGGTGTTGCTTATTGGTCCAGTTGTGAGGATTTTTTCTTTTCTTTATGTTGAGGTGTAACCCATACTGAAGGCTGTAGTCTTTGATCTTTATCAGTAAGTGCTTCATGTCCTCTTCACTTTCAGCAGGCAAGGTTGTGTCATCTGCAAATCGCAGGTTAGTAGTGAGTCTTCCTCCAATCCTGATGCTACGTGCTTCTTCATAAAGCCCAGCGGATTATTTGTTCAGCATACAGACTGAATAAGTATGGTGAAAGGATACAACCCTGACGCACACCTTTCCTGACTTTAAACCATGCAAGATCCCCTCGTTCTATTCGAATGACTGCCTCTTGGTCTAAGTACAGGTTCTGCATGAGCACAATGAAGTGTTCTGGAATTCCCATTCTTCACAATGTTATCGGTAATTTGTTATGATCCACACAGTTGAATGCCTGTGCATAGTCAATAAAACACAGGTAAACATCCTTCTGGTTTTCTCCGCTTTCAGCCAAGATCCATCTGACATCAGCAGTGATATCCCTTGTTTCAGTCCTCTTCTGAATCTGGCTTGAATTTCTGGCAGTTCCCTGTCGATGTGTTGCTGCAACTGCTTTTGAATGATCTTCAGCAAAATTTTACTTGTGTATGATATTAATGATATTGTTTAATGATTTCCTCATTCTGTTGGATCACATATCTTTGGATTGAGCACAAATAGGAATCTTTTCCAGTTGGTTGGCCAGGTAGCTGTCTCCCAAGTTTCTTGGCATAGACGAGTGAGCACCTCCAATGCTGCATCCATTTGTTAAAACATCTCAATTGGTATTGCCTTACCTCCTGGATCCTTGTTTTTTGCCAATGCCTTCAGTGCAGCTTGGACTTCTTTCTGCAATACCATTGGTTCTTGATCATATGCTACTTCCTGAAATAGTTGAACATTGACCAGTTCTTTTTGGTACAGTGACTGTGTATTCCTTCCAACTGCTTTTGATGTTTCCTGCATCATTCAGTATTTTACCCATAGAATCTTTCAATACTGCAACTCAAGGCTTGAATTTTTTCTTCAGTTCTCTCAGCTTAGGAAATGCCGAGCGTGTTCTTCCCCTTTGGTTTTCTAATTCCAGGTCTTTGCACATTTCATTGTAATATTTGACTTTGTCTTCTCGAGCTGCCCTTTGAAATCTTCTGTTCAGCTTTTTTACTTCCTCATTTCTTCCATTCACTTTAGCTACTCTACATTCAAGAGCAAGTTTCAGAGTCTCTTCTGACATCCCTTTTGGCCTTTTCTTTCTTTCCTGTCTTTTTAATGACCTTTTGCTTTCTTCATATATGATGTTCTTGATGTCTTCCCACAACTCATCTGGTCTTCAGTCATTAGTTTTCAGTGGGTTGAAGCTATTCTTGAGATGGTCTCCAAATTCAGGTGAGATACATCCAAGGTCATATTTTGGCTCTTGTGAACTTGTTTTAATTTTTTTCAGCTTCAACTTGCATATGAGCAATTGATGGTTTGTTCTGCAGTCAGCTTCTGGCCTTGTTCTGAGTGATGATACGGAGCTTTTCCGTCATCTCTTTCACAGATGTAGTTGGTTTCATTCCTGTGTATTCCATTTGATGAGGTCTGTGTGTGTACTCACCATTTATGTTATTGAAAAAAGGTATTTGCAATGAAGAAGTTGTCTGTCTTGCAGAATTTTGTCATGTGATATCCAGTGTTGTTTCTGTCACCAAGGCCATATTTTCCAGGTACCAATCCTTCTTCATTTCCAGCTTTCACATTCCAATTACTGGTAATTATCAATGCATCTAGATTGCATGTTTGATCAATTTCAGACTGCAGAAGTTGGTAAAAAATCTTCAATTTCCTCATTTTTGGCATTAGTGTCTGGTGCATAAGTATATGTATATTAAAAATCATTCTCTGTGTATGATGAAAATACTTAATTTCCCCACCAAATTATTCTTATAAAATTTAGAATAACTCCTGGGTGTTGTAAATTCCTGCCAATAATGAACTTTGGGGAAAATGGTGGGTTTCATGCTCCAAATCACAGCCTGACCACGATGTTTGAGATAGTTCCCTTTGGAGAACAAATATAGCAAAGTAAGAGGGCAGAACAATAACGTCCTGAGGCAGCATTCTGCAGTGCCCCTGGCTAATCCTCCTTAGCCTTCTGCCTGGCAGCCCTGGATCAGACCAACAGAGACTGCCAGAACATGCTGTCTGGGGTGTCTCTGACATGTCTCCCTACTGAGGCATTATAGCCAAATCTGGACAAGTGCATCACTCATTAGCAGACCAGACAGTTTCCAAGGTCCTATGACTTTAGAGCATGTTCTCTATCCCTCTAGGCGGTTGCTTCTTCATATGTAAATGGAAAAGGAAGATGAGACCCTTTACGCCCCAGCCATCTTTAATATTCTAAGAGATTATGTCATTTAACCTCATCTGTCCTGAGACTATTCCCTTCTCTATACCTTTAGAATAATGTACCACAAGTCTGTAACTTGAGAAGAATGCCCTAAAGGTCCCACTATCTGGTAAAATTATTGTAAGGGAAAAGCACACGGTAGTCCATACTTACAGATGATTTTCAGAGTCAAGTGTGAAACATCAGAAGTTGTTCTATGGAATATTAATAGGTCTTATACTTGGGAAACAGTCAAACCAAGTGAACTGGGCTTTGTTCTGCAATACTGCTCAGGGCTTTTTCTGTACTTATATGTGTTGCGATCCCAAAGAGCCAAAGGTTCCAGAATGCAGTGTTTTTTTAACTGATTTGAGTGAAGTCCTTCTTTTTTGTGTTCAAAGTCTCTGCACTCTGGGAAATGGTGCTTTTGACTGTTGTCTATCCATAGACCTATTCAGCTAAACAATCACAAATATACTCTTCCTGGGAGTAATCCTCCTCCTAAAATCTGCCATTCTTCTTTTATTCTCCAGGGGCAGCTTCTGTAGAAGTGCCTCAAGGCATTGGACTAGGTGTTCAGTATTAGGAAGACGTATAGGAATATCAGAATAAAGAACCTACAGACCTGGCCCAAGTTTATGTGATGTTTGGATTCATTCCCCTTTTCCCTTACTCACAGACTAAAATGTAGCAAATATTTTAGCTTCCAAATTATTTCTACCTTTGAATTTTTTTCTCTTTGGGAAAGAGCATAAACTTTGTTATCATGCCGGACTCAGTTTAAAGCTGCCACTATTAGATATGACAAGTCAGACCCCTGTCGAAATGAGCTTCTGTTTCCTCTTTTGTAAAATGCAGATGATAAAATGCAATTTAGAGGGTATTTCACAGAATTAAGTAAGTAAATACTTGGCCAATTATCAGATCTTGAGTCCTCTCGATGTTACCTTACTAGTAGCCCTCAAGTCCGTTCTTTCTCATGGCCACCCCATGGGTGTCAGAGTAGACATGTGCCCCACAAGGTGTTCAAGGGCTGACTTTTCAGAAGTAGATCGCCAGGCTTTTCCTCTGAGCACCTATGGATGGATTCAAACTGTCAACCTTTCCTTAGCAGCTGAGCACATTAGCCACTTGCATCACCCAGGGACTCTTCACTAATGTTAGTTCCCTTTATTCTTTCATTGACTGCAGAGAGATTCCAGAGCTAGGAGCTTAGTAACCTGCTCCCAATTCCATAACTAACTCATCACTAACTAGTTCAACATCCTCAGGCCCCAGACTTAGTTTCCCTATATCTCAGTTTCTTCATTTATCAAATGAAGATAAAATCACCTCACAGGGTGGTTTTCAGGATAAAAACTGAGATAAAAAATGTGTGATTAATTTTGGAAGATTAAAAAAAGTACCAATTAATACTTAGTAGTAGTAAAATTATTATTGGCTGTTAGTTAACAATGAAAGTTTTTCGTTTCCAGTGAAATATCTATTGTAATGGGATTATTGAAAAACCATACTATTTTAACAAAATCCCCTAGGACAGATTTAAGAATAAGTACTGAGCCTCTTGTTTTCTGTCTTACATGGGAAGATTTCTATACTTTTACAAGTTTTTATTTTTTATTTTTTTTATTGTACTTTAGGTGAAGGTTTACAGAACAAATAGTTTCTCATTAATCTGTACACATTGTTTTATGACATTGGTTAACAACCCCATGACATGTCAACACTCTCCCTTCTCAACCTTGGAGGACCTTTTTTTTTTTCGGTGAAAATATACATAGACAAAGATACACGATTTCAGAAATTTCTGCATGTACAATTCAGTGACATCAATTACATTCTTCTAGGGTTTATATACTTTTAAACATTTGTTTACTTTTTTTTTTTTTATCTTCTGCCGCACAGCTGTAAAAGGTTTAGAGTTTTTGAAGATTGTGCGTTTAATTTTTAGCTGAATTGTGTAGAGATCAAATCCATGCATTGGAAAGCCTCCAAAAAGAGAATTTATATTGCTTGGGGAGATCAAGTTGAAAATTTATAAGTCCTCGGGACCATTAAATGAGAAAGATGTGAAAAGTATGTTTTAGAGAAGCTTAAAAACTACATTTTCAAACTATGGGAAACTTATTCTCTGTAGGTTCTTACATGAAAATCATACTGTTTGTTTTTTCTGTTACATTTAAGATATGCCATTATTAAATCTATTAATTTCACAATGCAAAGATACTGTTAGCATTGAAATTTTGTTCAAGTTATTTTTAAGTATTTTCTGTTGAAATTAATTTCTGATGTAAAATTTTTAATAGTTTAGTACAAAAAGTTTAAGTCTTTTTTTCTTCTGTAAACTAGATTCTTTATCCTGAGGCAAACATTTATCTTACATATTCAAACACTTTTTTGCCTAAGTTTTTCATTTGTATTATTTTACATCTTTGAGTAGACTAATGGGTTTGAAGCCATTTGCAAAGTGTTTTTGGGTGATGGATAGGTTACCTGTCTTTTTTGTTAAACCTCTGTTTCCTCATTGTACATTTAGGAGAGAGATCAAGATTACTTGGATGTCTGTAAAGCCCTGGCTGCTTATTCTCTGTACTGCAGCTCTGCATAGTTCACTTTCAAAGTGAGAATAGTTATATGCACATTTTGTAATTTCCTGTAGGAGTTATATGTCTCGGCAGGAAAAATCTTAAAAATTATATTCTTGAGGAAAGATCTCCAAGCATGTAAATAATTGATAACATTGCATCCTTTCTAAGATGCTTAAATTGATGACATTTTGAGAGCTCACAGATCAGGCTTCTATTTTCATGCCATAAATGATGGTGGAGACTACTCCTTAGCTAGTGTTATGGATTGAATTGTGTTCCCAAAAAATATGTGCTAGAGTCCTGATCCCTATACCTGTGGATATAATCCTGTTTGGAAATAGGTGTATGGTGTGTCCTAAACCTGATTACTTCAGAGTAATGTAAGGAGCAAATAAGACACAGAGACAAGCAAGCACAAAGGGGTAGATGCCATGTGAAGATTGTGAAGGAACTGAGGAACTTGGGACTACAGAAGCTGAGACAGGGATATTCCTTTAGAGCTCACAGAGGGAGAAAGAGAGCTTTCCCCTAGAACTGGTACCCTGAATTCAGACTTTTAGCCTCCTAAACTGTGAGAAAATAAATTTCTGTTAGTTATAGTCACCCACTGTGGTATTCCTGTTACAATAGCACTAGGAAACTAAGCTAGTTTTCTTGAAGGCCACTGTAAAGTGTATGAGTCCATGAATTTCTACATTAGGTTCCATTTTTAGCCACAACATAATATCAGTACCAACTCATGAGGGCTGCCTGCATCTCACTGAGAGCTGTCATTTCTTATCTGCATCAACATTTTACGGTTGACTACTTTGCATACCTGTAAAACTCACCACTATTTCGCTGGGAGTAATAGAACCAGCATATGCACTAATTATATCTGAGATCATATTAGGATTTGCTAATTTGCATATAACCAATCACAGTAAAGGGGTGAACACACCTAGGACCACCAATTATAAAAAACTTATTCTCCCCTTCTTAGAGTAAAAAACATTGGTCTCACAGTGATTAAAATGCTCGGCTACTAACTGAAAGGTCAGCGGTTTGAATCCACTAGCCACTCTGAGAGAGAAGGATGTGGCAGTCTACTTCCGTAAAGATTTACAGCCCTGGAAATCCTATGGGACAGCTCTGCTCTTTCCTGTAGGGTTGCTGTAAGTCAGAATTGACTCGGTGGCAGTGGAAATACAAACTTTCTTAGTTCAATGGACTTGCTTCCACTGCGAGTTCATACTGTTCCTCTCCTCTCTGCAGCACTTGAAAGGCAAGTCTCTAGTCAGAGGTTCTGACATGTCTCAAATGGAGAGTTGCCAGGGAAAGAGTGAGCAGCCATATCCGTGAGACAACTAAAGGACCAGTATAGACATGTACCTAGAGGTTAAGCTAAAAAATCAGTGCCCATTGAGTTGATTCTGACTCATGGCAACTCCATGTGTGTGAAAGCAGAACTGTGCTCCACAGGGTTTTCAATGGCTGATTTTTTGGGAGTAGATTGCCAGGCCTTTCTTTCAAGGTGCCTCTGGGTGGATGCAAGCCTCCAACCTTTTCGTTAGCAACTGAGCATGTTAACTATTTGCACCACCCAGGGACTCCAGAGGTTAAGCTACGGTGGCCTTTACCCTACCTCAAAGGAATATATGTGCGGTATGTGAAAATTAATAGGAATATTTTTTTAGTTGAACTTAAGATGAAGGTTTACAGAACAAATAGTTTCTCATTAAACAGTACACATATTGTTTTATGACAATAGTTAACAACCCCATGACATGTCAACACTGTCCCT
>NW_004443983.1:14471862-14473576 GCF_000243295.1 Trichechus manatus latirostris
ATTTTTCTCCAGCTCTGTCCGGGACCCTCTGTTGTGATCCCTGTCAGAGTAGTCAGTGGTGGTAGCCAGGCACCGTCTAGTAGTACTGGACTCAGTCTGGTGGAGGTTGTGGTAGTTGTGGTCCATTAGTCCTTTGGACTAATCTTTCCCATGTATCTTGTTTTCTTCATTCTCTCTTGCTGCCAAAGGGGTGAGACCAGTGAAGTATCTTAGATGGCTGTTCACAGGCTTTTAAGACCCCAGACGCTACTCACCAACGTATAATGTAGAACATTTTCTTTATAAACTATGTTATGCCAGTTGAGCTAGGTGTTCCCAGAGACTGTGGTCCCCACAGCCCTCCGCCCAGCGATTCAGTCCCTCAGGCAGTTTGGATGTGTCTGTGGAGTCTCCATAACCTTCCCTTGTACAAGTTGTGCTGGCTTCCCCAGTATTGTGTACTGTCTTATCCTTCGCCAAAGTTACCACTTATCTATTGTCTATTTACTGTTCCCCCACCCCACCCCTCCCATCCCTTGTAACCAACAAAGATAGATTCTTTTTGTGTGTAAACTCTTTGAGTTTTTACAGTAGAGGCCTCATACAATATTTGTCCTCTTGTGATTGACTTATTCACTCAGCATAATGTTCTCCAGTTTCATTCATGTTATGAGATGCTTCACTGATAGATCATTGTTCTTTATCATTGCATAATACTCCACTGTGTGTATGCACCATAGTTTGTTTATCCATTCTTCTGTTGATGGGCATTTAGGTTGTTTCCATCTTTTTGCAATTGTGAACAAAGCTGCAGTGAACATGTGTGTGCATATGTCTATTTGTATGACGGCTGTTATTTCTCTGGGATATATTCCTAGGAGTGGGATTGCTGGCTTGTATGATATTTCTATTTCTAGCTTTCTAAGGAAGTGCCATATCATTTTCCAAAATGGTTGTATCATTTTGTATTCCTTCCAGCAGTGCATAAGAGTTCTGATTTCCCCGCAGCCTGTCCAACATTTGTTATTTCCAGTTTTTTTGATTTGTGCCAGTAATGCCGGGGTGAGGTGGTATCTCATTGTGGTTTTAATTTGCATTTCTCTAACGGCTAGTGATTGCGAGCATTTCCCCATGTGTCTGTTGGCCGCTCAGATGTCTTCTTTGATGAAGTGTCTGTTCATTTCCTTTGCCCATTTTTTAATAGGATTATTTGTCTTTTTGTTGTAGAGGTGTTGGATTTTCTTATAGATTATGGAGATTAGAACTTTGTCTGATTGTACTGTCCAAAAAATTTTTCCCAGTCTGTAGGTTCTCTTTTTACTCTTTTGGTGAAGTCTTTTGAAGAGGATAGGTGTTTGATTTTTAGAAGATCCCAGTTATCTAGCTTATCTTCTGGGGTTTGTGTGTTGATGATTATGGATTGTATCCTGTTAATGCCATGTATTGGGACCTGTAGTGTTGGTCCTATTTTTTCTTCTATGAACTTTATAGTTTTAGGCTTTATATTCAGGTTTTTGATCTATTTTGAATTAGTTTTTGTATATGGTGTGGGGTATGGGTCCTGTTTCGTTTTTTTGCAGATGGATATCCAGTTTTCCGGCACCATTTGTTCAAAAGACTGTCTTTTCCCCATTTGATGGACTTTGGGCCCTTGTCAAAGATCAGGTGACTGTAGGTGGATGGATTTACATCTGGGTTCTCAATTCTGTTCCATTGGTCAATGTATCTGTCGTTG
>NW_004443983.1:14473701-14491333 GCF_000243295.1 Trichechus manatus latirostris
CTTGTCTTGTTCCTGTTCTCAAGGGGAATGTTTTCAGCCTCTCTCCATTAAGAATGATGTTGGCTGTTGGTTTTGCCTAGATGCCCTTTATTATGTTGAGAAATTTCCCTTCTGTAACTATTTTATTGAGAGTTTTTATCAGGAATGTGTGTTGGATTTTGTCGAATGCCTTTTCTGCGTCAATTGAGATGATCATGTGACTCTTTTCTTTCCTTTTATTTATGTGGTGGATTATGTTGCTTGATTTTCTAATGTTGAACCCTCTGTGCATACCTGGTATGAATCCTGCTTGGTCATAGTGAATTATTTTTTTGATACGATGCTGAATTCTGTTGGCTAGAATTTTTTTGAGAAATTCTGCATCTATATTCATGAGAGATATTGGACTGTAATTTTCTTTTTTTGTGGTGTCTTTGCCTGGTTTTGGTATCACGATTATACTATCTTCAGTGATCCTCTCTGTGTTTTCTGTTTTCTCCCACTGTTCTGGAACCCTGATCACTTGCAAATTTTTGCCTTTGATTGTATCCCACATAATTCTCAGGGTTTCTTCATTCTTTTTTCTGATTTTTCCTCAAACAAGGTTGTATCCAGGTGTTTGTCTTCAGTTTCTCTGATCCTGTCTTTCATCATTTCAAACCTGCTCCTCAGCCCTTCTGTGACACCGTCCATTTCTGAAATCTTGTTGTTTATCTTTTAGATTTCTAATTGTTGTTTTTGTATGATTTCTAGTTGTGAATTTATTTTGGCATTTTGTTCCTGCATTATTTTCCTGAAGTCTTCTGTTTATTTGACTGTATTTTCCATGAATTTGTCTGCCTTTTCCATGGATTTGTCTTTTTTTCCTCATTTTTGTCTGCTTTTTGCTTCAACTTATGGATATCTCTGAATATTAGAGATTTGAATTCCCTATCAGGTAGTCCTAGTGCCTTTTCTTCTACTGGAAAGTCATCTGGTGTTTTATTTTGAACATCTACTGGAACTATCCTGTCCTGTTTTGTAAATGTTTGGATATTGTCTGCTGTCATCGGGGCATTCAGTAGTTATTTTCCTCGTTTATTGATTGTAGATTTGTTTGTTTTGTCCTGCTTTTTTTTTTATTTGGTTATGTCTGAGCAGGCAGGCTGTGTGCTTACTGTTTGCTCGTCTGTGGGCACGATGCTTTTTGCCTCCTTCTCCAATTGGCAGGGTCAGTCGCTCAGATATGGTACAGCAGGGCAGGTCTAGCTGAAGAGGAGTTTCTGGGATGGGTTGTTTGTGGCACGTAGTAGGGCCAACAAGGTGGGCTGGTAATCAGTGCAGGGCAGGTTCCGGTAGGCCGTGCCTATGCTGCTTGGGGGTGTGATGTTCAGCACATGGTGCAGGCAGGCAGGATGTTGGGGGGAGATTGTGATGTGTGGAGCTAAGATGGGTATGGGAAAGAGGAGAGAGAAGAGAGAGAAACGGAAGCCAAAAATACAAGCAAACAAAAAAGACTGCTAAGGGAGCTTGCTGTTGGAATTGAGAGATGAGAGACTGAGAAATGGAGAAAAACAAAAAGGAGAGAAAGAAGAAAAAAAGAAAAGAAAAAAATGAATAAATAAAAATTGGAAAGAAATAGAAAAACAAAGAAAAGCAAAGCCACCAGGGATCCCACTGGTGCGGCTGCACAGTCTGGGGAAGTTGCTTCCAGGCCGTGAAGTACAGCCTGGCAGAAGGGTTAGAGATGTCACTCAGCACCAGGTATTTAGGAGACAGGAAGAAAAGGTAAGTGTAGAGAGACAAGAAATTGAGTAATGAAGAAACACAAAAATGGAAAAAGAGAAAACAAAAGAAAACAAATGAATAAAGAAAGAACAAGAGAACTGCCAAAAAAAAAAACAGGGAAAAAAAACCCAAGAAAAAAGAAATGCTCTCAGGGATCCCTCTGTGCTTCTGCGCAAACTGAGGTGGTAGGTCCTAGTCATGCGTACTGCCTGGCTAGAGTGGGCTCCCAATTCAAGAAAGAAAAAGAAAACAAACAAAGAAACAATTCAAAACAAACAAACAAAAAAGCCCCGAGATCCCTCCAACACGGCAGCATGAGCCGAGAAGCAGTCCCACACTCAAACGGCACTTCACAGCCTCTCAGGAAGAAGCAAAGATGGCGCACGGAGCCAGGTATTTGGGAGAAAGGAGAGGAAGGTGGTGAGAGGTCTGAAAGAAGTCAAAAGAAGCAGAAAAGAGTAATACCAGCAGCCAACAAATGGCACTCAGGGAGCCAGCCAGTGCAGGCGGGTGGAATCCAAGCAGCACTGGAGTGAAGCCGGTGCTTTCTGGCTAAGACTTTGGCAGCAGGAAGCAGAGGAGGCCAAGTGGAGGTGAAGAAGGGTGGGGGGTGGGAAAACGTACATCACTGGTTACTGGTTGTTCTGTCTCCTGCTGGAAGCTCTGTGAGGCTGCTTTCCCATACCCCCGTTTTCTGATCTCCGATAGCAGTTCAAGATGACAGATCCATGCTACGTTAGCTGATAGGGGACCTCTGCACGTATCTCTCGTCACTCTCTGTTCTCTGTCAGTTTCTTATTCCATTCGATGCCTGGCTGAGTTCTTTATCTCTTCATTTGATGCTTAGGGTTTCAGGACTGACGTTTTCTCTGTTTGGCTTAGTTTTTCAGATCTTTGCTGTGGAGGGATGGTGTGGTTCTTCTGTCTATAGCGCCATGTTGCCTGGAAGTCAATAGGAATATTTTAACTAGATAGATTAGATAATTTTTTTGATAATCAGCCATGTTGAAACATTCTGTAACATAAATAGTTTTAGAAAACTACTTCTGATCAGTTTCCATATATTACATCAAAGCCAGTGGAGTGAGTGAATGTAACATAGGTCTTAGACTCCCCATATCTTTATCATAATGAACTTTAATTTATTTTTATTATTCTGAGTCTTTACTTCCAAACCCAATCTGAAAATGGGATTAGGACTAAACTACACCAAAAAACGCTCACAGCACTCTCCTTTTCCCCCTTCCCTCACCTCACTGTAAAAAAGTTTAGGGAATACTTGCATTTGAAAATCTTGTAAAATACAGTATATAGTCTGAAGGCTATGAGAATGTATTGGTCAATAAGTGACATTATAGAATAAAAAATAAAATAAAATTCAAATAAAAGCTTTGATTATGAATATGAAAAGTTTAGAATAAAAAATATTCCTGGTGGAGTGAAGCTTAGTTTGAAAGACAAAAAGGAACAAAGGGGTAAATCTTAAAAGATTCATTTTTTTCCCCCAAGAATAATGAAAGAGGATTTTAAGACTGAATGTCCAGCTCTCGATTTTTTAAAATTCATTTTCCATTGCAATCCACGTACCTTTCCTTTTATATACATGAGGGACTACTTTTATTTTTAAGGGTTTTTTTCCCCCTAAAAATAATCTATGTCCTTTTAAAATCTGTCACTACAAGTTCAAATTTTAAAAATCATCTTGGGAAGACTCTTCTTGTAATAATACAATAATACATTGATTATCAATAATGAGATTATTTTGTTATTTAGAAAAGAAGGAAAGTGGCATTAAATTAATGAATCTGTATCACTCTATTATTTGTTTGTCATTGTTGATGACAAACCTCAAAAAGATCTTAAGAGTTAGTCATAGTTTCCTGGTGCAGCCATAACAGAATTACCAGATGTGGGTGGCTTTAAAGAACAGAAATTCATTTTCTCACAGTTTTTGAGGCTAAGAGTCCAAATCAGGGTCTCACCCATGTCAGTTTCTTCTGTGAGCCTCTTTGCTAGTTTCTGGTGTCTGCTAGAGATCCTTGCAGTTCCTTGGTGTCCCTTAGTGTTCCTTAACGTCTGCTTTTCCCGTGTGTGGGTGTATGTCTGTTCTGGTCTTTTTATAAGTCATAAGTGATCAGCTTTAGAATCTGCTCTATGTTGGTATGACCTCATTAACATAACAAAAGAAAAACTCTATTCCAGACAGGATTACATCCACAAGTACAAGGGCCAGGAATTCAATGCATATTTTGAGAGGCACAATTCAATTGATAACATAGTTTAAATAATATTATTGCATGCTTGATATTTGAGAGTTCTACATATCTTTAAAACTGTATGACAGACTTCCACTTTTAAGAAGAGGGAGTAGGCGTACTTTTGCCTATTTCTTCCACTAAGTACAACTAAAATCCATGGACGTTATATATAAAAAAACATAAGATTACTGTCAGAAGTGGAGGGAAGAAGTAGACTGGCTAGAGACCTCAGGATCTGAGGAAGGACATGGTGGTGAGTTTCCTGAGTTTTCTTTCCACCTCATATACTTCAGACTTAGAGCTGAAGAAGCAGACAGCCTTGAAGTACCAATGGACTCAGACCAAAAAATGTCCCAACAAAAGCCTGCCTTCTCTAGCCAAAGGATTATGAAACGGACAGGTTTATGAGATAAAAAACAAAGCACTTTATACAATAACTGCTCTATTCCAGGCAAACACCACAGAAAAAACTGTGTCCCCATCCCCATCCATGCCAGCAAAGACTGAATGGGAAGCCTGGGCTTCTACCTCTCAAAGCTGTGATGAGGCACCTCAATACTCTCACTGCAGTGGTGTCAGAGAGGACCTAGTAGGGAGCCAGGACTTTGATCCCTGAGGCCAGTAACAACCTCCCTTCCTCCCACCCCCCACAGTGTTAGTGGAGGCCTTGTAGGGAGCCTGGACTTCACCCCTACCCAGGAGGAACAAAGAGGTCTTCCTACCCCATTTGGGAATTATCAGAGGAGGCCTAGTGCTAAAAGGAATGAACTGTCAACCCAGAATCCTACACCCAATGAAAATATTGTTCAGAAATGAGGTGGAAATCATGACCTTCTCAGATGAAGGAAAGCATAAGAGAATTTCTCACCAGCAAACCTACCCTCCAGGAATAGGTAAAGGAAGTTCATTAAACACAAGGGAAATGATGAAAGAAGGAATTTTGGAACATCAGGAAGAACATACTAAGCAAAAATATGAGTAAATACAATAGGATTTTCTTCTCTTGAGTTTTTCTAAATTATATTTGATGGTTGAAGCAAAAATGATAATGCTCTCTGATTTAGTTCTAAACATATGTAGAGAAAATATTTAAGACCATTATAAACGGAGCAAGGTAAAAGGATATAAAGTATAAGGTCTAACACTTCACTCAAACTGATAAGATGACAACACCAGTAGATCGTGATAAGTTATGTATCCATAATGTAATATCTAGAGCAACCACTCAAAAAGCTATACAAAGCTTTATATATGTATATGTGTATGTGTCTATATACATATATATATATAGAAAAAGGTATATCATGCAAACATAATCAAAGGAAAGCAGGAGTGGCTATTTTAATATCAGATAAAACAGACTTTAGAAAACTACCAGAGACAGACAGGAACATATATGTAATGATAAAAGGATCAACCCACCAAGATGACATAAACCCGGTTGCTGTGGAGTCAATTCTGACTAGTAGCAGCCCTATAGGACAGAGTAGAACTGCCCCATAGGGTTTCCAAGGAGCAGCTGGTGTATTCAAACTGCTGCCCTTTGGTTAGCAACTGAGCTCTTAACCACTGCACCACCAGGGATTCACCAAGAGACATACCAGAAACCAAAACCCATTGCTGTTGAGTCGATTCTGACTCATAGCAACCCTACAGGACAGAGTAGAACTACCCTATAGGGTTTCCAAGGAGTGGCTGGTGGATTCGAACTGCCAACCTTTTGGTTACCAGCCAAGCTCTTAACCACTGTGCCACCAGGGCTCCCCAAGACAACATAGCAATCCTAAATGTGTACGTATCAAATAATAGAGTTGCAAAACGTGAAGAAATTGCTGCTAGAACTGAAAAGGGAAATAGACACATCCACAATTATAGTTAAAGACTTAAAACTCCTCTCTCAACGTTAATAGAACAATTAGACCAAAAAAAAAAAAAAATCAACAAGGATATAGAAGAACTCAACAACACTATCAAGCAACAGGATCTGACTGATATTTATAGAACACTCCACCAAAGAACTGTATAGTACATATTCTTTTCAAGTTCCTATATGGCATATACCAAGCTAGACCGTATCTTGGCCATAAAACAGACCTCATGAAATTCAAAAGAATTGAAGTCCTACAGAGTGTGTTCTCTAACCTCAATGGAATCAAACTAGAAATCAAAACCAGAAAGATAACAGAAATTTCTCCATACACTCAAAAACTAAATGAGATACTTTCTAAATAACTCCTTGGTCAAAGATGATGTCTCAAGGGAAATTAAAAAAACAAACAAAAAAATCCAACTGAATGAACGTGAAAATAAACGTATCAGTACTTGTGTGATGCAGCTAAAGCAGTGCTAAAAGGAAACTTAAGCACATAAATACAGAGATTAGAAAAGAGAGAAATTTTTAAATTAATAATCTAAGCTCCCTCCTCAAGAAACTAGGGAAAAAAAGAGCAAATTAAATTGCACACAAGTAGAAGAAAAGAAATAATAACGATCAGAAATCAGTGAAATTGAAAACAGAAAAACAATGGAGAAAATCAAGGAAGCAAAGAGCTCATTCTTTGAGATCAGTAAAATTGACAATCCTCTAGCAAGATGACAAAGAAGAAAAAAGACAAATTACAAATGTCAGGAATGAAGCAGAGAATATTACTGCAGATCTTGATAATAAGGGAATACAACAAATAATTCTGCACACATAAATTAGACAACTTAGGTGAAATGGACTACTTTCTTGAAAAACACAAACTACTCCAACGCACCCAATATGAAATATATGCTGTCTATAAAAAACTCACTTTATATGTAACAATAATTTGAACAGTTCTGACATAGCCATTGGTGGTTCAATGATTGAATTCTCACCTTCCATGCAGGAGTCCCTGGTTTGATTCCCAGCCAATGCACCTCATGCACAACCACCACCCACCCATCTGTCATGGTGGATTCTGTGTTGCTATGATTCTAAACAGGTTTCAGCAGAGCTTCCAGCCTAAGGTGGACTAGAAGAAAGGCCTGGCAGTCTATTTCTGAAAATCAGCCAGTGAAAACCCTATGTATCACAACAGTCTGATATGCAACCAATCATGGGGATGACACAGGACTGGCAGCATTTCATTCTGTTGTACATGAGGTAACCATGAATTGAGGGCTGACTCAATGGCAGCTAACAACAACAAAACAGATTAGTGGTTGACAGGGGTTGGTGGTAGAAGAGAAGTAGGTGTTGCTATAAAAGGGCAACACGAGGGATCCTTGTGGTGGAAATGCCCTGTATCTTGATTATATCAATGTCAGTATCCTTATTATGATACTGTTCTAGGGTTTTGCAAAATGGAACCATTGCTGGAAACTCTGCAGTGGGTACATGATATTTCTCCATATTATTTTTTCCAACTGCATGTGAATCTATAATTATCTCAAAATAAAAAATTTAATTAAAAACTGTATGACTGAATGGATAGAGAAATGAATAGATATATAATAGAGCAAGTATAGTAAAGTTAGTGGTAGAATCTAGGTGTTGGGTATAAAGGTATTCACTGTAAAATTCTTTCACTATTGCTGTGTATTTAAAAAATTTCATAATAAAATATTGGGCAGAAAGTGAAATTTCAGAATTTTGGGTTATATAAGGAAATAGTGTACATAGGTAAGAAATTAAAGTTTCTTAGCATGATTTTGACTTGACAATTACATTGTGACATGAGAAATTCTTTTTCTTTAACACTCAATCATGAAAGTTGATTAAACATGAGCCTCCTTTTGTGAACTCATCTTGAGAATTTTAATAAGCAATACTAAAGAAAAAAATCTTAAAATATTATACGAACATGTATTTCCCGATGTAGAAGTATTTAATAATAATAATAGCAGAAACCCTGGTGGCGTAGTGGTTAAGTGCTAAGGCTGCTAACCGAAAGGTCAGCAGTTTGAATCCACCAGGCAGTCCTTGGAAACTCGTGGGGCAGTTGTACTCTGTCCTGTGGGGTCGCTATGAGTCGGAATCGACTTGACAGCAACAGGTTTGGTTTGGTTTTTTTAAATAATAATAGCTACCAGTTGAAAGAATAATTAAGCACTTATATGATGCCCTCTACATCTGTTATTTAATCCTCACAACAACCCTATGAAGTCATTATTTCCATTTTATATTATTAAGGGAGTAGAACATAGAGGTTAAATAACCTGGTCCGTGGTCACACATCAAGAGACAGTAACCAGATTTAAGCCAAGGTCTTTGATTCCAAATTTTGTGCATAATGCTTCCCATTCACTGCTATAGTGTTAGAATTTTATAGCTCCTTTATTGCTCAAAATATGTAAACCAAATCACTTCTACAGTACCTAGTCTGCATTCCACCTTTATATTCTTACATACCTAATGTCAGTCAACTTCCACGTTAAAAAAAAAAAACTCATGTCCACAAAGCATCAGGACATATCTCCTTATTCCCGTAAATCATTTGGCAATTCACTTGTTTTGAAAGAAACAAACATATTGAATCCAAACCAATTTATGAATATGTAAGAAATATAAAGTTTTAATCATTCAGGAAATAATTGTGTAAAAATTATATTATTCATGCTGCTTTGTAACTTTTTCTTTTAACTCAACAGTATTACCTGAAATTTTTCCATGTCAGTGAAAATATGTATATTTGTATTTCATGCCTGCATCTAGATAACATAATTTTTTTGTTTTTTTAGTATCCTGCTTGTGTTTGCAATAGTAGAATTTCTAATTTCAGGGTCACAGGACATATGCATTGAAAATTTTCTTAGGTTTTTTTTTTGTTGTTCTTTAGATGAAGGTTTACAGAGCAAATTAGTTTCTCATTAAACAATTAATACACATATTGTTTTGTGACATTGGTTGCCAACCCTATGACATGTCAACACTCTCCCCTTCCCAACCCTGTGTTTCTTAGTTTTGTTCACTCTATATCACTAGGATCTAGTATATCCCTAGGTCATGTATCATGGTCCATAAGTAGGTAAATGAAAGAATGAATAATACCAGACCACACTGCAGAATGGTTGTGCTAATTTATGCTCCCACCAAGTGTGTAATTATCTGTTTCCCCACATCCTTCCCACAGCAAGGGATGAAAGCTGACAACTAATTTCAAAGTGTCTTTTTTTTTTTTTGTAAATAAGCTGCTTCTAGACTGAGGATAGGAGACCTGTTTGTACAGTGGTTAAGTACTAACGAAAAGGCTGCTAACCGAAAGGACAGTGGTTCAAGCCCTCGAGCAGCTCCATAGGAGAAAAGACCTACTAATCTGTTTACCAAACCCATTGCTGTTGAGCCAGTTCCAACTCATAGCGACCCTGTAGGACAGAGTAGAGCTGCCACATAGGGTTTCCAAGGAGCGGCTGGTAGATTCAAACTGCTGACCTTTTGGTTAGCAGCCATGCTCTTAACCACTGCTCCACTCTAGAGCTCCATCTGCTAAAGGTTACAGCCTAGGGAACAGTAAGGGGTACTTGTGCTCTGTGAAATAGGGTCACTTTGGAGCCCTGGTGGTGCAGTGGTTAAGAGCTACAGCTGCTAACCAAAAGGTCAGCAGTTCGAATCCACCAGCTGCTCCTTGAAAACGCAACGGGGCAGTTCTGCTCTGTCCTATAGGGTCACTATGAGTTGGAATCGACTTGACGGCAATAGGTTTAGTTTTTGATTTTTATGAGTTGGAATCGACTCCACGGCACACAACAACAGACTGAGGATAGAAGCACCAAATGATCAAAGATTCAAATCAGTGACCACGCTTGGGGAGACTTCCAGACAGTCCACTGCATTCTTGAAGAGGCAGTGTCTGATTTCTGAAAACTTATTAGTAATCCAAGATTTTATTATTATGCCAAAATATTTACTTCTCATAATTTTGAAAAAGTTAAACTATAGTATAAAGTTTTCTGTTTTGTTTCCCAAGATATAAAGTAATATGTTTCAACATTTTTACTGTTTTCTAAATGAACAAACAGTGTCATTTTAAAATTTATGATGATGAGGAATTCTGGCATGGAGCCTTAGGCACTAATTATGTATTCATTTTATGCTGATGTGCTGCTTTGTTGTGTTTTCCAACAACCTTGAGATGGGGCTATAATTAAATCAAATCTATAACAAAAGTATTTTTTATTGACATCAATTTTTTTTTTTTTTCCTACTCTAACTTATTACAACATACAAATCAGGATTTGGGGTAGCTTTCTGTGGTTACATTATTATCCTCAAAATGTGTGAATAAGACTCAGAATTATGCTAGGGCTAATATTTATCTGTACAATATGAAGACTTAAAATTTTTAGCAGGAAAAGGTATTTAAATTGTGGTACTTTATAATAGTGGCTTTGAATATTTTACATAGTTTTACTTTGGGAAGGGAGCTTATTTTAAGCATTGTTTCTCCTTTTACAGCAAAGTTAAGAGTCTTCTCATTTTCTTAAAACTAGTAAAATGAACATTTACTTTCATTTTAAGTTATTGCCAATTCTTTTGTTCAGTAGGCAGAAGATAAATAAATAACTTGTTATAGCTGTAGTAGTCACTGAATCTAGTTGATACCAGTACATTTTATTTTACATATATATATATATATTTTTTGTTTTTTTTTTTGTCAAATGCAAAACACAGCTTTTTGCAATTTGGAAAGGCCCGTATCTTCTAGATTATATTTATTGAGATTATGCTTGTTGTCACATAATCTTCATTATTAACTTCCAATCATCTGATCATTTTCTCAATTTATACTGCTTGAATCTTATACTATGAAGTAATTTAAAGAGTTGAAATAATATTTTGAACAGGAATTTAAAACAAATAATCTTTCAACTTCATTAACTTAAGAAAGGAATCCAAAAAGTTTTATTAAAGAACAACAACTAACTTGTAATGTAGTAGAAGCCCCTCTTTTCTGCCCTGATGAGAATTAGTACTTCTTCATTTAAAGAGTTAAAAGGATAGATCATAAAATAAAATGTTTAGAGAATTTATATCATTTAAAACTGTATGTGTGTCCATTTATTCACTAGTCTTCTGAAGGACCAAGACCTTTTCTATGTATATGAGCATGGTGATGGGATTTCATATCATCTTTCTTACGTAAACCACACCTTCTTTGCATCATCAAAGATTTCCAGTTTTTAGTACATTAAAGTGGAGTGAGCCCTAAGATACTTGTGAAGCCATTTAAGTGTAGAATACTGCTAAATTTTATAACCTTTTCCTCAAAGTTTTACAATTTTCTCACTCACATCTAATTCAAAAGCATTTTAAGTGAGTTGCCTTCATCAAATATACCAAAAGCATTCAGTGTAGTTTTTATGGAAATAATCATCTTCTTTTCACTTTCACATTTCATCATTTATTATAACGTTTAAGTAAACTGCATAATTAAAAGAACAAATATGACTGGCATAAACGGATTTGAGAGCAAACACAACTAAACCTGGCAAGTAGAAAGCCAACACTGGGACTAGTAGCCAAGTGAGCATCAGGGGTACCCTAAACAGCAGTCTCTGTGCTTCAAGAAAGAATGGAGTCTATTGGTTTCTCAGTCTCAACTACTGGATGGAGAATATTAGGCCATAGTGCCAAACACAATGTGTTTCTCAAAGGGTGCTCCGTAGACCACATACACCAGAATCACCTATGAGTACCTTGATAAAATGCATTCTCAAGTTTCAGTATCTATCTGCATTCTTACCAAGTTCTCAAGCCATTTATATGCACAATGAAGCTTGTTAAGCCCTAGTCTAGAAACATGCCTTTCAAAAATATTTTCATTTACTGCTGTTCACAGTGAGGAATAAATTTTTGTGTCTGACTCAGTACACACGCACATGAGCGCACACGCACACACATACACCATACGTATCATTGAAACAAAACTCTCAGGAGACAAGAGTTGTCTTTATCTGTGATGTACTCTGATGTTTTCTATTCTATTCTACTTTACTTTTTTAAGCAATATTAGTCTTACATCATTAAAGGATTTCATGACCATAATGGGTCATAACCCATTATTTGAAAAACACTAGGCTAGGGCACTGAATGAATCTGTATTTTGTGAAGCCAGGGATTCACATGCGGATAATTAATATTAGATGCATTTGGTTACTTATGAATATGTTCAGCTGTAATTCTTTATGATGACACTCACCATTTCATTTTTTACCTTGGAGATGGCTTGGGAATGGGAGCATTTCCTGAGGATAATGTATTTTCTTAAAGGCAGAGGTAGAATAATTTGGATGGAAGCTACTGTAGCTGATCATCTAACCCAGTGATACACATGGGTGTATCAGCTACACTGGCTGTTGCAGTCAACTTTGAGGAGCATCACAAGATATTTGTTACAAATAACCATTAAAGTATAAAAGTTTGTGAAAGATTTTCTTTCTTTTTTTTTTAATAATTGGAATTGATTAAAGGTTATACCTATGAGAAAGATTATCCCTGTAAGAATGTCTCACTCACTTGCATTCTCTGATGAGGGCTTAGAATTATAGTTGAATCCTAGGAGTTACATATAACCATATCCTGAATTAATTGTACTAAACATATTTTATGGGATTTCTCTCCTAATTCCCCCCCGCCGCCACAGGTATTACTTTTTATTTGTGAATCTAAAAATGAGAAAAGGCAAGTGTCTCAAGGGAAAATATTGCACATCATTTCACCACAGGGGAGGAAAGACTTGGTATCTTGACACTAGGCACAGAAAGAATTTTACTCTGGCCATTTTGTGCCAATTCAAATTCCAATGCAGCAAACTTCTTTCAAGCCCCTTTTCCAAGCCAGTGTTCCAGGTGCTGGGCATATAGAAATGAATAAGATACAGCTTTGGCTTTTATAAAAGGAGCTCATACTCTGTTGGTAGAGACTGATGCATAACTAAATAACTAAATACAAATCACCCATTATACAATATTTAGTTAATTCCACCTTAGTCAAGTGCTATGCAATAGCAACATGTAAAAAGTACTGTGTGAACCCAGAAATACTGCCTGCATTGGAGAGAAGGTTGGGAAAGTTAGACAGGGGGAGACTTTAGAGCAGAGCTTTGAAAACACTTAATAGTTATTCTTGATTTTTAAAGAAATCTTGACAAAGATGATTCCATGTTTTTTATGTTAATAAAGGGGATTTATTTGGAGACTAAGGAAATTCTTGAAGACCAATGAGATTTTACTCTTGCGAGAAACCTCTTTTTTATGAAGATACTCTATTTGAATGGTAGCAGTTGATAAATGTATTTAACATAGAAATGAAATATTACTATTATGAAGTTTTATGACTCCTAATCACTGACTGTTTGTTAAAGAGACTGCTTTTAATTTTACCTGTGGCTTACTATTTTAAATTATATTTAAGACCAAGAAGAAAGTGTCTTCAGATCTAAATAAATACTAGACCATCAAAAGTAAAGAATTAATGTTATTTTCTTTCATGTTTTCACCTCTTGAAATTAGATTTTTTTCAAGTAGAATACCAACTTCAGATCAATGATATGTAACTATAGTGTAGTGGTTGGCTGTAGGCATAATTTCTTATTTTTTATATTCTTAAATCTATGTATTCATCTGTTCTTTCAGCTCCATTTCAAAGACATGATTGTGGATTAGTCTTTCATATTTTCAGCTTCTGACTGAAATTAAGAAATTTTATTGGAACATATTCTCAAAATATTAATTGATTATAAAGAATGACAGAATACTACTGGTACTGGTTTTAATACCAAAATGGAACTGGGAGGATAATTGGCTAAATAAGTTCCTTAGAATTCATTTTCTTCTAACTACTGAAAAATCTTCTAATTATAAACATCATTTCTGTATTGAACATTAAAATTTTGTAAGAACTATGATGAAATTGCTATTAAGTAAATGTAAACGTAATATAAGTTACAGTGCATTTCCTTGTATGCTATAAGGCATAAAGCAAGTATTATAGATTTTGCAATAACATAGTTAAATGTAATTATCTTGATTAGCTTCACCATCTTTTACCTTACCTTTTCCGAATTCACTGGGTTGAGCATGTGTTTTTGTAATTATAAGTGGCAGTTATTAGTTTAATAATTTAAAAATCTTTCTATTGGTATGTTTGTTTTGAAGTCTTAGGTTAAGTGTTAAATTATAAGATAATGAATTTTTAAATTTTAACATTATTTATGGAAAGTTTCTAACATACATAAATATAGAAACAATCATATAATGAACTCTATGTACTCATCACCCAACTTCAACAGTTACCAACATTTTTCCATCTGTTAATCTCTCCCCCACCCAGTATGTCAAAGTAAATCCCCGAGAAATTACCATTTGGAAATACTCCAGTTATCTCTTATAGATGAAGACTTAGACATACAATCAATACTGTTATTACAAATAATAGACCTAACAATAATGTCTTAATGTCATTATAGAGTCTATGTTTACTTTCACCTGGATGTCTCAAAAAATGTCTTTTTATCAGCTGGTTCATTTGAATTGGGATCCAAACTAAGTCACATATTGCATTTGGTTCATCTATCTCTTATTAATTGCCATCAGGGCAAATCCCACTCATGGCGACCTCATGTGTACAGAGTAGAACTGCTCCATAGGGTTTTCAAGGCTGTGACCTTTTGGAAGCAGATATCCAGACCTGTCTTCCGAGGTGACAGTTCCTCTATCTCTTTGGTCTCTTACTAAGTAACAACTCTCCCTTCTTCTTTTGCATGCCATTTATTTGTTGAAGAACATAAATCATTTGTCCTGCAAAATTTCTTAAATTCTGAACTTAGATGATTGTTTTCTGGTGCCATTTAATATGTTTCTCTACCTGCTGCCCCTCTATATTTTCTGTAAATTGGTAGTTAGATTAGAGGCTTGATTAGATTCAGATTCCTGTATTTTGGGCAAGATACTGCATTAATATCAGGAGGCACATAATGTCTAGAGATAAGGAAAATTTTAAATCAAGTAATAATAGCTAGAGGAGCCCTGGTGGTACAATGGTTAAAGCACTCACCTGTGAACCAAAAAAGTGGTGGTTTGAACCCAGCAGCTCTGCGGGAGAAGGATGTGGCGGTCTTCTTCCATAAAGATTTACAGCCTTGGAAACCCTATGGGGCAGTTCTGCTGTCTCCTATAGGGTCACTGTGAGGCGGAATCGACTCAACAGCAGTAGGTTTAATAATAGCTAAGACCTGTATTGCTTAATATGTGCATGGAACTTTTCCAAACATTTTCCATGTATCATTTCTCTTAATCCTTACAAATACCCTTTAAAGTCGATGTCGATATTACCCCTACTGTACAGGTGAGGAAAGTGAGGCACAGAGAGGTTAACTAACCTGCTTGAGGTCACTAAGCCCTGATTAGTCCCAGCATTTAGAATGCGTAGTTTGTGTTCTAGAGCACTCTGCCATTCTGCCTCTTGAGGACCCATTTCTGAATTAGACTGAAAAGAATTAGGTGTGTTCCAAGCCATTCAAGTAAACATACTGTCTTAATGTTGTAAGCAAATAAATGTTAAAGGGTTTATATTTTTTTAAAAAGGATGTTATTTATCCTGTCTACCTTCCTTGAAAATAAAACCTTGTACAATCTGTATTTTCTTACTGTGATATTTACTTTCACATTGGCAAATTGTGATAGTTTCCTTGTCCTGCAGTGGAACTTTTCCAGAAAAAGTTAATTTACTTCCCTTAGGTAAATGTTTAATTTTCAGTATGAAGAAATGTAAGATGAGTTTTTTGCATTTTCAAAAAAATTTTTTTACATTTTTTGTTGCTCTGGTTGCTTGTGTAATATTGTATGTTACAGTGTCTTCTCAATCAATTTGGCTTGTCTAGTTTAGAAGATATGTTTACCAAGACAACTTCAGTAGAACTCACCTTAAGTTTTCATTACACATTTTTATCCTTTTATCTATATTTTCAACTCTGGGGAATCTTCATAGATTGTGTTTTTCTTTTTAAATCTCTCTGTATTTTGTTTGGTATATTCATTGTGCCAAATCTATTCTTGAGGTGGTCTCTAAATTCAGGTGGGGTGTATTCAAAGTTGTACTTTGGCTCTCATGGACTTGCTTTGATTTTCTTCAGCTTCCGCTTGAACTTACGCATAAGCAATGATGGTCCATTCTGCAGTTGGCCCCTGCCTTTGCTTTGGCTGATAATATTGAGTTAATCTGTTGTCTTTTTCTACATGTAATCTGTTTGATTCCTGTGTAATCTGTCTGGTGAGTCTACACGTATAGTCATTGTTTGTGTTGTTGAAAAAATTATTTCTGATGAATAAGTCATTGGTCTTACAGAATTCTATAATGTGATCTCCAGCATTGCTTCTATCACCAAAGCCGTATTTTCAAACTACTGTTCCTTCTTTTTGATACAATAGCTGCAAAAATGGGATCAAATATAGCAACAATCGTGAAGATGGCTCAGGAAAGGGCAGTATTTCATTCTGTTATACATGTCACCATGAGTCTGAGCCTATTCGACAACAACAATATTTTATTAGTATATGTCTTTCATTTTTTTTATTAGGCAGGTGTTGCATGGGTATTTCTCTTTATAACTACAAGTAATCCAGTCCCTGTGCTTATAAATAGTGTCCTGCTTTGTTGACATCTTCTAAATGAGAGTAATGCATTTGATATTTTTATTCAGAGTGCTAAGTATAAACAGATAATGTGACTTGCAAGGTAATGTGCATGCATCATTTTACTCATTCAGCAAACCTGTCTTGAGTTTCCCATAAAAAATGGGTAAAAGATGGGTCCTACTGTTGGTGGCTCTGTGACAGGTAGTAGCAGGACAAGTCAGACCAGAACTGGAAGTCATATTTGGGTGATGACATACTTCAGAGTGATCACAACAGAGAGAAGAAAAGCTATAGATCAGGAACAACAGCCAGTTTGAGAAGAGGCTGGTGCTTGGCCTCTGAATTAAGGGATTTAAACCTACATGGAGGTGATATATATGGTATTTGCAGCGGTTGCAAACTTAAATGCTCATAAAAGCCAGGCAGGAAACCCTGGTGGCGTAGTGGTTAATAGCTATGGCTGCTAACCAAAATGTTGGCAGTTCGAATCCACCAGGTGCTGACTGGAAACCCTACGAGGCAGTTCTACTCTGTCCTGTAGGGTCACTAAGAGTCAGAATCGACTCAACGGCATTGAGTTTTTGGTTTTGATTAAAGGCCAGACATAGAATGTAAATGAATAAAATGGACCAATTGTAAGCATTAGGGAATGGTGGGGGCTATGACAATTGGAGATTTCATGTCTGATCTAAAGGTATTCACACTCAAATGTTTAAGTAAGGTCTAAGTAAACAAAAGGTTTAATGTCTTGAGAAGCCAGCTTGTGTAATGTCTTTCACCATGTCAGTGTGTTCAGTAGGTCAAGGCAAGAGTTATACAGAATATATAGGCCAGAAGTCAACATCTAGGTTTCAAGTTGCATTTAAAGAAATAGATAGGGGACAAAATTTGAACAGCTGCAACAACAATAACAATAAAAAAGGCTAAAATCACTACTGAAGAAGAAGAATAAAGTTGGAGGACTCACACTACCTGACTTCAGAACCTACTATACAGCTACAGTAGTCAAAACAGCCTGGTACTGGTAC
>NW_004443983.1:14493163-14496241 GCF_000243295.1 Trichechus manatus latirostris
GAATAACAGCACAATTGGAAGAGCATAGTCAATGTCTCTGAACTGTGCATGTAGAAATTTTTGAAATGGTGTATTTTTGGCTATGTGTATTTTCATGTTAACCAATGTCATAAAACAATATGTGTACTACTGTTTCATGAGAAACTATTTGTTCTGTAAGCCTTCACCTGAAGTACAATAAAAAGAAAAAAAAAAGACTAAAATCATCTTGGCCCATAAAATAGGGGAGTGGTGTGGTCCAGGTACAGCAGTAGTCAGTTGCTACAAGATCAGGCTTTCTGCTGGATTACTCTTAGGCAGACCAAGAACATGCTTAGTGTATCAGCACTGCAGTGACAGCAAAGATAATCTAAAAAAATAAGATTTTGGTCTTCCTTTCATGAATTACACAGTTTAGTGGGTTTTCTTTTGTTTGTTTGTAAATTATTATGAAGGTACAGGTAGAAGAACAGCCGTATTTTCCCCCCAAGATTTTACAGCGTCTACACAGCTTAGTCTGGCCTAGATCAAACAGTAAAATCTCAGATTTCAAGCATAGAGGGATTAGGTATTTGGCTGACTACCACACTCACATAACCTGGGCATGGGTGGACCTAAACCACTGGACATTTAGGATCAATAACAAACATGGCTGTACTCTATTTATATGAATACACAGCTGCTGGCCATATAAAAATTCTTTTCTTTGCCAAATAATTCTGAATGTCTCTTAAATAGTTTATATTTGAGGTTGGTTATACTAGCTAGTAAGACAGATTTCCAAACTCATGCAACTGGGCCCTGTATTAATTTTGCAATAAGCACAAATTCTGCTTTACAGGTATGTATTGGTAGATATTAATTCTAACCATTGTTCTTACAAGAAGGATGTAAATGCGAGTACCCATTGAGAGACCAATTATTTTTTTGAAAGAGAAAGGATAATTTGGAGTCACTATCCATGACTTTCTATATTAGATCATCAGCAAAAATATTCTGTAATGTTTGTGGGGAGAAAATCCCTATGAACAGCAGTTTCGCTACTTAGAAATGCCAAACATTGTAAAGAAATCAGAGAAGATGAAATTATCCCCCATTTCAACAAATGAAAACCTTGAGAATGATAGTAAGTTTACTTTAAAAAGAATTAGGTTGAATAGTTTGAAAGTTATATGGAATAATTAATGTAAAAATATAAAATGACTTTTAAAAGCTTTAAGATAGTTAATAACTTTGCATTTATTTCTCAGTGGTTTCCATTTTTGAAATATTAATCTTATGAAAAATAGTCCAGTGCCTCGTAGAATTCTTACTGTATTTTTACGTATTCATGAAATAAAGGTATAACATCTTTTTTTATTATTGAATACCAGACTTTGGTACTGTGAGGTTTGTAGTAATATGCCTAAAATTATTAATATCTTCAAGTTCTTTTCATAGTATATTTCAAAAGATCTTTCAGATAGAGTAGAAATCCTCAAATACAGAAACCTGTAATGTGCTTGGCAATCTCAGTGTGGCTTATCATGAACTTTAGTATGTCTTGAGCCTTAACTGAATGATTTAAACGGTTTGTGGCCCCCTCTTTCTTGATCCTATTTAGAAGTCATGCTAACAAAGAGTTCTTTAAATACCTGAGGTTTAGTTGCTTCACACAAGTCACAAGTGAATCATTTTATGTGAGACATAAAGAAAATTTACAATGGAGTGATGGATAAACTTTCTGGTTAAATTTTCTTTCGTCTTTTTTGTTCTGTGTTTACTTATACGATTAAAGGACAACATTAAGACTTTGTCTCACCAGCACTACTAAGCATCTTTACGTTCATTTGAAAACTTTGGAGGTTTTATCATGTTTCAGTGAAAACATTTATTTATCTACAGTAAATATAGCTATGCAAATCAATAGACTGCATGTTTCTTAAAATTGGTCAATTCACTTAAAAGAAACAAAATTGCTTTTTTTTTCAGTGATTGAAGAAAACTTTGCTGAGAGGTTTATAGGATCTAGTGTTTACTGTTTGTTAGCTAATGCCAGAGTCCTAATCCTATTTCTTGCAACACATTTTTTTTTTAATGCTCTTGGTAGTAGAATAAGCAGTATATGTTGTTAGTCACAACATTATGTAATGTCTTCCACCAAATAAAAATAATGGTTAGTTATTCAATTAGGATAGAAACCTTAAATGAAAAATTGATGCTTACTGAGGGGATCATGATTTTGGGATGATTTTAAGTTGATTTCTAACTTGTAATTCTACTCATGAGGGATAAAGGGCTACACTTTATGTAGTGTTGAGGGCTATATTATATGACTGAGGATCTCTTTTCTGATGTGATCTAGTTATTGTTGGATACTTGAGTAGTTTTGAATAAGGATGATAAAAGAAATAGAATTATTATGGAGATAGCCTAAAGAACTAACGTGTAGAATGTAGCCCCTGGGGTAAAAAGCTATTGCAAGGAGACCGCAGTAAGAATTGTCCATAAAATAAATTAAACCACATAGGTGCACTTTTATGTCATGTGCAATATTTAAAAAATATATGAATTAATTAAAAAATATTATCCAGTTTCCAGTTATCTCTTGCCATTGTGTATTTTCTTAATCACAAGATAAAAAGAGTTGAATTATTATCATCATGGGATTTTTGAATTTTTTTATGTTAAATATTCTCGCTACCTACTCACCACAATGGGTGAAAGTAAAAAGACTGACAATATTAATAGAGGAGAGGATGTGGAGCAACTGCAGCTCTGATAAGTACTGGTGGGAATGCAAAATAGTTTCACAATGTTGGAAGAAGATTTGGGAGTTTCGTATAAAACTAATCATACCGTACTCTGTGACTCACCAATTCCACTCCTAGGTTTTTACCCAAGAAAAATGAAAGCATATGTGCACAAAAGGACCTGTACAAGAATGTTCATAGCAGTTTTATTCATAATTGCCCCAAAACTGCAAACAAGTCAAAGGTTCATCCAGAGAAGAATGGATAAAGAAACGAAGGTATATTCGTATAATGGGATATTTTTGTTGTTAGGTGCCATCTAGTTGGTTCCAACTCATAGTGAACCTATGTATAACAGAATGAAACA
>NW_004443983.1:14496341-14514397 GCF_000243295.1 Trichechus manatus latirostris
CTTTTTCACTGACCCTCCACTTTGCCAAGCATAATGTCCTTCTCCAGGGACTGGTCCCTCCTGATAACATGTCCAAAGTATGTGAGACAAAGTCTTGCCATCCTCGCTTCTAAGGAGCATTCTGGCTGTACTTCTTCCAAGACAGACTTGTTTGTTCTTCTGGTAGTCCATGGTATATTCAATATTCTTCCCCAACACCACAATTCGAAGGCATTAATTCTTCTTTGGTCTTCTTTATTCATTGTCCAGCTTTCGCATGCTTATGAGGTGATTGAAAATACCATGACTTGGGTCAGGCGTGCCTTCCTCCTTAAAGTGACGTCTTTGCTTTTTAACACTTTAAAAGAGGTCTTTTGCCACCCTGACAGGGAACACAACAGAGAGTCCCTGATGGAGCAGGAGAAAAGTGGGGTGCCGAACTCAAGTTCTAGTAAAAAGACCAGACTTAATGGTTTGATTGAGAGACTGGAGGGACTCCGGAAGACACGGCCCCCAGACTCTCTGTTAGCCCAAAAATAAAACCATTCCTGAGGCCAACTCTTCAGACAAAGATTAGACTGGACTGTGGGACATAAAATGATACTCATGAAGAGTGTGCTTCTTAGCTCAAGTAGATACATGAGACTAAATGGGCAGTTCCTGTCCAGAGGCGAGATGAGAAGGCAGAGAGGGTCAGGAGCTGGTTGAGTGGACACGGGAATTCCGGGGTAGAAAGGAGGAGTGTGCTGTCACAGTATAGGGAGAGCATCTAGGGTCACATAACAATATATGTATAGATTTTTGTATGAGAGGCTAAATTGAATTGTAAACTTTCACTTAAAGCACACCAATAAAAAAAAAAAAAAATCTTTTGCAGCGGATTTGTTCAATGCAATGCATCATTTGATTTCTTGACTGCTGCTTCCATAGGTTTTGATTGTGGATCCAAGTAAAATGAAATCTTTGACAACTTCAGTATTTTCTCCGTTTATCATGATGTTGCTTATTGGTCCAGTTGTGAGGATTTTTGTTTCTTTATGTTAAGGTGTAATCTATACTGAAGACTGTAGTCTTTGATCTTTAGCAGTAAGTGCTTCAAGTTCTCTTCACTTCCAGCAAGGAAGGTTGTGTCATCGGCATATTGCAGGTTGTTAATGAGTCTTTGTGGGGATATGTGCCATTAAAATATGGATGTATAAAGGCCTCTATGTTGCACAACATGTTGAGACTTGTCCCCAACATGTTGAGACTTGTCACGACTTGTTTTTCCAAACCCGTTACTGATTGGCTTGTTTACCTGAATTCCTCCTCCCTTGCCCGTAACTTATTGTTATTCACCCAAAGCCCATTGTTCTGTTATTTGCTTCACTGTTTGCTGTATTGACTATAAAATAAACTCCTGGGACAGAAGCTGGGTTCGACTCCTCAGAGTGACCCTCCTGGTCCCACTTCTCTGTAAGAGTTGTGGCATTGGTTATTGTCTCTGCCGCCCCGACAACCGTTGCCACTGCAACAAGTCTTACTTCCATCCTGATGCCGGATTGTTTACTCAGCACACAGATTGAATAAGTATGGTGAAAAGATACAGCTGTGACGCACACCTGTCCTGATTTTCAACCATGTAGTATCCTCTTGGAACCCTGCTGGCACAGTGGTTAAAAGCTCAGCTGCTAACCAACAGGTTGGCAGTTCGAATCCACCAGTTGCTCCTTGGAAACCCTATGGAGCAGTTCCACTCTGTCCTGTAGGGTTGCTATGAGTCAGAATCGACTCAGTGGTATCCCCTTGTTCTGTTCGAACAACCGCTGCTTGGTCTATGTACAAGTTCCTCATGAGCACAATTGAGTGTTCTGGAATTTCCACTGTTCGTAATGTTATCGAATGGGATATAATATTATATAATGGAATATCTCTCCACAGTTGAAAAGGTACAAACTACTGATAATGACACAAGGTAGTTGAATCTCAAAACCTTATGCTGAGTAACAAAGCCTTACACAAAAGAGTACGTACTGTATGGTTTTATTTATATGAAATTTTAGAATAGGCAAAACTAAGCTCTGGTAGAACAAGACAGCAAATCATCCACAACAGTAGTTGTCTTGATGGATGTGGGCATTGACTGGAAAGGGCGGTGCAGGAATAGTCTTGGTCTTGATAGGGAGTCAAGGTAGGTATATATATATATTTGTCAAAACTGATTGCATGTAAGATTTGTTCCTTTCATAATGCAAACAATAATTAAATTTTACCTTAAAAAAAAGAACTATTAACAAACACTGAATTCTAGTTAATGACGTGCCTGTGAAGTGTTTAGAAGTGAAATGTACTGATGTTTGCAGTTACTTTGAAATGCGTCAAAAAATAAGATAAATTGGTAGATGGAAAGGGATGGATAGAGAGATAGATGCATACGTCTGTGATAAAGCAGGTATAGCAAAATGACAATGTTAGAATCTAGGTGGTGGGTAATGGGTTTTCACTGCAGAATTCTTTCATCTTTTTGGTATGCTTGAAAATTTCCATCATAAAATTTTGAGGAAAAATGGGTCTTTATTCTAAAAAAAGTTTATAATATGTACCTTTTCTGAATTTATTCTAATTCAAGCCAAAGATATGATAGCATTCTTTAAGTATAGATTTTCTTTTTTTATCTCTTTCACAACTTAAAATTCTTTTTGGATTGCATTTTCTTAATTGCAATCAGTTTGTTACCTTTTTAAATCAAATTTTTTTGTGCCACATTTGAAATTCACTGATTAACTTAATAACATATTTATTAGGCCCTGCATTAGTTTCCTCTGGCTGCTGTCACAAATTAGAACAAATGTGATCGCTTAAAAGCAACAGAAATTTGTTTGTCTCATAACTGGAGGCCAGAAGTCCAAAACTGGTTTCACGGGGCCTAAATCAAGGTCTCGAGGCTTTAGGGAATAATCCATTCCTTGCCTCTTTCTGCTTTTGGCATTCCTTGGTTTGTGGGTGGCTGCATCAATCCTGTCTCTGTTTAGTGGTTGTCTTGTCTTGCTTTCTCCTCTTCTGTTGATGTCAAATCTCCCTCTGCTTCTCTCTTGTAAGGACACTTGTGATTGCATCTAGAGCCCTCCCAGATAATCTGAATAATCTCTCCATCTCAAATTCCTTAATTTAACCACATCTGCAAAGGCTTGTTTTCCATATAAACTAACTTTTATGGATTCCAAGGATTAAGACCTTTGCCGGGGGCTGTCCTTCTGCCTACTACAGATACTTTTTATGTGCCGGATTCTGTGCTAAGGCCTAAATAATAATAATTAACATTTAATGTCTTACTGTATGCCAGGTGCTGTTATGTGCTTTACATGAATTTTTTTATTAAGAACAAAATCTGACTTGATTTAACATAAACTTAAAACCATACTTTTTTTTCCTTCAACCTTAAAGCCTGTAAATACTTGTTTCTTAAGAAATGCACTCAGGAAATACTAGTCTAGATAATCCTGTCTTATTTGTGTGGAAGATATTAAAGTTGACAAGATTGTGAGTTCCTTCTGGGAAGAAACTTGTCTTAGCCATATTTGTATCCACATGGTTGGGGCATAGTAAGTGTTTGTTGAATGAGGAAGTGTTTTGACAAACATTAAGAAATGTGACCTTCACAAAATCCCTGAAAGTAGGTATTGCAGCTTCCACTTTACAGAAGAGGTTTAGGGAAGTTGAATTACTTTTCCAACTCTAGGGCTTTCCTTTACACACACACACACACACACACACACTCACACAATTTGAATATCTGACGTATTTCCATTACTAATATCTGATTGATTTTGTACATGAAACATTAAAATTTAGTAAAATTCTGATGTAGCTAAATGTCATCTATGTTTTATTATTATATTATGTTACTATATTCTGTTACTAACCATGTACAATATACTTTTCTTTCTTCTTCTTTCTCTGTCTTTTTTTTTTTTTTTTTTTTTTTTTTTTACTGTTTTGAGAGGCCAGTTACTGGTGGATTAAGTTCACAGTTGGAGAAAATCTTCTAAATGATACAGAATATTTTGATACTTTCTTGAAACTTTAGCCTTTTCCCAGAAGTACCTCAAGCATATCTAGTCTTCTTTTTTGTAGCATTTTTTGAACATCAGATTTTTTTTTAACTCATTGATATTTTGAATCTTATGTATAATCGTGTTCCCAGTTTACTTTGGCTCCTTGAAAGCTTATTCGAGAATCTTATCCCACTTGTAGAAGCTTTTCAGGACTGAATTGTTTGAATTCTTTCTTGGTGAATGTATCCCTCACTTTATCATTTTTCTACCCACATTTTTCACCTTCCTTACGTCTCTCAAGTATTTATAGTTCTGTATGCATTTCTAGTGACAGATGAATGGATAAAATTAATTTAGACTGTCAATAATTATAAAATATATGAATGTCTTGTTTTTCTTCCTTTTCCAGTTTACAGTATTCTCCCCACAACCTTAACTCCAGCCACTAATTCAACCACTGATTCCTTGAGTATATATCACTTTCACTGACTTGGTTATATTATTGTTGTTGTTGTTAGGTGCTGTCGAGTTGGTTTCTACTCATAGCGACCCTATAGGACAGAGTAGAACTGTGCCACAGGGTTTCCCAGGAGTGGCTGATGGATTTGAACTGCCAGCCTTTTGGTTAGCAGCCAAGCTCTTAACTACTATGCCACCACGGTTATATTATTACCCTTTATATTTTCCTTCACCCTTTTCTAAGTATGACATGGCATTTTCTAAGTATGACATGTTATTACTTTTCCTAAAGCCCCAAATGTTGCCAGTTGGCCTATGTGTGTTGTGTATCTGATAACCCTATGCTTACCTTTCAATAAAAGATCAGAAAAGAGAATTTATGCTCTAAGTTTATTTTTTTTATAAAATTCTGTCATTATCAGGGCAGAACTCATGATGCCCTCAGGACCTCTAAAAGCACAAAACTGGCAAATTGACTCCAAACACATTTACCTGACATCCCTTTCAAATGCCAGGAACTGGGGCACTACTCTTGCCTCTTTATTCCACTAACCACTTTTGATAATCAGAAACCATATCCCACCAACACCCAGTCTTGCTTCCTCCTCACAATACCAGAATGCAATCTTTCATTCCTTTTGACAGAAGTATTTTCTTTATAGAGCCGAATTTTTAAAACTGTTACTCCATTTTGCTACATAGTTTGTTGATTATGCAGACAGAACAGTAACTATGATAACAGTGGAGTATTTAGAAATATGCCAGAGATGCCCTGTTCATTTTGATTTATTGTTTAGAATAACATAAAGCTGAGTGCTGGGGTTGGGAGTGCTTCTTGTTCCTGCTGGCTGTCAGATGTAATGTTGCCTGCAGAGGTACCCACTGTCTGAAACAAATAGTGAAATGTGTCTTCTCCCTTCCCCATGCTAACTGACCATCTTGATTTTGCAGCTTCTACAAGGAGAAAATGGGTATTGCTTCCCCCCCATGGTTTCTATCCGTCTTACACACTGGTTTCATTAGCTTTCCACCACTCTTCCTATGAGCAGAGAGATGTGTTTTTGCTTCATAGGGATAGACTGATGACTAGTCCAACTAAAGCAACCTGGATTTCAGTGATTATGGCATTTCAGGGCCTGAGCTGCAAAATTCCTTTATTTAGTGCATTTACAACAATTATATATTTATTGATTCAAAAACAATACTGGTAAAGGAAAAACATTTTTTTAAGAATTATATTTACAAATATACACACATGCACACATATATACTACACACTCCTTTGGCTATAAATTAAATTGTTATAATCAAGTCTTTGCATTGATAGAAAAATTATAGAGTTTAGAAAGAATCTTCTAGAAGTATATTTTGTAGGCAAACAGGCATTTTAATGTCAGTAATCACTGAGCTGGCCTGGTAGCCAGAGATGCTAAACAAGATTCAAAAGTCTTTCTCTGGAATGTCTAAATTTTATCTGTTGCATTTAATTGAATGTTATTTCAGAAGAAAATATGGAGGATTTGTTATTAAAATTCATAAAAATTAACTGAAATTGGCCTTCATCCTTCTTTTGAGATTTAAAATATATATATATACTACATAACTTTTGTAAGAAAAATTTTGGTTGATGCCTCTTGTAATTTATAGAAATACGTGGACTACTTCATTTAAAAAAAAGCATGAATGTTATTTCTTTTTTTTTAAGTAAAAAGTTATCTCTCTGTGTAAACATGTACCAAAACAACAAAACATGACTGCTGCCTGTCTCTCCTGTAAGTGTTAGCGCAGAGATTATTTCACCTCTGATGTGAACGTTAATACGTAATGATATGGGAGTAGTGAGATTAAAACAATGGCAGTCCCAGAGTTTTGGAAGCAGGTTTTATGTATTCAGCAGTGATGATCCTTAATCCGCAAAGAGTTCAGAGTTCAATCCAGATGAGCATCAATAAGGTCAAATTTACATAGTATGCCTGCCTTCATCAGGTCTGCGTGATCATCCTCATTTTCTCTTACTGGGTACGTATCTGGGCTACTTCATTCCACTGCCTGCACTTTTCCCACTCCCTAATCTGAACTCCTTCCTCATCTCTTTAAAAAAAAAACTAACAAGAAACCTTGACTATTTCATTCTCCTAATTGCAGGATTAATTACTTGTATATAATCTCTACTTAAAATCACCATGTCAAAATTATTTTATTAGTTTTTAATCAGGCCAGAAAGTTACTAAGCTAAAAATTAATGAGAAATAATTTTTCTGTAAACCTAAAACTACTCTAAGAACTTACACTCTATTAATTAAAAAAAATAAAAAAGACAAAGTGCAGGCTTCCTGAGTATGAATGCTTAAAGCATATGGGAAACATTTGGAATGGAGAACATCGACCAGCTTTCCTTTGTATCTTATTACAGCTATTTAATTATAACCTTTCAGAGATATCAAATTAGGTGCCCTCTTCCCTGCATTTTAAATATTTTTTTAAATATTGCTAAAACCATTTCTCAAACAAAACTTTGAATGGTACATTGGGATACTTTGAATCATTGCTAGTTAAAGTGAAACCATTCTTTTGACTTTTATAAACTGCCTTTACCTCCTATGTTTTATAGTCTTCTGAGAATTTGGCTTATCCAAAAAGAGATTCTCTGTCTTCCCAAGTGAGAAGGAAACCTTTTGTCAGCATCTTGTCTGAGTTAACTCCTTGGCTACGCAGGTCATGGGAGGTCTGTGTTGAACATCAGTCTTTGGCTGCATCACAAAACCAGTATTGAAGCACAGGCCAGCTCCCAGAGTACAAGGGTTAAAGAGGCAATTAGTCACTACAAAGCTGAGTCGTGGCTGTCTTCTGCTAAGGAAGTGCTTAACTCTTTCATGAATGATGCCTGAAATCTCATCTTCTAGGTGTTTTTATATTCCACTAAAATAATTTAGTCTTAACCATTTTATATTAAAGGCAAGCTTAAAATATATGATGTCTGTTGAACGGAGACTTTCACATCAATATTTATATTAGTTAGGGTAAAGGGTTAAGGGTGGGCAGGGAGATAGTCATTAATTATATGTTTAATATTCCACTTAACGTTCCCATTTGTGTAGTGTAATTTCACATTCATTTTAGCTATTCAGAAGTTTAACAAGTTTCTTTGAAATATTTCAAACTTTACTATTGAAGCTTTTATTTAATGTTGGTGAAGGAGAGTTTTGGGCGCTTACCAGAATTTGCCTGACATATTGTAAGGAAAATAATGGCCACTGACAAATTACAATACATGTTATTTTATAAGTTTTTATATTCCTATTTTTTTGTCTTGTTTTGTTTCAAATGCCTGCACTCTAGCTGCCACTCAGTTTTGTTGCATGTAGGGTATTATAATTTCCTCTTCTGCTTTCTATCTTAAAATATGCCAGAATATCATAAAGACAGCACCAGTCTTAAATGTATCAAAATCGCGCAGTTTCTGGATTCCTCTACATTTACTGTCTAGAAATTGATGGAACCTCAAAAAGCTTAGAGGAAAGAGGAGGTTTTTTAACTTTTCATACTTCATAGTAACTGCATTTCTTTCCTATCGAGGAATGAATAAATTGTTGAACTGGGAAACCTTTCTTTTACATTTTTTCCCTCTTTCATTTTCTCATTTCTTTTGATCCTGAAATTGACTATCTTCAGTTCATTATTAGTAGATATAGAGACAGTGATGCGTTTTTCTGCTCCTAGGTATGAACGTTAATATTGACAATAACAACACAAATAAGTAGATGCCGATCCATCAAGGTTATAAATATTATGTACATAAATTTATAATAATGTGGCTTTCTGATTATATCTTTCAGTGTTTCTAACACGTTGTTTGCACTGGTGAAAACATTTTTGAATTAAGAAATAGAAGTTTAAAACCTTTTTCCTGTTTCTTGCATATTCTGATGAATGATTAGAAAAGGTTAGCTCAACTTGTTATATAATGGTTGATGTCATTATGCCAAAAGAATAGAACAATGGCTAAAATTAAAAGCAAGACTTTTGGATAAATAGATCTGAAATTTTAAAGCTAGAACCAGGTTTATTATAAGTTTGTTAGTTTGCTCATTTTTTCCCACTTTGGAAAAACCTTTAACCATGAAAGAAAATGTGTATTAGAAAAAAAAAATTTTAACAGCTTTAGTTGGTCTGTGTTAAAGTATTCTAAAAGCATTCATATTAAATTAAAACGTATTTTGCTATGTAAATGAAGAAACAAAATACTTTTGGAGAGCTGGTGTGTGACGGTTATTCTTAAATATAATAAAAAATATTATTTTGCTGTTGTGCAGTAGTTGCCCCTTTTCCAGTGCTTAGTCCTACCTACCGTCCAGTTAGGAAGCCTCTAATGTAAGAGACCTTTAGGGAGTGGGTGGTCCAGAAAGAATCAGCAAGTGACTACATCTTCTCCCTCCTCCTTTCCCTCAAAGGTGTAACACCTCTGTCAGCAAAGATTCAAACCCGTAGAACTTAAGTTTCAGTAACATTTCAGTTTATAGAACAGTTATTGTGTCCCATCTCATTTTAAAATAAATAAACTACTATTTTATTGTGTAAGCTTTCATTATCTATATGGCAAAATAGGCATTAATTCTCCACTGTTTAAGTAGCAAATGACTAAATTAATCTCAGATTCACTAATGAGATATGGGCTTTCCAGAGAATTACATTTGGTAAATGAGAACTTAATGAGTGTCCCAAGATAATTGTTGGTAACTGGTGAAACTGGTGACATTTTGCTTGTCACTCCTAGTCTTTGCCCCTGTAGTATATTAAGAATGTGCTTTGAGAAAACACTTCAGCATTTTAATTGCAAATTTACCTTAAAAAAAAAAAATCTTGCTTACACTGAACATTGAACATCTCTTCTTTGAAAATACCTTTAGATGTTTACATAAAAAATTGACTTAAGTGCATATTTGCTACAGTGTTTTTAATAGGATAGAATAAAATTTACAAGAATGTGTACCATAAAATACAGAGGGCACTGGACATAGCACTTTGATACCACGTGTCACTTTCCACAAGTAATATTTCATTTTTTATTTATGTGTAGCTGTTTGATTTAAAGAGAAAAAGATAACTAGTGCATGCCATTTGTATAAGCTTAAGGTATCATGTAACTAAAAAAAGTACCTATAAATGGAATGTTCATTAATGAAATTGTATTCAAATGTATAAGGGAAAATGTACTATTAATAAATTCTTGAGTTGATTCATCTTGTAAATGCTTACCTGTAACTTCATCTTTTTTTTGTATGTAGAAATCCTTTATATAGTGTATTTTTTGAAAGCAAAATATACCTGTAAATCATGCCCATTCATTTGCTGCACTGTGATTGGATTATTCTTCAGTAAAACTCAATGTGAGGCTTTAGAAAAATCAATCTGATATCATTATTCTTTCTGTAAGATGCCAAATTGTGTTTTGGTGGCCTCTGCTGTCATTTAAATGACCTGTATATGAGTTAGTCGGGATGAGCTTTCGCAGTACAGAATCGGACTAAGTTTGCTTACTTGTTACTCTCTTTAGCTCTTGGTAAAACCTTTTTTAATCCTTTCTCATTTGTGTTTCTGTTTTTGCAGTTTTTTATGCCTTACCCACTTACAATCCATACAACAGACAGTGGCTTGCTTAGGTTCAAGAAATGAAGACAGTGAGGCTCTACTGCTAAAACTCCCAGATAAATCCCTTTTATGATTTGTTTGTTTTTCTGTCTTTTTGAGGTTTGATCTACATGTTTATTCAACCTTAAACATGCCTAGCTCCCGATTGCCCTTATTTGTCTATTACATCACGGCACTCTTCGTACTTTTTGTTTTAACTCTATGGGGTTGTTTTTGTCTTGTTGCATTTTTTTCTCAGCTTAAAGATATATCTATTATTCAAATATAAAAGTGACTTAGGAAAGCACATCCTAAAGTTTATTTAGAAATTCTCCAAGCCACATACTAATGTGTGTCTAATGGGGACATTTCTTTTCACACCTCTAAGGTGATTGAGCCTGTCCTTTAAAGTGAGATTTGCAAACCACTGTCTGGCAGTTCCAATTAGCTTCTTCTGGGTTTGAAGTACATCACAAACAGTAACAAGGTCTCCTAGGACACTCCTCTTGCAAGCAATGTAGTCATATTTCCTCATTAGTTCTTTTCAATTGTCACTAATGCCACGTTCCAGCCTTTGAGTTGGAGACAAAAAACATAAAAATTTGGTATGTATGTAGAACGGGCCATTGTTGTCCATAATTCAAGGCTCTTTTGAATTCCTTTGATAGTTTTGAAGCTTACACAGCTTAATTCATTAACCTTTACCCTTCACATAAATCAGGTGATTAAGAATCTATTGCTAAGGAGACAGATTTTCCCTCCACTGAAACTAAGTAATGCCTTCTCTTCTTTTTTTAAAATCCTATATAGCTTACAGTTGTTTTTCAAATTTTATCAACTATTTCGGGTACATTTTAAAGCATTATCAAAAGCAAGTGAACATAAAATTACATTATTGTCAAAATAATTCTGGATGCTCTGGCACAGGTTTTCTGTCCCTTTTCTGTATGCTAAAGGAGTTTTTAAATATGTACTCAACAGCTGTTACTCAAGAATTTACAGTGGTAGCAATTTTTTTTTTTTTTAATTCTCTTCAGAAACTTTCCGAAACATAAAAGCAAGAAATTATTTGAGGGGTGGAAATCCAGAATAAACTGAAGTATATTTAAATAAACCTAGGACATTTGATTTGGAGAAAAGTTTTATATAGACCCTCATTTTATAGAGAATGAGGATGTAGGGCTCTAAAGAAGGTAGATGGTTTTCTGTGGCTCCCTGGAGCTGAGACTGGAGTCTATGTCTTCCACTTCTTAATTCTCACTTATTAAGACATGTCTCCCTTTACTTCTCAGAACCAGAGAAGACAATTTAATAGGGCTAATTGTGTTTGATGTTCATGGGGGTATTTTAATAATATTATTCTGGATTTTTCCCCATCATTTTCCCTAATTATGAATTCTTCCTTAATAATCATAGATTCTTATTTTTTATAAAGATATATTATCCTTTTGAGTTTTATAGCTCCTTTGTCATGCATGAAGTAGGAAATCTTTAAGGGTACTGACTGTTAGAGAATGTTGATCATATGCTATTCTGAGGTTTGTTCTTTGAGATGGTGGGGGTGGGGAATGGGAACAATTTGAATTCGGGATTCTGAGTTTAGGGACTCTTGGCTTGCCCCTAGGGACCTTATCACTAGGATTAATGAATATTCTCCTATGTGGTATCTGCGAATAGGAGAGAGGATGGAGAAGCAAAGGTTCTAAATGTGGCATTTGGTTCTATCATTCTCCTTCTCGCTCAGAGACTGTTGTTGTTGTTAGGTGCTGTTGAGTCGCTTCCAACTCACAGCAACCGTATGTACAACAGAATGAAACACTGCCCTGTCCTGCACCATCCTCATGATCGTTGTTATGCTTGAGCCCATTGTTGCAGCCAGTGTGTCAATCTATCTCATTGAGGCTCTTCCTCTTTTTCGCTGACCCTCTGCTTTACCAAGCATGATGTCCTTATCCAGGGACTGGTCCCTCCTGATAACATGTCCCAAGTATGTAAGACGCAGTCTTGCCATCCTCGCTTCCACGGAGCATTCTGGCTGTACTTCTTCCAGACAGATTTGTTTGTTCCTTTGGCAGTCCATGGTATATTCAATATTCTTCAACACCATAACTCAAAGGCGTCAATTCTTCTTCCGTCTTCCTTATTCATAGCTTTCGCATGCATATGAGGCGACTGAAAACACTATGGCTTGGGTCAGGCACACCTTAGTTCTTAAACTGACATATTTGCTTTTTAATACTTAAAAAAAGCCTTTTGCAGCAGATTTGCCCAATGCAATGTGTCATTTGATTTCTCGACTGCTGCTTCTATGGGTGTTGATTGTGGATCCAAGTGAAATGAAATCCTTGACAACTTCAGTCTGTCCTCCGTTTATCATGATGTTGCTTATTGGTTCAGTTACTCATCTTCCGGCACTATATCAGACAGTGTTCCGCTGCTATTCATAAGGTTTTTACTGGCTAATTTTTTTCAGAAATAGTTGACCAGGTCCTTCTTCCTAGTCTGTCTTAGTCCGGAAGCTCAGCTGAAACCTGTCCGCCATGGGTGGCCCTGCTGGTATTTGAATACCAGTGGCATAGCTTCTAGCGTCATAGCAACACGCAAGCCCCCACAGTACGACAAACTGCAGAGGCATGGGGAACTCAGAGATTACCACTCTACAAACATTTTTCTCCTTTACTGGCTACCATTTAAAAATACCCTTTAAAGAACCTATACGAGTGCTTGTAGTCAAAATGTTTAAACAATTGCTAAGATTTAGCACTTTCTTTGTTTTCTGCATACATACTATACAGTGAATTGGGAAATGCTCTGATGTTTATACACTAAAGATAGTGACAAAGAGCCAAGACTCTGTAAAACATAGTAGAATTGTTTAGAGTAAATGTGGTCCACAGACTTTTGTTATGTTAGGGTACTTCCTGCAAATGTATTCTAGAATGCATTCGGAAAGTTTCAGGAGGAAAGGACAGTCACCACCCATGGTCTCTCATCATGACCTGCTATCACCACATGCTGCCTGAGAAACTAGACCTAAGACAAATTACAGTGCTTCAGGCAGTAGCCATGGACATGATGTGGTGTTCCATTTTGTCCAATTTGCAGTAACAGCATAACACAAACCACTTCCATTTTCAGTCCTCAAAACAATAGCTATTTTAGCTATTTATTTGAACCATTCAGTTTCATGTTTTTAATATTAAAAGTTTCTGCCCAGATTCACAAAACTTGAGATTTCTCTTGTCAAATATCACCTGTGAATGATTTAAAATTAAGTTTTGCTACAAATCTTCCAAGGCATATTTTTTCTTATGGATCTTTATTTGGATAATATTTCTATGTTATGTATAACTTTTGGCACAGTGGCTGTTGTTACAGAGTAATTAAAAGTATTTTGAAAATCTTATGTAACCAAACTTAAAAAAGCAGGGCATAAAGTCTAGGTGATCCTTTGTAAAAGCAAAGTGCTTTTCTCTTATAATTTTTCTTTCTGCTTTTGTCTGAAAGATACTTACTGCCTACTCCTTAATCATTTGTTATCTCTTGGCTATTGCATTTCCTCTTGAGTAAGCTAAATAATTTTGCAATGCCCATTCGTAATCATCTGCACTTCGGAACTTTTCTTGGGCATATAGGGAGGAACCTTGGTGCTCAAGGCCTTTTATTAGTTTTAGGAACATCTTCATCCAGTGATTAATTTTTTTATTTTATATGACAACCAGTTCTTGTTGCCTATGAAATTGCATTTGTTTTGACTTGTACAGTGGAATTGATTTGTGTTATTTACTGTTTGTAGTTCTGTATGACTTGAAAGTTCATATGTGCTTATAGCATATCTAATATTAGAATCAAGTAGAAGGAACACAAATATCGTATTACATTTGTTTAGAGTTTTTTCATAATCAAATATAAAATCAGTGATCTTGAACTATTTGCATAGTGTATGAGAACAAAATACAATTAATGCTATGAACATTATTTCTGCACCAATTTATTTTTTTGTGGTGGTCACACAAAATATTGGATCTTTGAGTTTTCTTGGTAGTGATTGAGGAGAGCAGTGAGATGTACATCTTTGATGTCAGAGTTTAAAAAAAAATTATTTAGGATTTTGCAATCATCCAGGCCTTTATTTTTATTCTTAGCATGTGAAAATTACATTTTAAAGTTGCATATACATCATGGTTGTTGTCTGTAATACTTCATTTTTATTTTTATCCTTTTTTATGAGTTTACTTAAATGTTGTATTAAAGCAAAATGACATATGAAATTAGGTTTTAAAATTTCCCCTCACACTAAGCTATCTCAATCATAATTGCAGTGTGTACTGTTTTGATAGTTTTTTATATAGACATAGAAAAGTACCCATTTTTATCATAAATTATTTTTAATAGCCCAAAAGAAGGTTTATTCAGTTATTCTGAGAAAATTTAAAATGTTTATCATTCCATTAAAACAAAATTGTATAAAAATATTTTTAAAAGAAAAAGGTCTTCCCTCTAACTAATTTAACCTTCAATAATGAATTGTATGGAATGAAATTATATAAAATATCCTGACATTTTATGAAGATACCTACAAATAAGCCAGAGAGCAAATAAAATATCTGAAAGAGATGAATACTGAGTAATTTTTTGATGGATTATACACACAGGTATCACATTACTTGATTCTTACTTCCTGGAAAAGGGTAATGACTCTTCTTGCTTTTACCCTTTTACCTAACCATTATTTATGAAGATTAAAACAGTGAATGCATTGAAGGGTGCATGTGCCTGTGTGTCAGTGTGACTATACAGGTTTTTCTGATATTATAAGGACCGAGCCACAAAATGGACAGTGTTGTTAATCATTATTTTTAAAGTTCATTTACTTCCGTACTACAAGTTCTGCTAGGGCTATTAGAACAGAGTGCACTATTCAAAACCTTTTAACTTAAACCAGAAAAGACTTCAAATTGTATATTTCCATATCTATATTATAAAAATAGCCTATACCCATGCAATAATTCATTTTAGATTTTAAGGATAAAAAATTTAATGTAAAAAGATTTAAAGATCTTATGTGTGCAGAAGTTTTTTCATCTTTAGTCTATAGAAGTTATAGGTTTTTAAAATATATTTTGGTATTATGTTGAATAAAATTTCACCCAAAAATGTATACTTCTGTGTTATCAGACTCCATCATTAATTACTGAACTACAGGCAATAAATATTACCAGACACCTATGTGACCACCCATGTATATTCTATGGTTTCATTGTAATTATTTTTTATATTATTTCATTGTATAGATGATATATATATATTATCCTATAGCACAAGTTTGCTAGTCTTTTATAACCAAATGTACCATTACTTTTATAGGAATATCTCTTTTCCAGCTCTTTGGTTTTAAAAGATGCACTAGTCATAAATGTATTTAATTAAAGTCATTTAGATATTGGAGCACTTGAGTTTACAGCAGGGAATAGAATACCTTTTCCTTAAACACCTTGAAAGAGGTTTGTTGAGAGAAGAGAGCTGTGGCATTCATCAAACGCTGACCTCTTCCTGTTAGAGTGGTGGCCAAGCCCTTGCTAATTTAACTTGAAATGCATTGGTGTAACTAACCTTTTTTTTGTGTGTGTTTCAGGTGTGTGGAGGTCATTGCAAAGGAAGGACAAAACTTGAAAGAGCTGTATTTGGTGTCCTGTAAAATCACAGATTATGGTACGTAATAAGCCATTGTTCTAATCTTTTCCAAGAGTTAAAAAATTACAAAATAATTGAAAGGTTTTTTTCCTAAGAAATTGAGAACTATCTCCTAGAGACTGTTTACCTTCATTTGTGCTAATTCTGATTATACAAAAAAAAATCAAGAAATCAGTGAGACTAAGAACCAGAGTAAATGAATGTGTCTATCAGTTTATTGCCACATGCAACCACACATGCATGCAATGCATGCACACACATACACACTTAGGCTCAAAAAGTAGGGCTAAAAGAGCTATCTGATGAAAATAAATATCGGGACAATTAAATTTTTGATATAATAAAGAAATTATTGTATTGAGTTGATTTGCTTGATTTAATGGCATGTCAGATGCACTCATGCTGACATTGTAAATGTCAAACGTCTTAAGTTTTTAGATTTTTTAAAGCATTGGGAAGTTCCATGCTTAGATATATAAAAAGTAAAGGTTATGTATTTATAAGATTTTAACTTATCTTAGTTTTTAATTTCCCTTTTTAAAGTGTAGCAAAGCAAGTGATTTTATAAAAAAATATGAAATTATCCTGTTGGGAGTAATAAACAAAAACAACCTAGACTTTCTTTTCTTATCAATTTGTGTCTTTAATCTAAATACAAAGTTTTAGATAGATTTTTGGCTTTTAGGAGACTTTTTTCTGACTTTTTAACTTGTTTATTTAAATTTGAGAATATACTTTCTACCTTGAGGGATATTAATAATCGATTAATTTTTCTTATTGTTAACTTCAACATGTACTAATAAATGCCACCAATCCTAGGATGTCATACTGACCATCTGCCCTGGGTGAGAGAGTTGCATTTTATCATCTATTAAATTCATCTTTTGGAAGAACACTACTAAGGCTGTAATAAAAATAACATAAAAGAAGATTTAACTTAAAAATAACCCTAATTTCTTTTCAGAGGGTATTTTTTTCAGAATGATAAATGTGTCTTATATGGATTTATACTTAATGTTTCTGGGTTTTTTTTCCCCCCAACTAATTCTACCATGCAAAATGAGTGCTTTGCTATATTTTCCTTTCCTTGTGGTTTGTTTTCTGATTGGTATATTGGACTGATACTTTGATACTGTCACACCCCCAAACCTTATTATCTCCTTACTGTCTAGGTCTTAGAGATTTCACCTTGCCGTGTATAGGGCATATGTTAGGTACAGGTAGGATTATTAAATAACTAGTATATTTATTCCAGGAGCCCTGGTGGCACAGTGGTTAAGAGTTCGCCTGCTATCCAAACGGTCGGCAGCTTGAATCCACCAGCCACTCCTTGGAAACCCTATGGGGCAGTTCAACACCATCCAGTGGTGTCACTGTGAGTCGGAATTGACTCGACGGCAACAAGGTTTTTTTTATTTGTTTTTATTTTTTGGTATATTCATTCCAACTCATTAGTTGGCACTCAAGGTTCTTTACCATCAGTTCCATGCCTGCCTCTCCAGTCTTATTTTTTATTTGACCTCTTTATCTATTTGCTGCCAATTGTCAAATTGCTCATAGCCCGGAGCTATAGATTAAATTCCTTAAAATGAACTCTTTGAGGTTCTGCAGTGGCAAATGTTGCTAAAATTATACTCGATTCTCAAGAACCTGTCCCATAACAAAGCTAGTGCCTGAGAACCTATCTGTTAAGTTAGCAAGGGCAAAGACATATTCTAGAAGATATGGAGCAGGAGAAAAAGCATCATTGGACTTGGAAAAGAAGATCTGGGATCAACTTCTATCTTTGTTCTTTGGCCTTAAGGAGGGAAGTTCCTCCACATCCCTGCAGCTTCGTTTCCTCGTTTGTCTGACTCCTTGCTCCTGTGTGCACTTGGCACCCAGTTTAGTGATTAATTGGCACAGTGTGTACTGCCGATAAACTTCTGCTTTCCTACAAAAGGGGGACAGAGAGAGGGGTCAAACAAAATTCTTCGAGCCCCTTTCCTTTCCTCGGAAGCTGTTTTTGTTGTTATTACTGCTGCTATTGTTTAGCGATTTTTTTTTTTTATTACTTTATTTTTTTATTGTACTTCAGGTGAAGGCTTACAGAACAAATAGTTTCTCCTGAAACAGAAGTACACATGTTGTTTTATGACATTGGTTAACAACCCCAGAACATATCAACTCTCTAACTTCTCAGCCTTTTTTTTTTTTTGGTGAAAATACACATAGCCAAAGATACACCATTTCAAAAATTTCTACATGCACAGTTCAGTGACA
>NW_004443983.1:14514497-14541785 GCF_000243295.1 Trichechus manatus latirostris
ATAAAATACTTAGGAATAAATCTGACCAGAGATGTAAAAGACCTATACAAAGAAAACTACAAAACACTACTGCAGGAAACCCAAAGGGGGCTACATAAATGGAAAAACATACCATGCTCATGTTTAGCGATATTTTTATAGTTCTGGTGTTTTCAGATATTAGAATTTTTTTTCCTTGGAGAGGTGAAAACTATATTAAAACCCGACCAGTATGGTTTATATTTATTTGCATCTCTGAATTATTTAGGCTAGTGGTTCTCAACCCTGTCTGCCCATTAGGATCACCTGAGGAGTTTCTAAAAGATACTGATGCCAGAGCCTTATTCAAGACTAATTAAATCAGAATTTCTAGGAGGTGGGACCCAGGCAATGGTTTTGTAAAAGCTACTTAAGTAATGCTCAGGTTCATTCAGCCAGAGTTGAAAACAATTAATCTAGTCCATTTGAGAGGAACCAGAAATATACATTTTGGGGGCTTTCTCCCCATGGTGACAAGAAATCTAACATGATCTTTCTCCTACCTCCTTCTCTCCAAGTTTCAAGCCCTTTACCCCACCTCATTTCACTTCTTTCTTTCCTGAATTTTTGGTATTCATATGGTTCATGGTGAAAGTCTCTGTGCATCTGTTAATACTGTTCTCCACAATGTTGGGAGGAAGAGGGGAAAAGGTTGATAGTTTATGAGATTGTACTGTAATTGCTATTTGATTATAAAATTAAAGCAAATTACTGAAAGCTCATCTCATCTCATCTCTTTTTCCCTGGTACAGTGCCAATAACAGATGAATAATATTTGTCAAAAAGACAGTGATAAGGATTATTCATTGTAACCAGAGGAACAGCATGTTATTGGAGGTAACTGCTCTGCCAGGGAAGCCTCCTGTGTCCTCTTGCCCTGTGTTAATTATAAATTCTGAGAAGGAAAAATAGGTATCTTTTTCTTCTTTAATTGGGAAAGTAGAAACATATTCTGTAGAACTTTTTGATTATTGAGGCTACTTAGAGATTATATACTTTGATGTATTTTTGATACCTTATGGATTTCATTTTTCAAGAAACTATTCCATAATTCTACATCCTATTATTACATTACTCATATTCAAGCTAGTTAATAACCTCCAAAACCTCCTTTTTATATGATATTAGGTATGTACCTGCTTTCAGTATTGTATACTGAGATTTTTGAAGGTCTTTACAGGATGCATTGATTCAAAGGCATTGACAGTGTGGATCATAACAAATTATGGATAACACTGAGAAGAATGGGAATTCCAAAACAATTATGCTCATGCAAAACCTTTACATAGACCAAGAGGCAGTCGTTTGAACAGAACAAGGGGATGTTGCATAGTTTAAAATCAGGACAGGTGTGTGTTAGAGTTGTATCCTTTCACCATACTTATTCAGTCTGTGTGTTGAGCAAATAATTCAAGAAGCTGGACTATATGAAGAACGCGGCATCAGGATTGGAGGAAGACTCATTAACAACCTCAATATGCAGATGACACAACCTTGCTTGCTGAAAGTGAAGAGGACTTGATGCATTTACTGATGAAGATCAAAGATTACAGCATTCAGTATTGATTAGACCTCAACATAAAGAAAACAAAAATCCTCACAACTGGACCAGTAAGGAACATCATGATAAACGGAGAAAATATTGAAGTTGTCAAGGATTTCATTTTACTTGGATCCACAATCAACGCCCATGGTAGCAGCAATCAAGAAATCAAATGACGCATTGCCTCGGGAAAATCTGCTGCAAAAGACCTCTTTAAAGTGTTGAAAAGCAAAGATGTCAGTTTAAGGACTAAGGTGCGCCTGACCGAAGCCATGGTATTTTTAGTCGCCTCACATGCATGCAAAAGATGGACAGTGATACAGAAGACCGAAGAAGAATTGATGCCTTTGAATTATGATGTTGGCAAAGAATATTGAATATACCATGGACTGCTGGAAGAATGAACAAAACTGTCTTGGAAGAATTACAGCCATAATGCTCCATAGAAACAAGGATGGCGAGACTTCGTCTCACGTACTTTGGACGTGTTATCAGGAGGGACCAGTCCCTGGAGAAATACATCATGCTTGATAAAGTAGAGGGTCAGCAAAAAAGAGGAAGACCCTCAACAAGACAGTTTGACACAGTGGCTGCAACAGTGGGCTCAAACGTAGCAACAATTGTGAGGATGATGCAGGACTGGGCAGCATTTTGTTCTGTTGTACATAGGGTTGCTGTCAGAACTGACTGGATGACACTTAACAACAACAAATTGATTCAGAAACAGCAACTCATCTGACAGGTAATTTGTAATTTTTGTCAAGATTCTCACAGATGTTGAATGTGGTATTACAGTACTTAGCAACACCTGGCCAGGCTGTTATGAATTTACGTTCATTTTAACTGATATATAATTGTCACAAAGAAAACTATCATTCTAACAGGCCTCATACTCCCCAAACTGAACATATATCTTTATAGTAAAATACAGCAATTATAAACAAATCAATAATCCAGGCACAACTAAATGGAAAATATAGCCTTGGGAAATTGTTCTCTGAAGAGAAGTCTAATATTGTCCCTCTTCTATCACTGACTGAACAAATATAAGCAGCATTGTGGAAAAAACCTAAACTCCAGAGTCAGAGAGTTAGAGTATAACCCCAGCTTTGTCACTCTTTTTGCTTTGTGACCTGGAGCAAGTTACTTAACCTTCTGGTTTCATCATCTATAAAGCCACACCACATACAATAGTGAAAATGAACATAACACTCCCAGGTAGTGCCTGTTGGCATAGTGGACTCTCAATAATTGGTAGTTCTTATAATAATAGAATTATCTCTTTCTCTGAAGAAGAATCAGCCCTCCTCCTCCTCAAAGTGTGGCTCTCCCGTTTGTGGGAATCATTATTTAGAAGTTTGAGCTATATTGATCTATACTTGCCTAGTTGATTTCCATACCTAAGCTACCTAAATCAGATTCTTATTAGTAGTAACTAAAGAGCAAAACATTTAAAACCTGTAATTCGTTTCCCTTTCATAGCTTTCTCCCCTGTCTCCTCTGTATATCACCTTCATTTTTATTTGGATAATTTTCCCTTGGCTCCCTTTATGCTTTTCATTGTTCTTGGGATAATTTGTCAGCTAGTACTTTCCAGCCTACGTTTCTGTTCTACTTCAAAACTTTTTTTCTTTTGAAAATTTTCTTTTAAAAAGTCTCCTCCTTTGAAAAAGTGTATCCTTAGTATTAGTAGGAAGACAAGGAGAAGAAATCAACCATTCTTTTTCATGGGCTACGCGGCATAGAACATACAGTGTTCTAATAACTAGGATGGATGGATAAACGCTTATCTCCATTAGCATCTCCATAGTGACTGTTACCAGTGTGACACTTCTGTCAGGGGGCATTTGTAAAAAGGAACCAGGTTTCTTTTTGGGATGTTACCACATTACTCTTGACTTTACAACTTCTGAGGGCTCTAGAAATACACTCTAGAGGATATCTTTTTGCTTCCCTTCTCAGGTCGTCAGATAACCTTTAATTAAAGAGGGTGGTAAGCACTCAACTGCTGACTTCACTCTCTAGGGAACTACAAGGTCCCTGGCAGCTCACAGGCTCACCCTGCTGCCCCACATGCTCTCTGTCACTCCCACTGGCCCTTGGCTGCTTTCCTGGGGCTGTCTTTGGCTGCTGCGTATTCTACTTGTTCCAGTGCTCCTCTGCCTGATTTGGGACTTTTTAACAATCCCATGGCTTGCCACAAAAGCTTTTGGATTGCTCTGGGCAAACAATCTCCCATGTCAAGAAGGTCACTGGTTCCATGGTTATCATTTAAGATGTCATTTCAATCAGCCTGCCATGTGACAGATGTGATAAATTTATTCTGTCAGCAAATGTTGATTCAGTACCCACTGTGTGCTAGATGCAAGAGATATATAGTTTCTGCATTCCTGGAGCTTTCATTCTGGTGGGATCCAGGAGATAGGGCTAGCTTGCTTATTAAAGAAAAAAAAAAAGAACGCATCTGGTTCTTCCAGACAAGAAAAATGACAGGGAGTGGCCTGTTGACATTAATCTTTGCTTTGGTGTAACCCATGCCTCACCCCAGCCTCGCTGACCTTCTAATGCTATTGAAAGATTAATAGATTATACATTCCCTACCTCTTCTTGGGACCCCAGACATCTTTAGCTGTTTGTTAGTTAACCCAAATTAGGATCTGGGATACCTTATCAAAGTAAGCACACTCAAGGAACTTAATAAATCCCAACAAGCATACTGGGTTACACCAGTATCAACAGTAGCTTCATCTTTTCTTGCCAAATTGATAAATTACTCAAGAAAAAAAAGCCGGTACAAAAAAAATTGTTCTTTATTATAACTTCTTATTTTTTGTATTGTTAGGTATACATAACATATAATGGTGCTGCATTTAAAATTAAATCCCTGGTTTTTCCCTTTTATTTTTTTCATTGTCAAATTGTATTTTAAACTGCTTCAAGATTGCCAGGTAAGATTTGACCCCTTTTGTAAGCAGGAATAACTTTAATGGTTATAAAGTGACAGAGAAGAATTTTAGAAAATACATTTGCAAGTCAAAAAGAATGTATTATTGTTTACTGTTGATTATTCAAGCTTTCTCTTCATTTGATTATTTAAATATTGATAGCTTTTATTGTTTCTAGCAAGTAGTACTAAATTGCTAAATCTTCTGTTGTACACTGACCTTGTTTAAATGTCCATCTTAAAAGTTGTTTCTCTTTACTTCTAATTCTTTATTTGTACCCTTGGCATTTGTACTACTGGATTTATACTTCTATTGTATTTAACAAGTATTATGTTTTTTTTTTTCTCTCTCAGTAAGGATCATGATTTTTCATAAAAAATTTGGTATTTAATTGTAAGCTTTTCTAAATACTTTTCTTTGCTCAATAGCAAACAAATTGTTGAGCTTCTTGTTTATTTCCTAGTTATCCCAAGACTACAGCTATGCAACTTGAAATAAAGGACTGAACAGTTATAATGCTTATCATATAAACTGTGTCTTACTATAATAAGCTACACATCTCAAATCTGTTGAGAACTTCTTAAAACGTTTCTTCAAGAAAATAGTCCCATAACACATTTAAAGGCTAACTGTAGCTTCATATATAATAAAGGTTCATTATTGTTATTATTATTAAGAAACTTTCTAATCTGCATTTAAAAGACAGATGAACCTATTTCTGTGTGCTTACCCCTTAACTTTTCTACACCTCCCGATCGCTTAAACACTGCTTCACCAGGGCTCCTCCCAGTATTGTTGGTTCAAATTAATTTGTTTTTATAGCTAAATACTAAATTTCCATATTTAATGGAATTATTAACTAAACTTTCCAACTTTCCTCAATTACTTTTAGCATTTCTGAAGTATAGTGTTTAATTTTAATTAGCTATTTTTAATGTTAGTCTTGTGAAGGAGTCCTATTACAGATAAAATAAATTTGTCCCAAATCACATACGGAGTCATTTTTTACACCGTTCCTATATTTGACCCTCATTGCTTAGTACACTCAGATATGCAGACATAAACATTTGTTTTTGTTGTATTATATAATAATATAAATACAATTATTATTATCATTATCAGTATTATATCAGTGATGAGTAGATCTAAAGGGAATTGGAATGAACACTAAGATAATTTCAATGATACTAGATTCCCAGTATCACACACAAGAAATGACTTCCTAATGTGTATAACTTATTAAAAATAGATGTCTTGAGTGGTAGTAAATTCTCTATTACTAAAGTTAGTCATGCAGAGATTATCTTTTGTGGGGATGTGGAAGGATGGAAGCATTGGGTAAGGAATTGGCCTATGTAATCTTTAAATTATTTTCTAATCCTGGGATTGATTCTGGACTTGTTTTTTGTTTCATTCAGCAAATGTTTACTCTGTGGTTTGCTACGTGCATACTCTTGTTTCTCTGTGGAATACAGAGATGGTGAGAAGTACATCCTATTAAAGTAAGCAAAAAGACATAAGCAGTGAAAAGTTTTCTAACATATTAAGCAATATGATGGCATCAAATGAAAAACAGGTCCTAAGAGATATAGGTGCTCAGGAGAGGACAGGATCATCATAGACTTAAATAGTTGGGAAAGGGCTTGTGGAAGAAGAGGCATGGGAGGACAGAGAAGAGAAAGAAGGGCATTTGAGGTAGTACAGCCCTGGGAAAGGCTCAGAGCAAGAACAGGTGTCTGAATGGATGAGTTTGTATGCACTGGTTAATCTAAAGAAAGAACAGAAATCATCCAAAGTGGTTACGTTCACACGCAGGCAAATTTTGAAGAAACTTTATGAAAATATTCTAGTTGAAAATTCAGGGTAAGTTCCAATTTTCATCTCAACTTATCCTTATTCACAATTCCCATGGCAACAACTTCACTTAACATATATAAAAAGAAACACCACTCTGGGTTCTAACTACTAATCAAATATCCAGCTTAGCTGGAAAAAAGTAAAATGTAAAACTTCGTATTAATAATAATGATAGAATCAAACCAAACCCCTTGCCCTCAAGTCGATTCGTACTCATAGCAACCCTGTAGGACAGAATAGAGCTGCCCCATAGGGTTTCCAAGGCTGTAATTATAGAAGCAGACTGCCAATATCTTTCTACCACAGAGCAACTGGTGGGATCAAACGCCAACCTTTTCGTTAGCAGCCAAGCTCTTAACCACTGTGCCACCAGGGCCCCTTAATGATAGAATATCTGACATTTATTGTTTCTGTGGGAAGTATTTACTTAATCCCCTTCCAAAAAATCCATTGCCATCAAATCAGTTCCAACTCATGGCGATCATAGGGACAGAGTAGAACTGCCTCATAGGATTTCCAAAGTTGTAAAACTCTACAGAATCTGACTGCTACATCTTTCTCCCACAGAGCGGCTGGTGGGTTCAAACTGCCAACCTTTCAGTTATCAGCCGAAGGCTTAACCACTGCTCTGCCAGGGCTCTTAATCCCCTTGACATCCCATTTTAGGTAGATACTATTAATGTTCCCGGGGTGGCGCAAATGGTTAAGTGCTCGACTGTTAGCCAAAAGGTTGACTGTTCAAATCCATCCAGAGGTGCCTTCAGAAGTCAGGCCTCGTTATATGCTTCTGAAAGGCCATAGCCTTGACAACCCTATGGAGCAGGTCTACTCTGCACACATGAGGTCGCCATGAGTAGGGGTGAACTCGATGTCAACTAACAACAATAACATGAATATTCAGGTTTACAGATGTGGAAACTGAGGCCTGGAAAGGCTCAGATTTACTTAGTTTGTGAGTAATGGTATGGTATGTATTCAGCCTTAAGTCATCTGGCTCCAGAGCCTACATTCAATGACAGTTCTCTGTAAGAGTCTGTTACATAATCGTTCATAGATTCGTGATGTGCTTAGGAGTATTTAGTACTAGAAAGCTATATTGGATTTATCCAGTTGTCATAGTTTAAAAAATATAACCAAATCACATGCTAACAGGTTCATCCATCTGTGTATAAAACAACGTCACAAAGCTGCTATCCCATGAGATCTAATTATGTAGCTCTAGAACTTAATAGCTTTAATGTGCTTAATTGCTATAACTTTGTTATGCTGACACCAAATAGAAGTTGCATGCCATGATTAAATGTTCTCAGGCTGAAAGGTAGAGGAACATTGATATTCAATATGTATTCATATATTCAACAAATTTTTTTTTAATTTAAAATCTATATACTTTTTCATGTGTTAGTTTTTTTTCTCACATTCTCTTTTTAAATTATTACAAGAAACTCATGAAGGAAGCACAAATATTACCATTGATCCACCTTTTCATTAGATGGGGAAGTTGAGCCCAGAGAGATTTTAATTAATTAGGAAGCTAGAACTAAAATCTCCCGTCTCCAGATTTTTACAGGATTACGTCAAATTTTTCTCAAACTCTTCTGCTGTTTACATGGAAATGCTTTCTTCATTTAAATGGTCATTTTAAAGCAATTTTAAATGAGATAATTTAATAGTGCTTCTAAAGGTACAGATATTTCTAGAGACACATAATTGTACCATTCTCAAAAATGTAAGCAATTGTTCTCTTTAGATTCATCTTTCTTAACCTGAACTTAGAAGTCCCCAGGCCTCTGTGTCATCATCTGCCTTTCTTCCCTTGGGAGAGCCTCTCCAAGATAGTCTCTGAGAAGTCAAGATTGAATCTCTCTTCAGTGTGGCTTTACTCTCTGCCTGCTCTGTGTGCGTTAGAACTCCTCGTTCTCTGAGATTGCAGGAAAAAGGGAGGAAAAACCCAAGAGCTGCATTCCTTTCTTCTAAAACAAACCATATTTCTCTGCTTACAGGCACTCTTATGGTTTTACCTTCTCTTTGAGATAATTTTGCCCTTTCCAGCTGATTATTTGATTAAATCTGTGTCACTATTTACTGGTTAATTAGCTTTCTTAAGACACTTGACATCTGGTTTATTTTGAAAAATAAACAAACATCTGCCAAGTTTTCCATTAGAAAATGATAGTAACATCCAAAGCATAATATAAACATTAAAAATCATTGATTAGGCTCACATGGTTATATCCACTAATACTGATAGGGTTAAGCCTCTTGGGAAGATCTTTCTTTTTTCATTTATTAGCTGGACTTCATTATAGAAAGAGCAGCTTTTCTCTATCAACTTTTTGGTTTACTTGAGTTCAATTATACATAGGAAAGGCAAGAACAATACATTTTTTTTTCTCGTTATTACCAGTTTTCAAAATATTCAGTTGATTTCCAGCGTCCAACCAATCAGGAATTGTTCTTATTGTTGTTTTAATTGTCATTATAAACTCAGCAATCCATTGCAGTTACTTTTTTTTTTTTTTAATTAATACTCAAATTATCCTATCTCAGACAGTCGGAATTTCAAGTTGATTCCTGAGTCCTCTTGACATGGATCAATTATGTCAAAATATTCAGGCTAGTCTTGTGTGTTTCATGCTGTAGACATGGAATCAGCTATTTTTTAAAAGAACCCTAGTTCCATTGGTGGATTAGGTTTTTTTGGAAATTGCATCTTCTAAGCCTGTTCTGCACTCTGAGTCTTATATCCCTGTATTTTCTACCCCCGCCCCTTTTTTTCTTCCAGCTTGAAACCTATTGTATACTTTATCACAAGTCCAACCTTCTCATTACTACCCAGCAACATCAGCCCTCCTGGGTTTTAAAGCATTCTTATTCAAGAATTCCCAATATGCTAAAACTTCTAGTTCCTTATATCTACCACTCTGTTAATCTTCAGCAACATTTTCTGCTTTTGAAGAAGTTAGAGATTGGGCATAAGAAGAAGCAGTTTTTTAATTTTAGCTACTTCATCAACTTACTGGAGATTACCTTCTGATTTTATCTCAAATTTTCTGTATTTATTTTAGATAAGTGCTGATATTGGATCTCTTGGACCTAGCCGTTTAGGAATAAATAGACAAGTTTTCAAATTGCATGGTCTTACATTATCTTTTTCAGGGGCATTCATACTTCTTTATCCCACAGTGAGAAATACATTTTGCGTTGTGACTCAGTATACACATATTTTTACATGAATATATCTAACTCAATGTGATACACTATGATTTTTGTTCTTCAGTTCTGGCTTTAAAGTGATTGACTCTCACTAAATAGATTTCATCACTTACTAGGACAACCAGCAGTTTGTAAAACACTAGTTCAACTTCTTCGTCAATGTATGGATAAGAACGAGATATGTCAGTGGATGACCTGCTCAAGAATAGAAACTGGTGGATTCCCTTGGTACAAAAAGGACATAGTTATTCTAGAGATAGGTGTCAACGTTCCCAGGATCACTGAATCCCAGCTGTTGATCTTAATACCTGTAAAATATAGAGTTAATATTCCTTCTGTCTTATGTCGTTGGGATAGAAGTGTCTGACAGAGGTGATTTCACTTTAGGATAGCTATTAAACGAAACTTTCTCCTGAGGCAAAAAAAAGGCAGTTTTGTTCATTTAATTTCTAATTAAGTAAATCAAACTTACTTTTAACTTCAATATTACACTGTTAATTTTAACCGTCATCCTAAAACATTTCCTTGAATTTGTTAGACACAATCACCTAGAATTTAACTGTCAAATGTGTTTCTTTTCTTGAGTATATCTGCATGACATTAAATAAATAGTTTGAACTTTTCAACTTTTCAGACAATTGTGTTGAGTTGACATGGCTGATCCAGCCAATGTGCTTCTAGGTGCAGTGTGTGCTGAATGCCTGAAAGCGACTTATTTTCATTGAGAATGACTGAGTGTGGGCAGAGAAAAGGAGATTTAAAAAAAAAAATTAGAAATGAGGAGTAAACAAAAGAAAGTTCTGTCTTCAGGGACTTATTCATATGCAGCCTTTAAAAATGAACTACCTTTGTACTGATATAATGTAATTTTTGCTTACCAAGATACTTTCATATAATAAATAATTCTTAGAAGCAAAAGAAAAAATTACGTAGAAATTGGCAAATACTGTTTGATGACTGATAATTGTAGTATGTTTTTAATCATCTCTATCTCTTTCTTAGGTTAAATTTCCCATTTCTGTTGTCTTCCTACTATCCCCTTTCCTCACATATGGCTTAAGGATCTCCTCTTCAAGAAATCAGTTTTGCTTGGAAGATATTTTCTTTCCTCTCATAAAGGATTCTCTGTTCTACTATTAGAGTTAAAATCATAATAATACACTAATAAGATTCAACCTCTTCCCTGCTCTCTTTTTGAAAATCTCTCTAAAGCCAGCCTTGGACGGTCGCATTTTGGGAATTTGATGTCCAGAGGTGCTTCTCTGATGTACTGAGGACTAGGCACTCATGTGGGAAGCAGCTCATAATCAGTTGAAATCATCCAAAACGACACTTTCTGAACATGCTTGAGGAGGATATATTTGAAAATTAAAATTATTTCTATCCTATAGTAACCAATTAACTTCTTTGAAATGAATGAGAATAATACATATATTATAAATAAAATGTGTATTAAAACAGCATATATATATGTTATATGTCATTATATGTATTTTAATAATGAATAAGTTTCAAGCCAAGTTTCAAGTTAAAATTTCGACTCTACAAAATAAATGAAGAGTTTGAAATTCAGTCGGTCCTATTTTATGTTCAGGCAAATGTACTTGGCTTTTTCTGAGAATCATTCCTTCTGCTCAGGTTTACGTAAGAAATTGGGCAAAATCCTCTAAAGCATTCGTTTTCAATTTTACCATTATAATACACCTTGCAATCAAGGTTTGAGAATGATTTACTTCCTAAAAAATTATAAATTAGAACAGATTCAGGAATATCCTACTTTTAATCACTTGGATTCTGATAAAATTTTCGTGAGTGGCAGACCTGAGAGTCTAGCAAGCATACTGAAATTTGCACATAATTATGTCGTTTATTTATTGTCATGGCTTTTTGGTGAATGATATTTAACAGCATACCCTTATTAATTACTTACATACTTGCACATTGTATTACTGTAAAGGCCAGTCGCCTATTTTCCATATGCATATTCCCCCCAGATTTCTATCATGTTCTTTTACTTCCACAGTATTATGAGTTAGAGAAAATTCAGGGTATGTGCATGAGTGTGTGTTGCACAGGCCAATGTCATCCATCACCTTCATCATTCTTTGGAGGAAGATACAGATTTAAGAGCTAGGGGCTCTTGAAGACAAATAAGATACAAAAAAGAGCACAATTCTGAAGAAAAACCCCCTCACACACACATGCACGCACACACACACACAGAGACACACACTTAAATTATGTGGAAAGGCACGGCCATTCCATAATTTGCTGCTTCTCTCACACAGCTCATACTTTACCTTTTGCTATATAGACTGTTATTTGACATCTAGTCTGTCAGATTTATGAAAACAAAAACATAATTTTTAAATCTTTATTCAAGAAATGGTCTTTGTTTTTAATAGCCCACATACCATATACTTTTGAATTAGTTATATGTGAAATACAGCATTTGAATTAAGAACCTATTATAATTGCCCAAGGTTTCTTGGCATATGGCAAGGCTCTTTAAATTTTTTTTTACAAGTAATGGATCTCCAAATATTTACTCTGTTTTCCCCTGACTTTAGAAAACCAGTTGAAAATTGTAGAATTAGACTTTGGAGCTGTATAGTATATTTTTGGCCTATTACAAATCCATCTAAATCTATAACCTGCTAGGAAAGATAGAATCCCTTCCAGCTTGTGATTGTAATACATGATTTGTGTCTACTTGAGTCTGTCTCAGAAATACATTTAGTATTTTCTGAACTGAGCTTCTGTTCTGTGTTAGGCAGGTTTCTAACTGTGTGTTCAGTCCACTGATTGACTGACTGAGAGCCAAATTATTCTCTCTAACACTTACTCAATTCCCAGCTACTACAGCAGAGATGGATTCCAGGTCCAAAACTGGACCCTCACTAACAAAGCTTGCTTTCTGCCAGTAGTAATACTTACACAGTGAATGAAAATTCAGTGACCTATATTCTTCCATTTAAATCCTTAAAAATTTAAATTAAAACTTTGTCAACAGTAATTCCAACCATACTGCGGCAAAAAGAACGTTCCCTGCAATCTGGCAGCACTAAACGTAATTCATAACTATCAAAAATCCGTTTTCTCTGCATAACTTCTTAGAACACTCCTGATGTCTTGAAAATTCCATGCAATTTTCTTTAAAAGTTGGTTTGGAATGCCACTGTGCATCTTGAAGCCCACATACAGTGAGTTAAATTACAGCGATAGCATATTTCTCAAGCACCATATAGTTGCAAATCCTTTATCCTGAAGTACATAGTAAAGGATTTTCTCCTTGAACAGCAAAGGAAGTTGAACTTTGGGGTTGTTTCAATTTAACACATGATGTGCTGCACGCTTAAACCTGTGTTTTGCTATTCTTACTTTTTCTTCATTATTCATTCCTGTTTCCCGTAAAAGGAATTAGGTATGTAATGCTGATTATAAAGCTGAATCTGTACTATCATATTTTCAAAGCATCGTTTCCCCCACTGACTTTGGAGTACCTCCTTTTCACTGGGTTAATCTAAATGCAGACTAGAAGTCTGTTTATTTTTTACCACTATTTCTGTTACCCCTTCATAACCACTACTGGTCTTCCCAAGTCAGTAAATGGCATCACTGTTCAGCTTGTTACTTAGGCCAGAACCTAGATGCCCCTGATGTCTCACTTTTCTTCATTCCTCTCATCATGTCCATTAACGAGCTTGGGCAGCTGTGCCCTCACAATATATCTCAAATAGTTCCAGTTCCACTGATAACTTCACTAGCCACTTAACTGTATTCTCTATTTGTCTTCTTCCTACCCTCCAGTCTGTCATGGAGCAGGTAAAATGAAATTTTCTAAAATATTTTTGAACGAATGAATGAAAATTTTATTAAAACTAAGTTTTGCATAACTTCAGTAATATGTTTTTTATCCTGGTTTACACATAGACCTAACATCAAAAATTACAATAAAAATTAAACATTCGGGTGTCCTGCCTACCATGGTGTCTTAGTTATCTAGTGCTGCTATAACAGAAGTACCACAAGTGGATGGCTTTAACAAAGATAAATTTATTCTCTCACAGTCTAGGAGGCTAGGAGTCTGAATTCAGGGTACTAGCTCCAGGGGATGGCTTTCTTTCTCTGTTGGCTCTTAGGAAAGGTTCTTGTCATCTATCCTCCCTGGTCGAGGAGCTTCTCAGTGAGGGACCTAGAGTCCAAGGCATGTGCTATTCTCCTGGCTCTTGTTTCTTGGTGGTATGAGGTCTCCCTGTCTCTCTACTCTCTTCTCTCTTTTATATCTCAAGAGATTGGCTTAAAACACAACCTAATCTTGTAGATTGAGTCTAGCCTCATTAACATAACTTCTGCTAATCCCACCTCATTAACATCATAGATACAGGATTTACAACACATAGGAAAATCACATCAGATGACAAAATGCTGGACAGTCACACTACACTGGGAATCATGGCCTAGCCAAGTTGACAGATTTTTGTCATCCAAAACACATGGATTCCTGGTCGGTTCAATTAAACATTTAGACATTTAGCCATCATAGGCCACCCTTGGAAGCATCTACTCAGAAGGATGAAGGATCAGAATCTCAATTTGCAAGCCAGTCAGTATCAGTCAGTCCTCTTCTGTAGAAGACCTTGCAGCAGTCTAGGCTGCAGTTCACCCAGCATCTTCTTTCACCCCCCAAATGAAGGCACAGGTGCAAGGAGATGAGATCCACATAGGGCTGGTACAAGTGCTTCTCTGGCTTAGAAGCCTCATACTCCCAGGAACTAACGTCTCTTGGAACAGGCATAATATAGCTTCTAGCATCCCTGCAAGTTACATGCCCAGTTATAAGAATGCACTCTGGGAATCTAAAGCTGTGGTGTCCCCATTGGGTAATTATAGTTCTTTCAAATGAGACAGATGTTATCTACCAATCAGGGGTCATTTTTACTATAAGCAATATTTGCTTAATAACGTGGTTAACGTTCCACTTCAGAGTTAAACCAGGGAATTGATCTAGGAAGTTAACCAAAGGTCACATTCTCCTGCAGAAAGGTAAAAGCTTTTGTTAACTCTTTACCCACTGCAGAAATTTTAAAATCAACTTCAGACTTGTCCTTACATGTGAAAATGATTTTATATTTATTGTTTTTGTTCGGTACTGTGAAGTCAATTCCAAATCATAGGGACCTCATGTGACAGAGTGGAACTGCCCCATAGTGTTTTCTTTGCTGTAATCTTTACAGAAGCAGAGCGCCAGGTCTTTCTTTCATGGAGGCACTGGGTGGGTCCAGACTGCCAACAGTTTGGAAAAACAGCCTAGTGTTTAACTGTTGCACCACCAGGGCTCCTTATATTTATAACAGGGCAGATATTTAGCTACCATACACACCATATTTCTTACTTCTCCTGTTCAGGACAGTTCTTTTTAAAACAAACAAACATGTATTTTACTCCTATAATTGAGATGGAGGGAGTTGGCCATGTGACAGGATGGCCCTGCTGACTTTGAGTGCCTCTGCCACAGCCTCTGGCGCAGTTAGACCTGGCCTCACCCAGGATTCTAATACAGGGTTTACACACAGTCCAGAGACATAGCCGCAGCAACAACCAACTTTAGATTTCCATTTTTTATTTTTGCATAAAAGAGAAAAACCTAGTTAATACCAGGCAGCAAAATCACCAAGGGGTATTGCTTCTGCCTTTTGTATCAGTCTGACTCTAAAATGACACAGAGAGACAGAAAAAAAAAAGTAATTTAAAATTTTACATTTCCGTGAATTGCTACTGTTGGAAAGACTAGCAGATCGGTACCGAGTATACCCTAACCAGCACAGACTGTTCTTGGAAAAAAGCTGTCAGTTTTGAAAACACCTTCTAAATTTTATTATTTTATTGTTGTTGTTGAGAATATACACAGCAAAACATACACCAATTCAACAGTTTTTATACGTACAATTTAGTGACATTGATTACATTCTTCAGGTTGTGCAACCATTCTCACCCTCCTTTTCTGAGTTATTCCTCCCTCATTAACATAAACTCACTGCCCCCTAAGGTTCCTGTCTAACCTTTTGAGTTACTGTTGTCAATTTGATCCCACATACCTATTGCCATCTAGTGGATTCTGACTCAAAGTCACCTGTAGGACAGAATAGAACTACCCCATAGGGTTTCCAGAGAGCAGCTGGTGGATTTGAACTGCTGACCCTTTGGTTAGCAGCCAAGCTCTTAGCCAGTGCGCCACCAGGGTTCCATGATCCCATATAAAACCAAAAACTCCCATATAGATAGATATAATCCCATATCAATAGTTCTTAAAAGAGCATAATACTCAAAGTAGACCTTTTTTACTAGTTAAGCTAAACTGTTGTTCGGTTTTAAGATGACTTCAGGGGATATTTAAGTTTAAAGATTACCTCAGAGCAGTAGTTTCAGGGCTTCATCCACCCTTCATGAAAACATCTTTTAATGAAGGTATTTCTGTTATTTAATCTCCTAGGGACAGGGGATGGGAAAAACAGGATTGGAAACTAGCTAATACAAATATTAGTGAGAAAATATTGCCAGAATGTGTTATATGATGTGCTACAAATTCTATCTGAAAGTATTTCCCACTGGCTTTAATATTGTTTCTGAGACTATGGATGACAGAAGTTTCAGCAACTTCTGTTATGGATTGAATTGTGTTCCCAAAAATTCCCTAACCCCTATATTTCTAGATATAATCCCATTTGGAAATAGGGTTTTCTTTGTTACGTTAAATAGACTGTATCAGTGCAGGATGTGTCTTATACCAATCACTGTTGAGATATAAAAGGAGCCGGTTAGAAGCAGAGAGAAGCAAGCACAAATAGGGGGGTTGGGGGTGATAGATGCCCTGTGGAGATCTCCAAGGAATGCCAAGAATGCCAGAGAATTTGAGACAAGAATTTCCCCCCAGAGCAGAGAGAGCGAGCTTTCTCCTGGAACCAAAAAAACCCAAACCCATTGCCATTTATTCCATTCTGATTCATAGTGACCCTATAGGACAGAGTAAAACTGCCCCATAGGGTTTCCAAGGAGTACCTGGTGGATTCAAACTGTGGACCTTTTGGTCAGCAGCCATAGCTCTTAAGCACTATACCACCAGGATTTCCTCTCCTAGAGCAGGTGCCCTGAGTTCAGAATTCTAGCCTCCTAAACTGTGAGGGGGAAAAAAAAAATTTTTTTTTTCTTTTTTTGGTTATAGCCACCGACTTGTGGTATTTTTGTTATAGCTGCACTAAGAAACTACGACAGCATCCTATAGGATTGAGATAAAAGCTAAACAAGCTTTAGCTCTATAAGTGTTCTTAGAAGCTCTTGATTCCTCAGAAGCCCACAGTTTTTATACAGGAGGAAACTGAGGCCCAGTTACCTCCAGCTCCGGAACGAGAATCAAGTTGTTCTCTTTCTCAGGCAGGGGCACTTACCCCCTACAGTAACTGTGGCAGCGCCCCCACCTTCCAGCTTCTTTGTGAGACCGGCCAGGTTTACCTTTCTTCAGTAGAACAGTGGATAGAAAAGATGAAAATATATTTATTGTGAAGTAAATCAAATTATGTGATAATAGAATATTACTTTTTTTGCTGTAATGATTTTTTAAATGTTCTTTATTAACTCCTAACATAATAATTTTTAGAAATAATATATAATATTGTTTAGCTTAAGTAGCATAACATTGGTGTTGGTCAGTTTCTTCAAGAATGAGGAAAATTGTGTTCATTAAATGAAATGTGTGAGGCTTTGTTACACAAATATTTTTAAAAATGACTGTTCATATTTTAGTTCACACATATTCTTGAATGCTATTTAGCTGTGTACGTAATATAAGGAATTAGTTATTGTATTTCATTATTTTGAAGGTATTATTACACTGTCTTCAGGCTTCTATTGTTTGAGAGAGCTGTCAGTCATCATTCCTTTGTTAGTGATTATCTTTCTCCTTTGACTGATGGTAATATCTTTTTGTTTTCAGTGTTATGTAGTTTTTCTGTGATTAAAAAAAAACAAAACCCATTGTCGTCGAGTCAATTACGATTAATAGCGACCCTATAGGTCAGAATAGAACTGCCCCATAGGGTTTCCAAGGAGCAGCTGGTGGATTTGAACTGCTGACCTTTTGGTTAGCAGCTGTAGCTCTTAACCACTGCACCAGCAGGGCTCCTTTTCCGTGATAGAGCTACTTATATATTTCTTTTTATTCATCATGCTTTGATTTGTAGAGTTCCTGAATTTGCTTCAGTTCTTTAATCAGTTTAGGGAAAGTTCCAATGATTCTTTTCTCAAACATTACCTTTTTCCCATTTTCTTTATTCCTTTTTTCTAGAAATCGAATTAGCCATATATTACACCTTCTCATGCTGTGTTTCCTGTCTATTAATCTCTTTTTTATATTATCCATCCTGTGCTACATAATATATGCTTCTTCATGTTTGTCTTTCAATTTACTAATATCCTCTTCAGCTGTGTCCAGTCTACTCATTAAGATATCAGTTGCATATTTATATCAGTGATTTTTTCAATATCTAGAAATTCTGATTCTTTTTCATACCTGCTCTATATTTTTTATAGTAGCTTGTGATTTGCTCGTTTTCAATTCTCTTTTTCTCAAAATAGTTCAAATATACTTTCATTACATTTATGCCTGGTAATTTAAAATATTAAATCCATTGGGGTTTTATTCTTTTGTTTGATGTTTTTGCTGGCTTTCATTGATGGTGGCTTGTGTTTGTTTGTTTGTTTGCTTGAGGGGTTTTATGTTTGTTTCATTGTGAGCTCGTGTTTGGGCTTTATCTGTGAGAGCCTAACGAGGGCTACGTTGATGGACATGTCTCAGAGAAGATCTGTATTTCCACCATGAACTCTGGACACTACCAACTTGGACTCACTCTCAGTTTATTTCTTGGGTAGGGGACAGTTAAGGGGGTCATTCACATTCCAAATCCATCTGGGAATTGGCCTATCACTTTAATTCTCAGAGGAGACATTTCTTTTTCTATATCCTACATGGCTATTAAATAAGGCTACCAAAATTAGCAAGATTAGCGTTTCTCCTCAAGGTGGTGGGGCATCCTTCCTTAATTTTGAGTTTCTTAATTTTTTTTCTTATACTTTATTATTTAAACAATTTTCTTTATATACCATAAAATTTGCCCATTTTATGTTGTACAATTTATTTTTAGTAAATTGGCAGACTTGTATAATCATCACTACAGTCCAGTTTTAGAATATTTTCATCGCCCCAATAACTCATGCCTGTTTACAGTTAATCCCTGTTTCCACACCTAGCCCTCGGCAACCACTAATCCATTTTCTCTCTGTAAAGACATACCTTTTCCGAACATTTCATGTAAATGCAATCATACAAAATATAATCTTCTGGCTTTTTTCACTTAGTATGTTTTCAAGGTTCATCTGTATTGTGGCATGTATCAGAATTTTGTTGCTTTTTATTACTTAATAGCATTCCCTTCTATGGATATGCCACATTTTATCTATTCACCAGTTGATAGACATTTGGGTTGTTTTTGCTTTTGGCTATTATAATAATACTTTCTTACAAGCTCAGCTGTGCCTTTTAAAGAATGGTTATTATATTTTATCCAGCATTTTTAGTCTTTTATAGTAAAAGATTTTTGTATAATCTGGAGCACACTAATGTTTGAAAGAGAAGTAGATTTTTACCTATAATCTCATAAGAGCAATTTGTAAGTTGAAATTTGTGTCACTTGAAAATAGTAACTTGCAAGATAGAGATCATATTTTCGCCTTTTTGTTTTTTGAAAAATTCTAAAATTGGACTGTAGTGATAATTGTACAAGTCTGCAAATTTACTAAAAATAAACTATGAGAATAACTTATAAAAATAAGTTATTAGAATCATCTAGGGCACTTATTGGCACAGGAGGAATAAAAACAGTAGAATGTTTAAGTTATTACAGAGTGGTATTTTTCTTTTTTTTTAATTCTGGGACGCCGGAAAGCTAACCCTAAAAACTACTTTCTCTTCTGCGCTTTCAGCCAAAGAATTAGGAGGTTGAAAGAAATTCATTTTTCGTTTATTCAAATATTCACACTCAGAGTGCTCAAATTCTACTTTTGTTATTGTTATGAGCGTTAACTTAAAAAAATTATAATGATGAAATTATTTAATTAGAAATTAACTCCATTTTGGAGATTTGGTTTTGACTTGTTAAGCTTCCATAAAAAAACATACACATGTACAGTCTTTATTTCTAATGGGGGTTTTCTTTCCCCTAAATTGAGTCACAACTAGTAAATAGTTATAGTTGTTATATGTAAAAAACTACAAAACTAGGAAAGCCTACTACCACACGTGAAGGGAATTTTTCTTCCCTCTTTTCCTTGGTTATTTAGGGCTTTGAGGACAACATTCTAACATTGTTAGTTGCTTTGAGGTTTTATATTTATAGTTTAATGAATATGTACTCAGCTGTTTCATAATATCCTATGTCCATGATAAAGGGAAGTGAGCACAGATGTGTTTAAGTGATTACCTGTTACTCTTGCGCACTTTGTGTTTAAGGGCTTGTGTTGTATTTTACCTAGTAGGTGATGTTACTTCGCTAGTGGAGGGCTTTAAAATAATGTAATGTGCTTTTTTATTTTTTTCTTCTCAACAAAATTCATTTTTGCAAAAACTTTCTAAATGGATGTTGTTTCCCTTCGTGGAAAATTTCAAGAACATCAGGTTGATTTAAATGCTTTTAACCAACCACTTAACATTAATGCACTGAGTCATTATGGAGATGCTAAGAGCAATTTAAGGTTCTGGTATATGATACTCTCTAGTGAGGTTTTATTTTCTTGAGATTCTGGCATATCTATCTTAATAGAAAGTTGAAGATAGAGTTTGTATTCAGTATATGGATTACATTACTATAGGATGTTATGAAATTTACTTTTCCATCAAGTATATTTATTAAATTTTAGTAGTAATCAGATATCCATTGTCATTTCTAAAATATTGTTATTGTGTTTCTTTGTGTGCCATCTAAAGAAGAGACTTGACTTTTCTTTGGTAGAATCTCTGAAACAAACAAAGGTAATTTACATATAGATATTGCTACGGATTAAATTGTGTCTCCCCCCTCAAAAAACAAAAAAAATGTATTGGAATCCTAGCCCCTGTACATGTGGATGCGATGCCATTTGGGAATAGGGTTTTCTTTGTTATGTTAATGAGGCCATGTCAGTGTTGGGTGTGTATTAAACCAATCGCTTATGAGATATAAAGTAGCAGATTAGGCACAAGGAAGGAAGGAAGGAAGCAGAAATGGGGGAAAGAAAGATGCAATGTGGACATCTCCAAGGAATGCTAAAGAGGAACACTAGAGAAGCTGAGAAAAGGATTTTTCCCCAGAGTGGGCAGAGAGAGACTTCCCCTACAGCTGGCGCCCTGAATTTAGACATCTAGCCTCCTAAACTGTGAGAAAATAATTATTTGTTCTTAAAGTCACCCACTTGTGGGATTTCTGTTATAGCAGTACTAAGAAACTAAGACAGAACTAAATATCTGCCTTTATAGTGCTGCTGGAAGGAAACTGTCCCTTTCTCCTCCCCATATATTTCCTGTTACCAAGTGTAACCCACTTCTCTCTGTTTTCACCCTAGCCTGCTGAAGCCACAGCAGTAAGTGTCTAAGACACTTCTGGTTAGACTAGAAGTCAGCCACATCTTCAAGGCTGTCAGTGTGATGTAGTTATTGTTATTATTATTCACATATGTATGCGCAATAATAAAAGCAGCTTTCATTTATACAGCATACCAGAATTTACTTACAGCAAACTTGGGAGGGAGTAAGGGAGTATTATCCCCAATTTACAAATACGAAAACTGAGACCTAAAAAAGTTAAGTAACTTTTCCAAGGTCATTCAGCTAGAATGAAAACCCAAGTCTGTCTGATTCAAAAACTCATTCACATAACCTGTATTCCTGGGCTACCTTGACTTTCTGGTTTGGGGAGAATTTCCTGGTTTCTGTCTGCTTTGTCTTGCCTTTCATTATTTCCTTCCTATTTGTTCTTGGTTACCCCAGTTTAACTTGTGGTATATGTCCTAGATTCAGCCTGTGGTCTGACAACTTGTGGTATATGAATACATCTCTATTTAAGAGTGTTGAATAGTTCATGCTCAAGCACCAAAGAGCATGCATATTAGTTTATCTATTCATTCAACCAACCAACAAGTGCTTGTTGAATTGTGTGTACTATATGTAAAGTACTCTGCAAGATATTTTAGGGAACATGAAGATAAAACTAGAGATAGACCTGATCCTTATGCGTATATGCTCTTTGGGAGCAGGGTCTGAGTTGTGTGTGTGTATGTGTGCTGTTTAGAAGTATGAGAACATGAAGGGAAGAATCAGAAGCAACAGCTAAAAGAGTTGAGAGTGGTTGACTCAGGGAAGTGGTGTTTACAAATGAAGAAGGGTACAGGTGAGACTGTAGTTGTAGTATTTTACTTTTTAAAAACAATACATGTATTATTCTGATAATAAAAGTAAACAAATTTTTAAAAAGAAAAGCATTCCAAGCTGTGGCAGAGCGGTAATGATACAGAGCATTGAAACAGGAAAGTGCTAGATGTTTCAAAAACATGAGAGTTTTGCATGATTAGTGCCAAGGATAGTGGAGAAAAGCATAATTTTGTCAATGAGAAAATATTGAAGACCTAGTAAATGTCTCTCACTGTGCTAGATACGAGAGATGTTAGTTGCTGTTAAGTCAGCTCCCACTCATGGTGACCCTATGTACAACATAAGGAAACGCTGCATCATCTTCATTGTCATTGGCATGTTTGTTGTGGCCATACTGGAGATACAAAGGTGAAATATGGTTCTTATCTTCATCCTACTCTTTCTCAAAGTGGTCGTAGGTTGGGCAATAGACATATAAAAATATAATGTGATAAGTGGGATATATGATTACATCCATATACGGTATACCTGGAGAGTATAGAAAAGGCTGTTCCAAGTTGGCCTAGTGGGTCGCGGAAGGCAAAGAAGCGATCACCAGCATCCACGGAGGGAGACGGGGCCTCAGAGCTATGAGCAAGTTTGGCATGATTGGGGAATGGCAAGGCATTTTTGCGGTTGGAGTATAGTGTATATAGTGGGGAATTATCAGAGATGAGGGTAAAAAGGTAGTTGGGAGCAAGATGTTGACAAGCTTTAACTATAAAGAGTTTAGACTTTATGCTAGAAATATTGGGAGGTTTTGGAGGTGTTTGAGGAGGAAAGTGACAAAGTCAAATTTATCTTCCACAAACAGAGTTCTAGCAGTGGTGTGGAAGATGGATTGCACTGAGAAGGTTAGTGAAGACACCAAAAATAAGGAAGATATTGGAGTCATTTAGGAAAGGGATGACAAATCTCAGGTTTCTCAGGTTTTTATTTTTGTCAGTCTGTCCTGAAAAATAAAATATATATAACACATTATACATAAATGTATATAATATAATGATATATAACATATATAATAAATTATACTGTTATATAGCATTGCATATTATACAAACATATATAATAGCTATAATGTATATATTAGAAATAAGTTCTTAATTTCTTTAATTCTTTAAGTCTTATCTCTGCACAAACACAGAAAAAATGTTTCAGGTAGCTCTGTGACATGCTGAATACCTACTATTTAATATCCCACGAACATCTGTGACTCAAAAACACAGTTTGCAAATGGAATTCTTAATGAAGTTTAACCTCTTATTTGAATTGAAGTGAGTAGTTCTCATGTTTTGTCACTTGCCTGAAGTATCTTTGATTTTCATTCTAGGCCATTCCTGTCCAATAGAAATGTAATGCAAACCACAAATGCAGGCTGTATATGTAATTTTAAATTTTCTAGTAGCCCCATTGAAAAATGTGAAAAGCAACAGGTAAAATTCATTTAAATAATATATTTTAATATAATGTATTCAAAGTATTATCATTTCAATATGTAATAAATACAATAACATTGCTGAGATCTTTACTTTTTTTTAATATTAAGTCTTTGAAATCTGGTGTGTACTTTACATTTATAGCACATCTCAGTTCAGACTATCTACATTTCAAGTGCTCAATAGCTACCTGTGGCTGTTGGTTACTATATTGGATGGTACAGCTCTAGATTAACCATCCTTAATATAAAACTCCATTTCAGGATTCATTCTCAATTTAATGAAATATGAGAAAAATAAATGTCAATGTGAATAATCTTTTTTTTTTTTTCTCTCTTCTTTCTCTGTGGCAAAAATGAGACTAGTCCCTGAACATGGATTTTATTATTTTATTGACTTGGTGACTCAGGATGTTAGTTTATCCTGAGTTAATAGACCTTAAGTTTACCTCCTACCTCTTTCTTCTGAAGCTGTTTCCTTCTTTTTATAATCTGATCCTTTTGTTCTCACAGTATCATTTACAAATAAGCAGACTGTTCATCTGACCATTTTAGAGTGTCTTCTACAGAAACAAAAGAGAAACCATCTCCTTCATGACTCCTTGCCCTCTTGTAATGAAACCTGTATTATATGGTATAATAATGAATTCTTGAAATTGTTTTCAAGATGCCATCTCCTTAATACTCTTGGGTAATGAATAACAAGGTGTACTGTTCTCCCATTAAGATGCTTGAAGGGGTCACAGAGCCTATAAGGAATGAGTTTACTGTAGAGACATACATCTTATTTCTAGGCTTTGCTTTATGGTGAACCCCTGCAACTGATGAGATGTCACTAGAATACCAGAGTTTAGCATTTCAATATTATATATAAGTTGAGAAGGGCACAGTGAGACTAGCTCTGAGTATTTTGTTAACTATCTAACATACGTTGGATCCCTTAATTCTCAGAATTACAGACTTTCAACATCTATATTATTCTCGTTGTACCGATAAAGAAATATGCTCAGAATATTTGCAAATGTTGCCTAGGGATAGAAAGTAAATGGTAGCAACAGAATTTAAACTCAGATCTCTCTGACTGTAAATTTGATACCCTTTCTACTATAACATGCTACCTCCTTACATAAAACCTTTCATCTCTGAACATGCTATACTGTGAGTTTTCAGTGGGACATTGTGCAAAGGAGCCAAGAGAGTTTCTAGACCCAGCCATGCCACTAACTGGGTATGTGAACTTCTGTATTTTCTTGCTAATATTTTACATCTACATCTGTTTCAGACAATGTGCTATAGTAGTAGTGAAGTTGGAAATACAGCCTGTTTTCCAGGAGAGAGGCACGATGAAAGTGAATTCTCTCTGTCGTCTAAACTCTCTGTATCTGCTAGAAGGTGGAGGTGTTAAGTGTTTTGGAGTCATGCAGACCAAACTTCAGAACCCAATCTTGGATTCTTAATAACTATGTGACAACAGGCAAATTATTTAACCTCTCTGATTATCAATTTCTCTATCCGCAAGACTTTTGTAAAGATTCAGTGAGAAAATATGGTAGATGCTCTATAACTTGTCCTTACTTTCCCCATCAAAAAAAAAATTTTTTTTTTACTCATTAATTTGGAAATGGGTATTATGACAACTGCACAACAAGGTGGATGTAATTAATGTCACTGAATTATCCATGTAAAACGGTTGAAATGGCAAATTTTTTTTTTGTGGTGTGTATAGCCACAATTTAAAAAAACGAAAAACAAACACTCATTATTTGAGAGTTAACAAGTTCTTGGTGTCACAGGAGAAGATAACATACATTTCAGTGAAGAAAAAAGATAATTGAGAGCTGAGTTTGATCAAGGAGTATTTCAGAGAGGACAAAGGCCCGGGGCTGGTCAAGGTAGGCAAGAGGGTTTGGATAAGAAAACTGGGCAATGCAGAGAGGTTATTTCATGAACAAAGGTAAAAATCAAACATGGCATCTATGAAAAAATTTAGAATTTTTCACAATTTATGAGCATTTGGACATGGTCCAGGTTGCTGAGTTTTTGGTCCTAAGCTAATGCTAAAATTGAGTCGCTTCTTCTGCCTGAGAGTCTTAACTATAGCTAAAAGAATAAATCTGTGTGAGGGAGGGGTTGTCTCATACAGACTCAGCTACCCATTATGTACCGTATGTACTTCATCAGCCACAGATTCAGACTTTTTGGCCCATTTTGGTTTGCGTTTTCCCATGTCTGGATTTTTCCATTTTCTGTGTTCCGTGTCCTGAACTTTCACTTTCACGATAGCAGTTTTATGCCTTTTATTAGGTTTCAAAGAACTAATTTAAATGTTCATTGATTTAATACTATTTATTTAATTTATTTAATATTATTTATTTTTATTTGATAATATTATTACATTAAACTTTGAGTGAGTCCAGACTACTTGAATTTCTAAGTATGCCACTCATATCATTTTTCAAAAATAATTATTTTAAAGATCTTGAATAATTTATAAAAAGTCTTTAGAAGTTTGAGTTTATTAGTCTCTTTGTTACATTGATACACACACACACACACACAAAACTCTTAAGGGATATATAATTTTTTTCTTAAAAGTAAGAGATATTTTGTAGCCCCTAAAATATGGCCTACCAGAAGGGATGAGGAAAAATCTTTCATTATGTTTCTTTTGCTTTACCTAATATAGTTTTAATATCTTATAGGAAGGAGTTTGTTTAGTCACACCTGATTCTTAATGGAGGCTGAGTCACATCCAAGATTATTCCTAATTCTTTAAAGGAGCGTGTATTTTAAATAAATCAGGTTAAATAGGAAATAATTGTCCTCATACACCATTGAAATTAGAAGTCACTTCTATATTTTATATATATATGATGCGAAAATAATATTTTACTACTATATAAATATTCGGAAATATCAGAATGCTGCAGGTGATACTATATGAAAGGCTGTAATCCCATTGTAATTCATTTTCTGCTTTTTAAAAAACTTTTTATTGTAGTGTAATATACATACAGAAAGTGCACATCTATCATAAGTGTGCCGTTCAGTGAATCTTCACAGACTGAATATACCCTGTAACCAGCATCCACATCAAGAAACAGAACATTCCAGCACCCCAGAATCTCCCTTAGTGACTTTTTCCAGCCATTACCCTCTCCTAGGGGTAACCAGTTTCATTACTTTTAATAACATAGATTAATTTTGCCTTCTTTTCTGCTTAAAAAATATTTGCTTTGAAACATGTAATGTTATAGAAATATCTATAGGTTTTATAGTATGTTTATTGTCTTTTGTGTTTAATTTTTTAAAAATATATAAGTCCAAAAGCTGTCTTCAGCATAATGATAAATAAGTCTTATTTAATTAGCTGTAGCCTCAAAGTAGGGGAGAGAAGTTATGCACACACACCTGCACGTATTATAAAAAAGATTTTGCCCTATCACATATTCTTCTGATTTAAAGCAATGTAATAATTAGAAAACATACTATTTCATTGATTTTTTTTTTTTAACATTTGGAATTATTTGGCATCAAAATGGAGAGTTTTCTTTTAAAAACCATTTTTGTGATACATGTCATTAGCCTTTAATGGAAATAATTTTGAAACCTTCTAGAATAGTTAGAAAAACCATCTGGCTTTATATCAGTGTTTATCCTGTCTCTTCAAAGCCTTCTTGATTAATGAAACCCAATTCTTTTTTTTTTTTTTTTATTGTACTTCAGGTGAAGGCTTACAGAACAAATAGTTTCTCATGAAACAGTAGTACACATGTTGTTT
>NW_004443983.1:14542877-14600824 GCF_000243295.1 Trichechus manatus latirostris
GTTGTATTTGTAAATTGCTTTGGGTAGAATTGACATTTTCACAATGTTGAGCCTGCCTATCCATGAGCATGGTATGTTTTTCCATGTATGTAGATCCCTTTGGGTGAAACCCAATTTTTACCTTTAAAATTTATTTTAAAAATATGTGGAATTAACCATAATAATAATTTCAATATAATTTTAAGATAATTTTGACAGTCTCTACTAGCTAATTCTTTTCAACCTCTGTACCACAGCCTTGACTAGGACACTATGAGGGGACTGTATATTCTTGAGCTAAAGGATATTAGTCTGAAGAGAGCTTGGTGTAGTGGACTGGGCACTATTCAAAAATTGGTTAGTTGTAGCATTATCAGATATAAATTCTGGTTTACCATGACAATTTTACCATGTTTTACCATTGCCATGACTTAAGTATTTGGGATAGCTAATTTGACAGAAAGGTTCTTGAAGAATGCCAATGCATACTCTCTTTTTTTAAACATTAACATTGTATTTAAAGAAAACATTATATGTAAAAATAGAACACCCTGAGGAGGGAATATATATATATATGTATATATGTATTAGATAGTTTGAGGAAAATAGAACAAATGTTCCTATTTATACAGGCCTTGTCCTTTGTTGTTGTTGTTAAATGCCGTAGAGTCAGTTCCGACTCATAGTGACCCTGTGTACAACAGAACAAAACACTGCCCGGTTCTGCGCCGTCCTCACAATCGTTGCTTTGTTTGAACCCATTGTTGCAGCCACTGTGTCAGTCCATCTTGTTGAGGGTCTGTCTTTTAGACCCATGCAAAAGCATCTTCCTAGAAATACACATGAATAAAGAATGATCACTCATCTCTTTACCATGCCAGTTTGAGAGAATATATATTTTCCAGGCAGGCTTATCAAAGCATTAATATATGAGAGAAAATTTTTAGGAATGAGAAAGGTACAAGAGGTGTTCCTTGAAAAAGAACATCAAAAATATAATTATTCAGATGCTGGGTAATGGCTTGATAAAATGCCCCCCAAAATGATGTGACATGCCATGCTTGGTTTAGTATTTGCTTCAAAAGAACCCAGTCAGTGTGCCAGTTAGAATGGGGACAGGAGGTGGGGGTATATATAAATAAGTTTTTTGAACCTAGGTGATGGATACACAGAAGTTCATTTTACTATTTTCTTCTTTTGTATATATGTGAAATTTTTTATAATAAAAGTTTGAAAAAATTTGTGTCCCTAAAAGCAGTCTTAGAGCTAATATAAATAATTCTTCCTATTTCAAAGGCACAAATGCCATCAGTTGCCTTTTTCACCGTGTAGAAGGACAAAGGAGAAAATCTTCTTAGTAATGGCAAGATGTTTAACATTTTAAAAATGATAGAAATTGGAAGAGTCAAAGTCTTATTTAAATGCCTTTCCCAAGGCCAATATTTTTCTGATTCTAGTTCCAGTCTCAAGGAGACAAAGTATTCTTTTCTAATGTGGCATAACAGAAAATTTCACTAGGCTTTGTGTTTAATACAACATTTTTGATGTTAGTGCAGGGTGTTTGGTTATTGATATGTTATACATCCTTGTCTGACTGCATCTGTTGATCCTTAAACTGTGTAGTTAAGGAGAGGCAATTTGCATCTGGTTCTTGTTTGTGGTAAGAAAAATTCCAATATTAGATGGTCATATTCCTACCCCAGTTTTATATCTTTTAAAGTCTAATATATACATATACATATGTATGTATGTATAAACGCTTGTGAGGATGGCATAGGACCAGGCAGTGTTTCGTTCTGTTGTATGTAGGGTCACTATGAGTTAGAACCGACTTGATGGCACCTAACAACAACATATATGTATAAAAATAATGTGTACATAATATATGTGTATGTGTGTATATATACATACGTATGTGTATACCAAAAAAAAAAACACACTTGTTGCTGTTGAGTCAATTCCAACTCATAGCTACCCTGTAGACCAGAGTAGAACTGCCCCATAAGGTTTCCAAGGAGCGGCTGGTGGATTCGAACTGCCAACCTGTTGGTTAGCAGCCGAGCTCTTAACCAAGGCACCACCACGGCTCCAAGCAAGGTATTCACGGGCTTAATTGTGTTTGCTTACTAATCTGTAGTGAACAGTGATTTGAGAACATTATGTAGGCATACATAACAACACTAAATTTCTTGACTTCGAATATCTTTATTGTAGACCTTGGTTAAAAACAGTTGACCAAATGCTGACCGAAAACACATTGTATTTTCCTGTACAATATGCAAAGACCATGAGCAGGAATCAGACCAAGACACTGAACCTATCTTACTAGATGTGTGTTTCATCTAGTTAATTTACATGAGACTTTTTTTTCTCCTGAAAAATAGTGAAGAACTTAGGAAGGAATACATAAGATATAGGAAACACCTGGCTCATAGTAGGTTTCATTTTCCCAGTGATTGTTATTTTAAAATAAAAACATTATTTTTTTTCAGGATAGGTTTTAGCATCTGGGGGAAAAAATTTCGCACACCGGCCTGACCATTATGAATTATGAAAAAAAGTTTATTAAAGAAAAAGATGAGAGTGGTTAAGATATTTATCAGTGGCAGATGTGAGTTGCTGAAAATTCATACCACTTATGTAGTTTTAGTTTTTGGATACAAATTAGAGAAACTGTCTTTTCTTTTAATGCCACTATTTGTTTAATAACCAAGGCCTGCACAGACAAAATAACTGAAGTATATGTGCTGTGTTATATTTTAAATTCCCACCCCTGTGTTTCCTTATCTATGTCTTCTCAAAGGAGCTAAATCGTTTTTAGCCATGCTTTTATAAATGTTATTGATCAAAATGTGTAAAAGTTTCAATTACGTGACATTTTTTGTTCTGAGTTTATTAGTAATTTTCAATTTAAGATGTCTTTAATTTTGTATACACTTGCAAAATTGAGTAGCATTAAAATTAGGAAAAAAATATTGCACAGCTATATAAATATAGTTTACCCACAGTTTCTTACAGGTTAAAATTATATTTTTTTGTTAGATACCTCCATCCTCAAATCTGGTTCTAGGAATATATTGTTAAATTTTGAATGACTGATAATTTTCACAATTGCCTTCTTAAGTCGGGCTGTGCATATACTCCCCAATAACTAGAAAGTTACTGTGTTTTTATGTATGTTTTATTTTTTAAAGTGAGAATAACTGTCAAATTATTGTCAAAAATTTCAATGAAGTATAATTTAAAAGGATATTTTAATTTAATCTTACATTTTAAGTGATGTTCTTTAGCTCTGTTTTAAACAGCTTACTTGATTTTAGTATGTATCCATGTAATATTTAAGACACTATCAAGATATGAAACATGAGGATTTGAATTTTTTATAGTGTGGAGATACAGCTTGCAACCTTATTCCACATTGCAAATAAAATGATAAATATATTTAAATTAGTGTTAGGTTTGTGTTATGCTGTTCTAACACTTGATTAAATTATTTTTTTCCTGTGTTTAAACTTATAATTTTTCTTAGCCCTAAAAAAGGTTTAATTTGAGAGCACTGACAACATTTGAAATGAGAAGTCATACATGCCAACGAAAGAAGTCTCTCTTAGAATAAATGTTTATTTCAGATTTCTTTATCTTATCTTCGTTATGGTTAGTTTGAGATGATAAGTAGATTTATCAGAATTAAAAATATGTATCTATATTAGACATTGAAATATTTACTCCAGCTACAGATAAATTTTATCCTTTGTGGATTTATTATGGTTACTATGTAAAATAGGGTCAATACTGATGATTCAATAGATTATATTTTTAGTCTGAAAAGTAAATTGATTTCAGTCACATTAGTATTATTATAACCTTCTAATGTTGCTGGGTTTTATGTTTTTTAAATGTTTTTATCATGGAAAATTACAAACATTAACAAAAGGCTGTATAAAAGACTGTAGTGAAACCTCATGTACACATTACCTAGTTTCAGCAATTACCAACAGACAGCTAATCGTGTTTTATCTATACTCCTGCTCTCTCCAAGAAGCGAATCTAAGACAGATTATTATCTGTTTTACGTTAGCGATTTATATGATACTTAATCATTTTATTAACAGTATTTTTTGGCTGTGTTTAATATTCTGGATTTTCTTTAGTTTGTTTTTGTTTTTTTTGGCCATTTGCAAATTTATAGGTGGTTAACCATTTACCTCTCAGTGTTGCTGTTATCAGACAAATAGGCAGCATTAAGAGTTCCCTTTGGAATTAGTTGCTATAGTTTAATACTAAATCATTCTGACATGTATAAATCATAATAAAGGTGGAAAAAGATATGTGGATATAGGTGCCCAGATAAAATGTCTTAGTTACTTTATGTTTCTCAGCAGTATGGCAGAAATGAAGAAAACAGGAGACCAGTTTAAGAAGGTCCTCTTAGGGCAGTCTGAAAACACACATCATAGGCACAAAGAGAATAGATACCAAACTATGACAGGCTTTCAACAGAAAAGCCAGAATGTTCTCCGAGGTAATCCTGGAATAGCTACACAGTCTGCACCACCTCCACTGAACTTTTAGCTTTCTCTTGAGACACTTGGCAACATGCCCTATCAGCCCAGTGCCAGCAGTACAAGGACTAATCATCCTTAGACGTGGCATGCTCCGAAGGTGCATATAATTCTTTCAAAAACTGAAATAAGATCACAAGACTGAGGCATCTATTTCCAATTAATTTGGTCACAGGAGTTTATCTGTCATTTTTGTCCTGTCATAGCAGTTTGTGGTAAACCTGCTTCACATGGATTATCAAATATTAAGAACAGTAGATGGCAGAACTTTTCCCCCCAGTCAATTCCGATTTTGTCACTTTTAGTTTAAAGTAGATGAAACTAGCCATGGGTTTAAAAATGAACTTGACATTTTCAAGCTTCCATGAAAAAGAATTGGTCAAATTTCTGGCACGATGACATAGTAGGTTATTGTATACACCATACTAATTCATTCTGATTTTCTACAAAAGGTTAGTATAAAGTTTTTACTCTAGAGAAGTATATGCAACTTCAGCAACAAAAAAGCTTTCTTCATTTTGCCCAAAAATGCATATGTGACAACTCTATGCATAATATATTTATTGTGTGCTAAAATATATACTAGCTTTTTAATAGTAGCTCTTAATATTTAAATATCTCTAATTTACCCTAAAAGCACAACAAATTATTTTTCTCTTTGTTCATGAAATTCCAGTGTAAAAAAGGTAGGAATTTAACAGAATGATAGCCATTTTTAATTTTTATTTGACTGTGATTAAACTTTTTAAGGCTATTTTGGTTGCAAAAAACAAAGACTTGCTCAAGCTTGAGCAGATAAAGGGAAAGGTTATAAAAGGATGTTGTATATGTTATAGCAAGCAGGTACCAAGAACTCATGGGTATCTGGGAACTCAAATTGTATGAGCGATACTCTGGAACTAGAACCAGAGTAGCTCTGGAGCCCTCATCAGCATGAAACTAGACCTTTATTAATATTATAATTCCAATAATATGTGCACAGTTGTTAATAGTAATTTACTATGTCTGAATTTGGCAAAAATAACAATTAGGAACAATACTTTTATTATAAATTTATAAAATGTAATTGCTTGAAAGTTTCTAATAGTCTCATTTTAAAAAATGGGACTGCTATTCTTTAAAAGTATTTTAATTATCTCTTACCCTCATAATATCTCTGGGAAGTTAATATTATTGTCCCCAGTTAATTTGTCCAGTTTGATGCAACCAGCTCATAGGAGAAGAGCTGAAAATCAACAACCTCACTTACTAAACCCCCAAGGCTGTGCCATGACTGGACAACACAGCCTGCCTGTGATGGAAATATGACTTTTCTAAATCTCTTAAACGTTTGAAGGCAGGGTTGACTACTCCTTTTCTCCTCTTTTGGACCTCAATTCTTATTGTTTACTCCAGAGCAAGTTATTAAACCAGTCTGGAACACTCCTCTTACCTCCTTTCTCATTGTGACCTCCTTGTCTCCCTGTCTTTCTTTCTACTCCTCCCCACCCACTCTCTTCTATTTTCTTTTCTCCACTGATGTGTTAACACAGGTGGAGTGTGATGTATTCACCCAAAATTCACTTGGGGAAACACTGCAAAATGTCACTTTCCAGTCCTCCCTAAACTCTGCTCTCCCTTTCTGGCTTAGATGTTCTGACATTTTTACTGTTAGAAGCACTACTTTGGGATGAATCCCAGAGGCTATAGGTTTGTCCTCTGAATTTTCTGGTAAATTCATGTTTGTTGTGTGGAGAGAGGTTCCCCATCAGCCATATTCCCCTCTCCCTTTGCTATCTTAGCATTAGTTTTGCTTATGAAGTTAGTTAATTGTTATTCAGAAGGCAAAGAATGCGGACACCATGCAGCTAAGACACAGGGCAGCCAGGTTTCATCCTGAGGAAACAGCAGGGCAACAACTAAGTCTAGGTAAGGAAATAGCATCAAAGAAAAGTCATCAGGTCGGCTCCAGATGAAAGGGAATAGGACTGATATGAAAGAGTAAGAAAGGGGAGAAACAGAGGCTAATAGAGAGGGCAGGAAAGAAAGGGGGTGGCTTGATAAAAGTGGAGCCTGCTAGTAACAAATTAGCCAATGCCTTAGTTACCTAGTGCTGCTGTAACAGAAATACCAAAAGCAGGTGACTTTAAAGAACAGAAATTTATTTTCTCACTGTTCTAGAGGATAAATGTCCAAATCAGAGTCTAGGCCATATCAATCCCTTCCTTGTCAGTAGCCCTGAGCATTCCTTGGTCCTTTGCTGTTCCTTAGCTTATAGAGGATCACCTGTCTTTCTCCACGTGTGTCTCTCTGTGTCTATTATGGTCTCTTTGTAACTCAGAAGTGCTTAGGTTTAGCACACACCCTACACTGGTATGACCTCATTAACATAACAAAAGAAACTACTGTTTCCAAACAGGATCACATCCACAGGTACAGGGCCAGGAGGAATTCAGCATCTATTCTGGGGGGACACAATTCAATCCATAACAGCCAACTTCCCAGAATTTCCTGAGACTGGCGTCATATGTGTTGCCGATGGCCCAGTGTGGCAGTGGGGCATCAGGGGAGCACTGTGGTCAGGGCCAGGGAATATCACAAGTACTCCTTTTGTTCTGTACCTGGAGCCTTGGTTATAATAAAAATGCTGACAGACCCTTAATTATGAAAGTACAATGGGCGTTAATATAATTCATCGCCTGTTAGAAGGAGCACTTGTGAGCTATTTACTTGAAATCTATTAAATATGACATAAAGACAGATTGCTCTCCATTTCTTAACATGACATTATAATCAGGATGTACGCTCAGTAAAATGGTCTATAGAACACTTGTCTGTATGTCCTATCAATTAACCTTAAATTTGCATAAGTGAAGCATAGCCAGGCAGCACCTTTAGCAAACGGATGCGTTTTCCTCTGGCTTTTAGCAGAGGAAAGTTTCATTTTGAAATATTAGTGTTGTTTTCATAGCAAATTCTTTGCATGTATTATGCTCGTCAAAGCATTGAGTGAAAGGATTATAAAGGAAGTACTCAAAGTGTTGTGTTACTGAAAGTCGAAAGGTTTGTTTTTTATATGAACCTGGTACATTTCCTTGACATCCCTCATACAAAAGTCTTTTGTATAGATAAGGCCCATATTGATGGCTGGATACTTAATCCTATAAAGTACGCCCGGTGTAGGTGTACCCTAAAGTACAGATATCCTTTTAAGCTTTTCAGTTTACAAATGAAAGAAAGTTTATTTATGTATTTTCTCCATACCAGTTAAAGATAAGAATCTCTCTGACTTTAAGTTGAGAGTACTATGTATTCAAATGTATTTTACATTTGTGCTCAAGGTTCATCTTGTCCGTTTTCTTTTCTTTACCTAGAATATTATCTGAAATTCACCTCATTATAATTAGGCCCCTACTCTGTTACTCTAAGATTATATTAGAATTGTTACACAGTGAACTTTTCTATATATATGTACAGATAAACCAGACATCTATAACATTTTTATAATCAGCCTTAGTTCAGATTTCTTTATACATTTTCCTCTAATAAAGTTATAGTCAAACATAGTTTTATCCATAGGGAGGCATTGTGTTTTCAGCTGTAATGAAGGGAAGTGGTAGGAGAGGTAAACCAACATGGTGGAGTAAAAATTCACCTGGGCATAGCTCTAGAGTAAATGTTTGTTTTTACTTATTATGTTTATTCATTGGTTTTTCTCCGTTCACATGCTGGCAAGACTATCAAGGAGAATGTTTTTCTTGTATAATGTCCCCCTGCCCTTGTGCCATATTGTGTTAAATGCTTTAAAACAGAAGCTTCCACTATCAACAGAGACTTCTTTAAAGAGAACATACTTTGTCCTGGCCAGAAAAGAGAAAATGTTCAGTTAGACCAGTGGCACACTTGAAGCTGAGTGGGGTGGTGGTAGGATAATCTAGTTAGTCCTTCTTCCTCCACCCTCCCTGCCCTGACTGAGAAGCTTCCCACTTTTACTGTTTCTGCTCTGCTTCTAGCAACGTTACTCGCCTAGTAAAATCTCTATCCCTGTGGAGATAGAAAAGATCACTCAAGCATCTGGGGTCTTAAAATCCTGTGAGCAGCCATCTAAGATACTCCAATGGTCTCACCCCTTCGGCAGTGTCATGGATTGAATTATGTACCCCCCAAAATGTGTGTATCAATTTGGCTGGGCCATGATTCCTGGTATTGTGGTGATTTTCCTATATGTTGTAAATTCTGCCTCTATGATGTTAATGAGGGAGGATGGGTGGCAGTTGTGTTAGTAAAGCAGGACTTAATCTACAAGATATTGTGCCCTGAGCAATCTCTTGAGATACAAAAGAGAGAAGTGAGCAGAGAGAGAGGGGGACCTCATACCACCCAGAAAGCAGTGCCAGGAGCAGAGCCTGTCCTTTGGACCCAGGGTCCCTGCACAGAGAAGCTCCTAGTCCGGGGGAACATTGATGAGAAGGCCAACAGAGAGAGAAAGCCTTCCCCTGGAGCTGACACACAGAATTTGGAATTTTATCCTACTTTACTGTAAGGAAATAAACTTCTCTTTGTTAAAACCATCCAGTTGTGGTATTTCTGTTGTAGCAGCACTAGATGACTAAGACAGGCAGCAAGGGAGAATGAAGAAAACAACATATGAGGAAAAGATTAGTCCAAAGGACTAATGGACCACAACTACCACAGCCGCCACCAGACTGAGTCCAGTACAACTAGATGGTGCCTGGCTACCACCATTGACTGCTCTGACTGGGATCACAACAAAGGGTCCTGGCCAGAGCTGGAGAAAAATGTACAACAAAATTCTAACTCACAGAAAAAGACCAGACTTACTGGCCTGACAGAAACTGGAGAAACCCTGAGAGTATGGCCCCCGGACACCCTTTTAGCTCATTAATGAAGTCACTCCCGAGGTTCACCATTCAGCCAAAGATTAGACAGCCCCATAAAACAAAACGAGACTAATGGGGCACAACAGTCCAGGGACAAGGACTAGAAGGCAGGAGGGGACAGGAAAGCTGGTAATAGGGAACCCAAGGTTGAGAAGGGACAGTGGTTGACATGTCGTGGGGTTGTTAAACAAATGTCATAAAACTATATGTGTACTAACTGTTTAATGAGAAACTATCTGTTCTGTAAACTTTCATCTAAAGTACAATTAAAAAAAAAAAGATCACTCACTCACATCTGTGGTCATTCCTTGTCAACATCTTCTTAGGTATGTTTCTGACCAGCACAGATGTGCAGAAGCAGTTAAAAAAAATGGTAGGATAATACTGTATCTAGATTCTGGCTAATGAGGCTTTTGTTTATGAACAGTATCAAGTCCATAGGATTCATTTTCACCGTCAGGCTCCCTTTTATTTAGCCTTATCTCCTACCTCTGTCTGTCATGAACCCCTACTCAAGCCAAACTGGGCTTCTCACTCTCCCTTAAACATTTCATCCTCATTCCAGTCCCTGTGAACCTACCCATGCCCCAAATGCCCCCCTCATGATCTTATCTCATGTATACATTATAAATCCTTTAATGACGATACAGCATTTATGTATTTTTTGCATTCTTCTCATAACGTAGGAAATGATACTAAGCAGATATAGAAAATATCTGTTGAGTTAGAGAATATTACTCATTGAGAAAAACTTGCATGCAGTTTTAAATCTATAATATCTTTAGAATTAAGGTTAGGGATTTGTTGAAGCATGCAAGATGCATTTATGTTTAAAATTGACTGTCCTTGATCAGATTATTTAATTTTTCATCCGTTTTCCTTTACTCTGTATATCTTAAACACGAGCAAGCAGGATATATTTCTTGAAATCTGAAGGGGCATGGAGAGAATCCTTTCAGATTGTTTTTGTGTGTCACATGCATCCAAAATTAATGTTCTCTGAAGGGTAGCTCAGGGTACATGAGTAATACTTGTTAAAATGAAGACTAAGAGTCCTGGTTAGCTGTTAGCCCCAAAGTAGAGATCGTCATTATCTATAAACAAGCCCCTATAATAGATTCTTACTCTTTTAGAGGAGACCACGGTGTTTGCTGCCTCATATCCAGAAGGGGCCTGTGAAAGAATCAGCTTCTGAAGTCTCAGCTATCAGACTCTGGAGTCTCAGCAAGGGTTGCTGGGTTGGGAAACCAGCCTTCCAAAGGGTCAAGGAAGCAGAAACTGATTTCTCACACACCATTACACAGTTTAACTAACATAACGAATGCCAAATAATTGCTGGCATTAATGGGTAGGTGGATGTTTACTTTGTGTGGTTACCATGGATTCCCTCAGCACTGATGGTCCTGCGGTGATTGAAATGCTGAAAATTTAAGGAAATAGCAATGATATGATTAGGTTGACTCAATAATTTGAAAAGGGTTTATTTATATAACAGGTAATTAAAATTATATTATACCCAACTTGCTTTGATTTAATATATTATCCTATCCTATGGGAATTGTTTCAGGATTACATCATTCCATTTAATCCAAGGAGGGATATGCATATTTTATGTATAAAGTTTATTGAGCTCTTAATGTGTGGCAGACACTGGAATAAGCACATCACATGCATTATCCTATTTATTCTTCACAAAGTATAACTATCCTCATTTTACATTTTAGGAAATTGAGACAGAGGTTAAGTAACTTCTCAAAGATCCCACATCTAGTAAGTAGTAGTCCTGGGATTTCAACCTTATTGGACTTAAGAACCTATGGCTTAACCCTTACAACAGTGGTTCTCAAAATGTGGTTCCCTATCCAGCAGTAATTACATTACCTGTAAAATTGTTAGACCGGGTTGTAAATCCAGTCAGTTGTATATGCTAACCCAGTCTTGGGGCAAAGTGGAAGGAGAATGGGCTTAGAGTCTGGAAATGAAAATGACTGCCAATATGTGACTTAGAATCATTTATTTTAATTTATCTGGGGTTTCAGTTTCCTTTTCTAAGAAATAAGAGGATTGGAGTACGATAATTTCTTTTCAAGAGTAAGATTCTAAGATTTTATGAAACCCTGCCTTTGTTAACAACAAGGCCCACTGATGAAAGAAAGCACATTGTAATTTCTACTTTCACATCAGGAATCAGGAGTCCACATCAGAAATCCTGGCTCAGTCAGTACTTTCATACCTATTGCCAATTGTGTAATTAAGGCATTCAGCCCTCTTTGATCTAATAAATGATTAAATCTAGCAATAAATGTCTACATATGAAAAAAAAAATTGTTAGACCTACTAAATCAGAAACTGTCGGGGGAGCGCCCAGCAAATCTATGTTCTGACAAGATCTCCAGGTGATTCTCATCGTGTTGAAGTTTGAGAATCATGGCCCTCCACTATTTTCCCCCTCAGAAATATAGGCCCCCAGCTCTTTCCAACCTTCATCTGCCCTAAGACAGCACAGCTGCTTCCTGGTTTCCCCTCCATCCCCTAGCACTGCCTTTAATCACCTTGCAGTCTTGAATGAATCCAACCTTAAAAGGAATATTATTTAAGTTTATTTTAAAAAAAAACAAAACAAAACTATGTGCTAGGGTTCTCCCTTGAAACAGGCACTTTAGTCATTGTCTGTTGAAAGTGAGAACCTCCTGCCCAGAGAAATGTGCATACATATGTCCACACAGAATTGGCTAATCACGTTTCCCTGTAGTCAGTCAATGGGCAGTCTGTAGATTCCAGGTGAAGACTTGCAGGCAGTGACTGTAAAGAAAGTCAAGGCTACATCCAAGATCTATGAATCCTCCCCATTGCAACAATGAAAAAGCAGTTTATGAGCAGTTCATTAGTATTTTCTCTAAAAAAAAAAAAAAGTCGGGCCTCTGCCCTAAATTATTTATCTGTAAACTTAAACAAGTTATTAACCTTCTCTGAGTCTGTTTTTTTCTCTGTAAAATAGGGGTAATAATACCCATCTTGCAAAATTGTTGAAAATTTAGCAGTAATAAATGTAAGGCCCCTAACCTTATAGTAGGGTACTCATTAAATTGTGTGTGTGTATCTTCTCATTTGGAAAATACAAAAAATTACAAAGAAAATAAATGATAACGCAGGTATAACCACAGATATCTCTCATTTTAAAAATTAATTTGGTATAGATACAGTTTAATGACCCTATTTTTACTTAACAGTAAATTATGATTCTTTGTAAACCTGCTCAGAAAGATTATCTCCAATGAATAATTAGTATAATACATGAATAAGAATTAGTCTCTGCCTGCCTATACCCAACTAGATATTCTTTGTCCTATAAGAGGGATGAAGAACAAGTAGTTGTTTTTAATTTGGTATTTAAACAGCAAACACTCTTACAGAGGCGTAACTAAGGTATGGCAGGTAGGGCGCATGCTCTGGGTGCCACTTAGGAGGTGCACTACTGAGCAGTTTCCATCACCACCTGTGAGACATTATTCAGCAATTTAAAACTAATTGCCATAGGCGCTATTTCCGGTAGATAGGCCCCTGCTTGAAATTTCCAACCTCCCTCTCCAGTCATTTCCCAAACTATCCCAATGATATGTGAGCTGGGAGAAAGGGTAAAGAGTGGAAGTAAATGTAGCTTTAAAATGTCTCTTATTTTCCTTTCCTATTCTAATACTTGGAGCCCTGGTGGCACAGTGGTTAAGAGCTCAGGCTGCTAACAAAAAGGTCAGCAGCTCAAATACACCAGCTGCTCCTTAGAAACCCTAATGGGGCAATTCTACTCTGTCCTATAGGGTCACTACGAATTGGAATCGACCCGACGGCCACTTTTTTTTTTTTTTCTTTATTCTAATACTTATAATCTTGTCTTTCCTCGCAGAGAGACTAGAGTCAACTGTGTTTAATCTCTAGATGGTATAGCTTGAGAACTGAGTTTAAACATAGTGTTTATACTGAAGTCTGTCCCATGATTTCTTTAATTGTTTTATCTTTATTTTCTATAATTGCTTTCCATAACAGGAAATGTCCCAAAAAGCAAGAGGAAAATGTCACTAAAGCATTTTTGAAATAAAATATATTCCTTTTTCTGCTCAAATCTTATCTTACATGGTTATTTCTTCACTGTTCTCTGGAACAGACATCCACAAAGTCAAACTAGACAATCATGGGCAATTGTGGGCAGATGCCTTCTGTCCAAAAGAATAGGTTCTTTTCATCTTTATCAGATCTAGTACTGCATACAATTAACAAATTTACCCATAACTCTTGTTGACTGAATGTGATGTATTAACTTCAACTAAGCATGAACAATTTAAATAATGTCTTTCTCCCCTTGTATTTCATTCATTTTTATATCAACTTCAGTAGTTGTTCGAGGGAAATCCAGCAATGAGAAGAAAAACAGCAGATAAAGAAGCCTAAATTCTTCTGCTTTCTTTGTACTTAAAATGTTCTTTATACTTCTTATAACCAGTGGAGATAAGATAGGCTTTTAAAATAAAGTCATGATTCTCGCAAGTGGCCATATATCAGCCCTAAGAGAAATCACTGTACACCGTATATAACATCTGGAAATTTATGAGCCCTTGAAGAGTGCTAGCAGAAATCTTCCAATCTCCTGAGAATCATGTTTGGCTTTAAAATTTTATATTAACACCTTTTATCTGTTTATAAAAGTGGTATCTATTTGTGGTTGAACATTTGAAAAATATAGAAATTGTAAGGGGGAAAACATCATCACAGTCATTCAGGCATACAGACATACACACAACCATTCTAACCTTTTGTTGTATTTCCTGCTGTCATGCCCATATTTATTGAATGTACTGTAAAACAAACAGTTGGAATAAACTAATATTTATATTCATTTTGACACTGTGCAACCATTTTACAGCATGCCCCCATCAGTATAATTATCTTCGTATTAGAATATTAAACATGTTCTTCATAGAACTTCATATTACCTACATTAGGTCGACTATATTTAAGTTTCTTTTATGAAAAATCAGATTTCACTAAGCAAGGAAATGTAGAAAAATCTAGTAAGAGCAAGGCTCACATTGAATTTATAAATAAAATCTTTGATATTATTTATAACCTGTTATTTCAAAAACTCCAGTTATCATTATAATAAAAATTTCCAGCAGTACTAAATCTAAAGTGAACTATAAAATTTACACATAAATTGGCTCAGATTCCAAGTGCTCTTTTTTCTTTCGATGTCTCGAATTCTTTCTTACTGAAGAAAACAATTAAGTTCATCCTGCCCATTTCAATTTATACTCAAATTCCAGTAATGCTAGTGCCAGTACAGTGAAATGCTGAGCGTGTTTTTCCCTTTTGGTTTTCTAACTCCAGCTCTTTGCACATTTCATTATAGTGTTTTACTTCTCGAGCTGCCCTTTGAATCTTCTGTTCAGCTTTTACTTCATCGTTTCTCCCATTCACTTTAGCTGCTCTACATTCAGGAGCAAGTTTCAGAGTCTCTTCTGACATCCATTTTGGTCTTTTCTTTCTTTACTGCCTTTTCAGTGACCTTTTGCTTTCTTCATGTATGACGTCCTTGATGTCATCCCACAACTCATCTGGTATTCAGTCATTAGTGTTCAATGGATCAAATCTGTTCTTGAGATGGTCTCTAAATTCAGGTGGGATATACTCAAGGTCATATTTTGGCTCTCATGGACTTGTTTTAATTTTTCTTTTCTTCAACTTGAACTTGCATATGAGCAATTGATGGTCTGTTCTGCGATCGGCTCCTAGCCTTGTTCTGAGTGATGATATTGAGCTTTTCCATCATCTCTTTCCACAGATGTAGTCAATATGATTCCTGCGTTTTCCATCAGGTGAGGTCCATGTGTAAAGTCACTGTTTATGTTGTCGAAAAAAATGTATTTACAATGAGTAAGTCATTGGTCTTGCAAAATTCTATCATGTGATCTCCGGCGTCTTTTCCTTCACTAAGGCCATATTTTCCAACTACTGATCCTTCTTCTTTGTTTCCAGCTTTCACATTCTAATCACCAGTAATTATCAATGCATCTTGATTGCATGCTTGATCACTTTCAGACTGCAGAAGTTGGTGAAAATCTTCACTTTGGTGAAGTAGTTTTCAATAATAGTCATATTAACTGGTCTTCCTTGTAGGTGTATGGGTATTATCCTATCACTGACAGCATTGTACTTCAGGATAGATCTTGAAATTTTCTTTTTGACAATGAACGCTACATCATTCTTCAATTTGTCATTCCCGGCATGGCAGACCATATGATAATCTGATTCAAAATGGCCCATATCAGTCAATTTAAGCTCACTAATACCTAGGATATCGATCTTTATGCATTCCATTTCATTTTGGACGACTTCCTATTTTCCTAGATTCATACTTCATACATTCCATGTTCCTATTATTAATGGATGTTTGCAGCTGTTTCTTCTCATTTTGAGTTGTGCTACATTAGGAAATGAAGGTCCTAAAAGTTTGATTCCATCCGTGTCATTACGATCAACTCTACTTTGTGGAGGCAGCTCTTTGCCAGTCATCTTTTACGTGCCTTCCGACCCGCGAGGCTCATCTTCCGGCACTGTATCAGACAATGTTCTTCTGCTATTTTATAATGTTTTTCCTGGCCAGTTTTTTCAGAGGTAGACTACCAGGTCCTTCTTCCTAGTCTGTCTTAATCAGAGGCTCTGCTGAAACCTGTCCGCCAAGGGTGACCCTGATAGTATTTGAAGTATCAGTGGCAAAGCTTCCACTATCACAGCAACATGCAAGTCACCTTAGTACAACAAACAGACGTATGATGGATTATGATGAAAACCTCTCTTTAATAAAAAGGTGTTCAAGTCTAAAGGAGTGGGGCATTTATTTCAAGTTCTTTAATGTAATAGATTGTACAAAAACCTGTATGTTCATTTTAAGAGGTTTCACCTACATCTTTAATCTTGCGTAATATATAGACTAAACAACAAATATCTGGAAATGTTTAGCTAGAATGCATTATAAACTGACAGTATATTATGAATGAAAAATGTATTATGATATTATTTCTCTGTGTAATCTGTTTACTTGACCTTGGACTTAATCCTGTTAATTAAGCATATATCAAGAACTGTAATTAAAAATAAAATTACTATAGGGAACTGAATTTCTGAAAGCTTTTGCAAGGCTTCTAAATTGATAGATTTGCATCAGCCAGCCTGCCTTGTTGTGGATGTGCTAATGAGTAGTCAAATAGCCAATCTATTAATAAAAAGAAGGGAGAGGAGAAGTATTTGAGCATATTTACAGATAATCCATACCTCAATAACTAGACTCCTGATATCTGAGAATAGATTGTATTAAAATAGCATATTTTGAGAATGAGAACTCCCAGAACAAAGACTGTAATCTTAATATATTTTTAGGACTCTAGTCTAGGGCAGGCTTTTGATATAAATAAATGATGCATTAACATTATATGCAGACAGAAGTGTATATGCCAGCAGAAAACTAAATGGAGGAAAGTTGTATGTTTATCCAATGCGATTCCAAGGTCAGCTCACTAACTCTGCTGAACATCACAGGTCAGACTTTTTTTTGTCTTTTGATATATGTTCTTTTTCTGTTAGCAGCAGATATCCCTTTATCAAACATTTCAGAAATCTGAGTTTAGTGAGATAGATAGTGTCTTATAATTCTCCCCTGACCCATTTCTGTGCAGTTTTATAAATATCTAACAAACAGTTGCACAAAAAATCTCTAGTAGTCTGAAATAACTAGACTTGAAACTAAAGGAAACTAGGAAATACTCAACTAACACTCCGTGTAACAGTTGAATTTTCAGTCAATAAATATTTTTGATTAACTAAATGAACACTGTCCTTTTCAAACATTGCCTTTAGGTGTATTGTTAATATCTTTTGAAAATTGTGGCAACGGGGCAAATGGAAATTGCTCTGGAATCAAATATTTTTTAGTGGAAATTAAGATTACTTGAAGTTAAAAATTAAAATGAAGACAGTCTTTAGAACTATTAAATCATAATTGCTTTACTTTTTCTGTTTAACTCTAAGATAGAATGTCTAGTTTCAATTTTTGAAGGTAAAGGAATCTTTATAGCTGAATGCACTTAGCTTTAAAGTTACTTTTCACACCAAGTTTTTGCCTCTCTGTACTGTTACTCAGTATGTATTTTGTTGAATCAATCAGCAACTGAATCTCATGACAGTACCACTATCACAGTCACCTAGATTGATCGGATTCCTATCTTTAGTTTCTTAGATTGACTTAAAAATCTTTTTATGTTTGTATTTTTAAATAGATAATTATTGACTTTTTTTTTTAAGTACCACAGTGACAATAACCAGTGTAGTAAAGATCACCATTGTAAAACCTTGATTATAATTTTACCTTTGTTTTGTGAATAACAAATCTACCCAAAGTGGAGTAGTTTTTTTCGGTGACAAAATGTTAAGCATAGGCTAGAGGAAAGCAGTGGATGGAATCATGATCAATTTAGTATCACCTTTAATTCTGCCCCATAAATTGCTACCCTTTATCAATAAACAGCAAGGTTTTATTTAACTAGATCCCACCACAATTAGGTAAGCATGCATTTTTTAAGGAGATCACTCCCTGGTGCCCTTAGAGTAAGCCATAGGAGCCTGTTGATTGGAGATGAGATGTTCAGGATTCAGTCCTTGTGCCTGTGTTCGATTCTATTCTGCATTTTCAGTATTTCATGGGTGACAATTAAAATCATACTGATTAAGTATGGCGATTACACTAAGCTAATGGGTTACAAACACTTGGAAAGTTAGAACTAGAATTCAAAATGATCTTAATAAATGATATAAATCACATTTCAAAAACAGTAACAAAATCAAGGTTATATTCTGAAGAGAAAAGCAAACTATACTGTCCGCAGAGGGAGAAAGATTATTCGAGCACAGATGTGCCAAGAAGAGAGCTGTGAGCTCAAGGTGAGTTAGCAGAGCAGTGCCCACTTTGAAACAAGACTGCAAGGGCCAGCTTTGCTCCACCAAAGGCACTTGGAGCTCGTTTATGGCTAGAACTACAGAAACTTAGATGATGTACATCCTGGAACAGGCTCCATGTCCCAGAGCCCCAGACCAGTGAGAGCAGACCCAGAGGGTGTTGTGTGTGCTCAAGGCACCTTTGAACCACTGTCCCCAGAGCGAGTGTGTGTGCCAGGCCCTCTTCAAACACCACACATTCAGGGAGTACACGAGGACTAATAGGCACAGAGAGGTAGTAAGAGCTTGTTGGCTTTAGGCAAAACATGCTATAAAACTCATGTGATACTGGGATTTAGGGAGTTAGAAAATAATCCTTTGTTATGTTTGGCATTGTATAAGCTTTTATTAAACTATTTCGTCAACTGTGAGTTTCTACATTTTAAAAGAACATGTGAAAATTGGAAAAGGTCTGTAGAAGAACAACAGAAATGCTTAATGTGATGTAAAATAGGTCATGTGGGGAAAGATTAAAGGTGTTTGGTTGCTTAGCCAGGAAAATAGAAAGCTAAAAAATGACTTAATAACTGTCTTGTAGTATACAGAGGCTTAGCATAAGAATGCTGACCAGTTCTCCATCCCTACAGAAGAAAGAACAAAAGAACATAAGTTTGAAATAGCAAGGGAGAGCTTGCTTTAACATAGGAAGGAAATTTCTTAATTCTAAAACATCATTAAGCATTGTCTAAGGCTACCAAGAGACATAATATAATCTTTGAAGATGTTTAAAATGGAATGAACACCCACCTGGTTGGAAGTAAGAATTGACCTGCTTGATAGCAGAACTGAGCCAGATGACCTCTTGAGGAGTTCTCCTGGTTATAGAATATCATAGTCATCTTCCTTTCCCATCCATCTGTAAAGACAAATTTACATTATTTACATTAAGACTTTATGTAACAATTTCAGGAGATGACTGCTTACTATTTTTCTATCTCTAGACAAGTATACTTTTAAGTTTCTGTTTTCTTTCATTCATTCAACAAGTGTCTATTGAGTGCCCGCTGTGTACAAGGCACTATGCTAAGGGTTCTGAGTGATACAAAGAACTGGACGTTCCTTTATTCATCCTTCACAATCATTTGCTGGGCACCAACCATTTGCCAAACACTATGCTACACACTCAGAATCCAAATACATGTACAAAGAAGGCATGGTCACCACTCTAAAGAACTCACAGTCTAGTGAATGAGAATAATAAGTAAACAGAGAATTACAGTGCTGTATGGTGAGTCCTGTGCCAAAGGTATGACTGGGGGCTTTGGAAACACAAAGAACATAGTTGGTGCATCTAATACAGACTGAGGTGGGCTTCGGAGGCTGGAGAAGGCTGGCTGGAGGAGATGGCATCTGAGGTAAATTGGGGTGTGGTGGGAAAGGAGTCCAGTGTGCTCTAAAATGCCAGGAGGATTATCATATGAACTGATTGTTTTCTACCCAACATGATGGATACTAGCAGTAAATATAAAAACATTTGTTTTATTTTATCAACTAAAATGCTATTAACTCTGTCCTTAATATTTAATAAAACAACGAAATGTGACTTACAGTCAATTCTGCTTTAATGTAACGTATGTGTTTCTGAAAATCACCACACTATGTAAATCTTTAAAACTTCATCAATAACACATAAAATTAAAGAAAGATAGGAACCTAATAAAAAGTGATAACAGGATTAGATGGTTAAGAAATACATCAATACTACAATAAGTATGGCAGTTTACCTTGAGAAAGACCTGAAGTTTACTTATGGAGGCTAGCATCACAAGGGTTATGGAGAAGTGGTAGAAGGAGGATTATCTGAAATCTGGCAGAAACTTGTTATAACACATGTGGATGGGTGTGGCTCATAACCGAGTCATAGCAAGGAGGGGAAATGATGTAGCTGGTAGATGTTTGAGGTGTGTGCTTACGGGTCTTTTATGTTTTGCGTATCTTGTGTGTTTCTATACAGCTCGGTTCAGCTGGGTGTAGTTTTCTGCATTCACCTAGTGTTTCATGCAAAGAAAGTAGCATAAACAAATGCGAAATTTGCATTATGCTCAAAATATTCCCTAATATATCAATCTTGTTGCAACAAATCTGTGTTTTCAGTGCTAGCTTTATAGCAGAACTAACTGTATTGACTGTTGCAAATTATGTTCTTTTTTTTTTTTTTTACTTTATCTCATGATAGTTCCATCATAACTTATGTAATATCTATTGGACATATCAGAATTCCTCATAAATCTGATTTTCTACTTAATTAATGCTGATACAGCAACTTCCGGTTTTTTCAGAGCAACCATTTCTTCTCAGCTTCTGCATGAAGCTGCTCCAGAGGAGCATTAGCAGGGAACTTGGCAAAACAGGTGAAGGCCCCTCGGATACTCTTTTAACTCAGTACTGAGGTCAATCCTGAGTTCACCCTTCAGCCAAAGATTAGACAGGTCCATAAGACAAACAATAACACACGTAGCTCCACCATATATACGAGACTAAACGGGCACACCCGCCCAAGGACAAGGACGAGAAGGCAGGAGGGGACAGGAAAGCTGGATGAATGGAAATGGGGGACCCAAAGGTCAAGAAGGGATGAGCGTTGACACATCACAGGGTTGGCAACCAATGTCACAAAACTGTATTAACTGTTTAATGAGAAATTAATTTGCTCTGTACACCTTCATCGAAAGCAAACACACATACACAAAGTGAAGCCCAAGTTAAGTATAAATAGTGTTTTGCAGTCTGAACCTCCATATCTGTAGCAGTCCCTGGGAAGATGCAGTAACAAGGATAACGGGTCTTTTTTTTTCTTTTTTTTTTTTTTTTAACTCTGGCAAGGTAAATGACCAAAGCTGCAAAGGAAAAATGGTCGGAGAGTGGGGCTTTGGCCACACATCCGCTCCGCTACTAGGGAACTTCAAGGCACACAGAGAAAGGAATTCCTGTATGCAGGAATCAAAGCATTGCCTTTTAGTAGGGAGCCGGTAGCTCCAAAGAACTGGTCTTTGCTTTCTGTCCTCTCCTTTTTGGCTGTGGTCATAATTCTGCTCTAGGAGAAGAGGAAAAATCCACTACAGGAAATTCAAGTTAGGGGCAGAGCAGGCAGCAGCTGGGGAGGCAGGTCAGACAGTGTCCCTCTTTGGGCACTGTCCTCCATTTTGAAATATTTTCCCCAAAGAAAATATATAAAGCATATTTTGCTGTCTGTGCGGTGTGGTGACTGGTGAACATTTATTCATCTAATTCAAGTGCTTCAGCAAGAAAGGCAGCTCTCAGTTATTTTATCTAAGGTAGGGGAGAAGAGTCAGGTTTGAATTTGGATTTGGATTTGACAGCAAAGATAGCCAGCACAGGCCCTTCACAGTGTGTTCTTGAAATGATGGATTCCTCTTGCTCATGCTGAACCCTAGGCTTTCCAGGTTCAGAGAGAAGGGAAGGTCCTGTCTGACCATACCTAACTCTCAGATTAGACAGCCCCTGCATAAAAATTGGGAGTTGAATGGTTAAACTACACCAGATGATAAAATCCTTAACATAGCCTCAAGAAAACATTCAGCTGACAAAAATGTTATTGTATGTTCTCTCTTGAAAGCCTTAAGATATGCTTGGGTTAATTAGATTTCCAAATATGCAAATGTGCCCTAGTGAGGTTTATCTGAAATGCACCATTTTAAAATTATGTAGCATGGCATTAGTGTTCAAAATACTAAATTGTAAGACTATGCCTGAATAGCTTACTAACACATCATATAAATTCATAATTGATCAAACCCATTTATTCCCCACTGTCCACATTATACTGTTCAAATTGGGTTAGAAATTTTTATGGAAATTAGGTTCTCTAGCATGCTTTGGGGGAAGATCAAGGAGTAGTTAAAATTACAGCAATAGTTCTTCAAAAATGCCTATTCACTTGTCTGATACCAGTATTTCCAGTGTGCTCAGTTTAGGGAACACGAGCCTTCTACAGCCCTGAGACTGTGGGTCACCTGAAGGAAATCAGAATACAGACTTCGATCCTAAAGGGAAAAAGTATGTTAGCAAGGGCACCTGGAATGACTTAATTTTGCTCACCTGCTTGTGCCAGGGACTCATTTTAAAATTTCAACTTCTAAATAGTTGTTTGTCTGTGTGTGTTGTTTTTTGTTTATATTTTCCTTTTAGTACATGTCATGTATTTGGGTGCTCTATGTAAATGGTATTCTGATTATCTGAAATATTTATGGTGGTGTCACTAAAAAGAAAAAAAATCCATTTTTTTTCCTGGAAATCTTTCTAAACTGTGTTACATTCTTCAGTGCCCTATTCAACAGTGTATATTGAAGTATGCTGAGCATAAGCCAGAATTTCTGGATGACTTAGATGTCCTGTGCCCACAGGGCCCATTGAGGTATGGAATACTGTTTACCTATGCAATTCAGTGACCTAGACCATGGGGTCAGCAAACTTTTTCTATAAAGGCTAGATAGTAAATATTTTTAGTTTTGTAGGCCACATGGTCTCTATCACAGCTACTCAACTCTGCCATTGTACTGCACAAGTAGCCAAAGACAATGTATAAGCAAATAAGCATGGCTTGTTTCCATAAGACTTTATCATAAAACAGGTAGTGGGTTGAATCTGGCCCACAGGCTGTAGTTTGACAACCTCTGACGTAGGCTACCATTCTTCTTGAGTTATTTTCGTGAGGTAAATCATGGTCATTTCTTTGTTTTGGTGTTCTGTGTTCTTGCTTTTATCAGTATCTCACCCCTTTCTGTTTGCTGCTTTTGATGTGCTTTCCACTACAGGGAAAAAACCCAGCTTATTAGAATTGTACCTAAAATAAGAGTCACTACACTGCAAGCAAGAGTTGAAGACTTCCCAGTGAAGAGAGAACACAGTGCATTTACTGTGGCTTTTCTTCTTGATGCTTGCTTGAAGTCCATTTGTATTTATTTCTAGGCACTTGACCGAATCGTTGAAGTATAAGCTAAGTTTTATTAAAATAATTTTGTTGTGGTTCCACTGATATTGGTAACTAATGATACATTACATTTTCTTAAAAGTAAGAACAAATTTTTCAACTACGTTTTCATGGACAGAGTTTAGTGTGTCTCGTCCAGTGTTTTTCATATTTATGAACAGTTTGTCAAGTGACAGATGTGTCTACTCTAAAAGAAGAGACTAAATTGCCTTTTTAGATGAAAAGAAATTGCCCTGCCATCACCGTGATCAGTGTACTGTAATATTTTATGCTTACTCTTTATTCACATAGTAAACTTTGTTTTTGAGTCACTGGGAACTCTTTAATATACAACCATAGCTTAGTTGTTAAGAATACTGAATCTGGGTTCAAATTCTAGCTTCATCACTTAGAGCTGTGTCATCTTAGGCAAGTTACATAACTTTTCTAAGCCATAGCTCTTTCATCTATAAAGTAGGGATGACAAGGATCCCTGCCAAAGAGCACTGTTCTGTTTCTTAGATGTTGTTGCCATTATTATTCCTTCTCTTTCTCCTCCTTCCTTCTGCCAGTAACATGCTGTTTAAGTTACACTTATCATGTTAAGAGATCCATGAGTGGCACAAACAGATTACACTAGACTGCTAACCTAAAGGTTGGCAGTTCAAACCTACCCAGCAGCACCACAGAAGAAAGGCCTGGTAGTCTGCTTCCATAAAGATTATAGCCAAGAAAACTCTGTGGAGCAGTTCTAGTCTGTAACACATGGTGTTGCCATGAGTTGAAATCAATTTAACAGCAGTAGGTTTTTGTTTTTGTTTTTATTTTTACCACGTTAAAGCCTTTTTTTTTCTACTTTGTTATTGAAACAGATAACACCTGAGATTAGATAAAATAATATGTCTTGCCTTAAATTGGTGGCCCCAGTGATGACTGGACATAATAGGAAGGTAGGATTTGTAACCTAAAGCACTACATCCAAGTACAGAAAATGTTATTTTATTGTCTTCATTTTTGCATTATTAGATGTTTAAGGCATTATTTACATATAATTCTGGATGCGTGCTAAGTGTACTACTGAAAATGTTGTATTAAATAGGTTCTAAAATACAGTCTGCCTACTCTGGGAGAAGGTGATAAATTTAGCTATCAGTTCTTCCATGCCTACGCACCCAAGAAATTCTGGCGATTTGATTTTATTATTTAATTTCCTAGTTGCTGTCACCACAAGAACTGAGAAGATGTAGTCTCTTAAGCAGCAACTGTCCAACAGTTACTGTTCTAATAAATTCTACAGAAACATCTTTCTCAGTCTTTTTGATATACATAATTTAAAACTATGTACCGGCCAAAAAATTATCTAAACTCAGAAGGACCCCAATAATGATATGAATAGTATAATTTGATGGAAGGTGCCCCAGGTGGTACTTAGGCACATTGAGTTCTAATCTTGTCATGCCGCTGAATCACCGTGGTAACCAGAACAGGTTGCTTAACCATTGCAGGCAAGAGTTCTTCCATCTTTAAAATAAGGGGATGGAACTTTGGTTTTACGATAACAGAATGAAAACATTTATGCCCCTTTCTCTTTAAAGTCAGCCCCAAAACAAGGGGGAATAAAAAACAGAGTTCAGTCTTGATTAAAGTTGGAGAACACTATGGCCTCAAAACACAGTTTGTGAATCTGGAAAGCAGACGGAAGAATGATAAATGATTTAGTTGAGAGAAGGGAGGTCAAACAAAAATGCTTGCTTGTTGAGAGTACCAAAGAGCAGCAAGCGAATCTGCCTCTCAGAAAGGTCTGAGAAATTGGAGGCCAGGTTCTAATAGGAGGTGGAAGTAGTAAAAGCAGGTATTTCTTGAAAATGTGTACAAGTTGCAACAAGACCTCCAGCTCTCCCCCAGCCATTGCTACTGCACCTGGTTGAACGGCTTCACCTCTCCCATCCCTGCAGGAGATGATGCTCACGGGAAGACTGAATCAATAGTAGAGACGGAGGGTGAGATACCATACTGAAAACAAGGCTGAAGGTCTGGTACTAGATGTGAGAGTCCAGCCCCCTTTTCCTGATGAGCTCCAAGGTACAGCTGAAACAAACAAACCAAACCTGTTGCCACTGAGTCAATTCTCACCCATGGTGACCCCATGTGTTACAGAATAGAACTGCTCCATAGAGTTTTCTTGGCTGTAATCGTTATGTAAGCAGGCCTTTCTTCTGAGGTGCAAATAGGTGGGTTTGAAATGCCAACGTTTAGGTTAGTAGCCAAGCACAAATCGTTTGCCCCACCCAGGGACCTGAAGTACAGAATCTGTCAGGGTTTATCCCCCTCATCCATTTCATTAGAGGAGTCTTAGCTGATTTGAAAATATGGAAGTGGAAAACCAAAACAACAGCTGAAAAGATTTGAGAGTAGTTTCCTCTGAAGAGGAGGAGATGGGAGAAATACCCCAGTATTTTTTAATAGGTTTTTAATTATTTGATTTTTAAACTCTTTGCGTGTAATGCTTTGATTTTTAAAATGATTAATATAAATTGAAGAGACATAAAATAAGGGAAATTTTCTAAGAGCCCATCTGCCTTAAAGGTCTTGTTCTTTTGTGCATATTTAATCATATTGTCCTTTTTCTAAATACTTTTCTAGACTCTTGATTTTTTTTTTTCCTAAGGGAGGAAAAAAATCACCAGATAGCTGTTTCTAAGGAGTGCTAATTGGTGTCATTGTGTTTTATGTGTAGTACATGTTTGTTTTTAATACATATTTTTCCATCTAGTGATTATATATCTGTGCACTAGATGAAGCCTACTTCATGATGGCTAAATTGTTCCTAATTCAGAATATCTATCAGTATAACCTGGACTGGGACTAACTTTATAATTTTTTTCTATGAAGAAATAATTTACTAAGTAATGGAATAAGACATATATTAAAATATATTTGAGGGAGAAATATCCTATCCAATATCAAGCACCTTCATATTTGCATATAAACAGTGGCTAATTTCAAAGGGTCTTATCTGTACTTTAGAGTAGGTCTAGGACTTTTTATTTTGCAGCATCGTATTTCTATATAAGGTATCTCATTAGTCTTCTCACTAATAGGCCTATATTTTTATTCGTTTTTATGAATCTAAACAATGAGTTGATTTAACAGACATTGTTATAATTGGTGTTTTTCAGTAGACTTCTGCAGTTGATTTATGCAGTTCTTTATGTGTGCTCCTATGAAAAGACCATATTCATCTTTTGTTTTTATTTTCCAAACTTACAAGGGTCACTAAACCCCTTTAGAAACTGCTTTTGAATCAGTCATTCTTTGTGGGAAAAACTACAGTATATTCCTTAAGTGAAATTCAATCAACTACTTTTGTGGTAACAGGCTTAAAAGACATCAGTGAAAATAGCCACACAAGCTCTTAAGATCAAGGCATTTGTTTCAGCTGACTTTAGTATGTACTTACCCATTGTGCATCAAATAATGAGCAAAATAGCCAGACTTCTAATAAGCAAGTACAATATAGACAAAAGAGAACACTGATTTAAGGTCCTAGTGTCAAATGCGGTAAAACACTCTGTTTATAGCAGGTCAAGGCTTGGGTTTACAATTAGCACTAATTACTGAGAAAAAAATCAAAACTGCAGCTCTAAGGAAGGACACTTTTCACTGCAAGATCAAAGCCAGTCTCTGCAGAATAGGGAAGCGTCTACCACTTAATTGCACTGAAGTGCTAATTGGATTGTAAGGTACTTTCATGAGTTTCTCCAATTAGCCAGCCATCCCTGACGAAATTCGCAAAGAAGAGATTATGAGTTCTTAGAGCTTTTGTCTATGGTTGTGATTTGTATACCTGAGTGAATGTAGCTTGCCTTCTTTTTCTGTAAATTGAGGTCTTTGGGGTCTCAGTTATTAGCTTCCTATAAATAGCCTTGGAGGTAAAGCTATCCATTCTATATAAAGTCTTAACTGTGTACTAACGATAATGGGGCATTTAATGGAAACTATCATTTTTATTAAATTTTCTTAATTTAAAATATGAGATTTGGGTGCAGCTTCTTGGCTCAGTATTGCCATCTCATATGATTAGGATCCAGTTAGGATATTTTTCTTCCATTTGATACTGGCGTTGCATTTCAGTACTCTTTACTTTGGGTAATTTTTTTAAAGGAATAGATAATCAGTAATTTCATGGTGTATATGTTCTAAGTGATAATTTTTATCCCTGAGAATTATTCATAGCTTTAATTGTGCTTTGCCCATACACTGTATCCCCTGTGATTTTTATTGTTGTTGTTTGATCTTATAAGGCAGCAACAAATCTGCCAGCTCACCACATGGAAGCTCATATGACAAAGTGATCTCTTTGGGCAGAATTATCCATTTAGATAAAGAAAATGGCACAACTTTGCTTGACGCCAGATCATCCCTACACAAAGTGAAGAAAAAAGTTGGCAGCTATGTAGTGAATTGACCTATCTATGTTAGACTGGGACCATAAATCTTTAAAAACTCCTACTGACATAAAAACAATTCCACTTTATCCCTGTTGCTCAAAATTTGTTGGTTGGTTTGTACATTTGCCTAAGTGATAAATGTGCTAAGTCTCCTGTGTCCTGGCCAACAGAGATACATTTAAACATTTATCCAGGATTTTTAGATGTTCCAAATTATCTGATTATTGACCTAAATTAACTAGAAAAGAATGCATTTTCTACATTTTTACTTTCTGTTATATAACAGTGAGTTTGCAAATAATAAAATTGTTGATTTGAGTACACTAAAGATGGCAGAACAAAAGAGTGCCATGCTCCAAGGTTTAAACATGCTTTGTGCTTAGTTTTTGTATTTTATACTAAATGGAGGTATTATGATAAAGGCACTTAATATATATGTAATTGGCACTGTAGGTATTGTACGTATTTGTCTCTCTTACTGTAACCTGCAAAGAAAAGTTGTACTATCTCCACTTTACAGATAAGAAAACTGAAGCTTTGGAAGGTTCGATAGCATAGCCGTTAAGTAACACAACTGTTAACTGGAGGAGCCAGAATTAAAACAGTTTTCTCAGACTTCAAAGCCTTTCTTCTAGCAGATTAAAATTTGTGATAAATTAAATCTCTCCTCTTATGTTTAGTCTTAGGACCTTATATCTTTTTTTTATAGAACTTGTCATTTTTATCTATATGTTGTTTTTATTTAATATCTCATTCTCTCATAAATATTTAATTGCTCATTTTGGGAGCAAGGGACTGTATCTGTCTTGTTCATCAGTGCCTGATCATAGTGCCTGGCTCACAGTAGGTACTCAAATGCATCAATGGGTGTGCCAGTAGCAGAGCCCTGGCCTTCTAACTCCCAAGCTAATCCTCTACATGTACTGATAGAGCTCTGGAGTTCATAAAATATACACACTTTAGTAAAAGACCAAGACTCTAGAATCCTAGAAAGAAGAAGAAGAAAATATTTTATTCTTTGATAATGTGAGATTGCCCCTTCCAGAAATTTTAAGTGTTTATTATTTTGTTTTGTTTTTTTCTCTCACCGTGAACACATAGCTTTCAGTTTCAAATGAAAACTTCCCTAAAGGAGGGTGGGTTTTATACCATGAAATTATTCAGATAGCTTTTTAAAGTTAGATTTTTGGTGGTGTGCATTGTTTAAAATAACTTTCTTATCTATAAAATACTTCTATACTTTTGCCTCATTTGGGCATATCTACAAGGTTTCCTATATAGCCCTTGAAATAACTGAAGTAGTCAAAAGAAATGTATCAGCTATGTACAATTTATTGATATCCACTTCTCTGTTTGAATTTATGAACAAAATAATTTATCAGAGGGAAAGTTTTTTTTTCAATAAAATGGAAAGTTGTTCATTTAAAAAAAAAAAAACTTTTAACACCTGCTCTGTTATTTAGTCCCAGAAAAACTGGACCATAAGTCGTCCTTTAAAATGCATTTAATAATGTGAGAAATAAAATCTTATTTGGCATATGGGATAGTAACAATAACTTTATGTAATGGTTTTTCAGATGTTGCATGTAAATGATATTCCCATCCTAGTAGTATCTATTCCTAATCTGGAAATGGAAATAATACCAGTATCAAAGGGCATGGGTTATGTAGCCAGCCTGACACAGAGTCAGAGGTCAATAATTGGTAGCTGTTTTATATAGTGGAAGGTTAGTAGTCACAGTGAAGGCACAGGTTGATAAGTAATGTAGTTAATGGTGTTTCACCCTACATAAAAATTTTTGTATTATAAATCACAACTTTATTTTATTTTTAATTTAAAAATTATTATCCACTTTCAAGGAATTAGACAACAAAAGTATATTTAACAAATCTGTAGTAAGCATCATGTTGTGTTCCCCTTTATTATTCCAAAGGCATTTCACCATCTTATGAGTCATATTTAAAATAAGGAATTAATGAATACAAGTTATCATTATAAAAACATTGATCTTTTTATCCTCAGTCCCCAAGAGCCCATCTCCTATCCTTTGTTCCTTCTTACCCACCCATCCCCACATACATATACCCCAGCCCATGATAATTTCAAATCAGAAAGTTTATCTGAGAAAGCTGTGTGACTATGAGATAAGGCTTCCTCGCAGCCACATGAATGCATTCTCAAATCAGGTGTCATTTTAAAAATAAAATATTTAATTCCACTTTACTTTGTACTATGTTTTGACTCATTTTGTATTAACCATTTGAATCGTCTATAACTTTTTCCCCTGCCCTTGCCTCACTCTTGGTGCCTCCCCTTTGTTTAATCAGAAACTGTCAGCACTTGAAATTCCTGTTTGTGCATCTTGCACGTATTGCTTATTCTGCCGTAAGTGCTCCCCCCACCCCAGCACACATGGGCCCCACTTCTTTACAGCCAGGCTTGTTTTTGCTATCACTTTGTACTCTCCTTCTCTGGCACCAGCCCATCTGCCTCTCCTCTGTACTCCCATAACATCCTGTAACATACTCGTTGTAACCTGCATCACACTCTGTTGAGAATTAATATTTAATTGTCCTTTCCTTCAAGATTAGAAACTTGTAAGGTTTGGCACTGTGACTTATTTGTATCCCTATTTCTTAGCACAGTGCCTGCCACAAAGGAGGCTGCCACTTTTGTGGATTACTCTAAAGAGAGTAGACAAATGAGAAACTGTCCATGTCAAGAGACCTGGTAAAGACACAATGGACCCCAGAACCATGGATAAGTGAGTGATCTCAGACTTAAATGAAAAGCAAGGTGTCTAGAGGAGCAAAAATGAGAAGGCATTGAGAACCAATAGGAACCACAGAGTTCTTCAGATTGCCTTCTGTCCATATCATTCCTGTTCTTGATTAATCTGAGGATTAGTTTTCACAGCAGAATATGGCCCTAGGACTTTTGTGTCACATGGGAAGAAGGGTACGCAGATTAATATTAGTCATTGAGAACAGATTTATGGAAACATTCCCTGCAGTAAGTATGGATTTTATTACAAAGTGCTGAATAAACCTCACAGAGCTTTTCTTGCCTTTGTGACACCATATAGTTCCAAAAACAAAGTATGAAAGAGGCAGGGAACTCAGGCCATTGCTAGCCATACCTCCAGCAAACCACTTTCAGCTCTATTCTGTGTCAATCAAGACCACATTGAGTGAACCTGAAGACTGTGATGGTCTTAGTAACAAACAACAGACTCAATCTCCACATTGTAAGTACGATTACAAGGAAACTTTGTACATTGGGAGTATAAACTTTTTGTGTAATAAAAGCCACTCCTATTAAACTATAATACAGGACAGGGTGGTAAACAGGCTTTTCATAGTGCAGCCATTGAGATGTACCGAGAAAATAAATAAGTGAATTGGGTAAGTGACTGAAAGAGGAACACTTCATTGATTAATTGGATCTAGGTAAAAGGCATGTGACAAAATTTGTGGAGAAATAAAATCCGTCTCAATGATAAAGAGTTGCCTACATATATATACGTGTGTGTGTGTGCATGCGTCTATGTATATATTTATATAGCAGCCCTTTATGTTAAATGATGACTTTAATCCAAAATGCTTTAATTTTCTGTGTAACTGACTAAAAGTAACTTGAAAACCAGGAGGTACTTATCAATCTTCTTGAATACCCCTGTCTATACAAAGTGCTGGCATCATCCACTAACCCTCAGTAAGGTTAGTGACCAACCATGAGTCCAGATGGCCCCTACCTATGAGGAGAACAATTCCATGGCCCAAGCACTCAGAAATATCATGGAGTATTATGCATGTAAGAGAAGGCCCTCTGATGTAAGTACCAATGCTGTTACCATGGAGACCAGATGATTCAAGTCACTTCCTGATGCTAAAGCACCTGATCTTCACATCTCCATTGATTTCCACAGAACCTTGACCATATTGACATTTTAAATTCTAGTATGTCAGAATTTATTTTCAGAAAATATGTGATCACCTCCATCATTCATAAAACTAAAGATACAAAATTGCGAAAGAGGTGCAATCAGCCATACAGAATTTGGAATCTGATGCAATTTTTCCATCATTTTCTTATTTGTTACCTTTACGACAGGATTATTTTCCATTTAATTTTGAATATTATTCCTTTATTTTAGTACCTCTGAGAAAGCACAGGCTTGCTAATATGAGGACAATGGGTCACGGTGTTAGCTGGCAACCACATCATCTGGGAAGAGACAGGGACTGTTAGAAGAGACTGTTGTGTAGGGGCACAACAGGAGCACCAATATGATGTTCATTTTAGAGCCCTTACACCATTCCTCTGAGAAGAGAGGCTGGAGGCCAGAGGAGCACGTATTAAGTATCCGCACATCAAATGGCTATGGAAGTCATTTGTGTTCTGGTGCTTTTTAAGGGCAAGTTAATGTCTAACTGGCATAATTGTAGATAGAAAAATTATCTAGGCTTTTCTTTCTTCAAGAAGGGAGGCAGGGAAAGCTATATACTAACATTTTTTAGCTGGCTGAAGTGCAGATCACTCTGAGGTTTGTACAGTGTGCATCTTTATTTCTGAGAGTAAAGATTTTATATTAGTCAATGAAGAATAGTAGGCATCTGAAAGCTAAGGTAAGGGTAAACACTGATGGCTGGTGAAAGGAAAAGAGATGTTTAAACTTAAAAAAAAAATGAACGTTTCTGTATCTCTATATGCTGAGAACAACTATCAAAAAACAAACTAGGCTCTATTTTTTCTTCTATTTTTACTTATGATTCACTGTTTTTTCAAGCCAGTCCATCTCTGTGTACCATAGTTAACTCATAATCATAAGGGAGATAATTATGCTGTCCACCTATATTACATGGCTGTTGTACTATTTCAGCTTGGATCTTGTGTCTTCATGTCAACAGTCCAGAATTCAGTACACAAACACACGGGTATCACTCCCTGCACAAGATGCTTGGGTAACAACTGCTGTTTAAGGATACATCCCACATATTGATGCCTATCACCTCACAAAATCAGCTAGGTCATCTTAAAACTGTCCAGTGAAAATGGAAAATGGGGGCTCATTTTTAATCATTTTTGTTTTATTCTCAATCTGACTGAATCACTGGGCAGTTTCTACCAGAATTACATTTTAAGTATATGTAATATATGCAAATATATGCTGTGCAGCCAAAGCAAAATTGAAAGGTCTTACTTTAGTTGTATGTGTGCATAAGTGTGTGCTTATGCAATGTTTGTGCATACAAAGCAGCTTAGGTTGTACCTGAGATGATGCACAGAAAACTGCAGAGTTATGTTAGGTAGAAAAATGGAATGCACCCCAGTTTTAGGAATCAAATGTTATCAGTGAGTTAGAAATCTATGTGAAGGCTTGAAAAATGACATGCAACTTTTTCTTCACTAATATGAGTTTTAAATGTAGTGTCTTTTAAGTAATGCATTTCAAAGTATATATTCTAAGTAAGAATTAAAGCTTCTCTTCTTCCTGGGTGATTTTTTTTTTTCTAATTTGGCCTGAAGTAATGTTATCTAACCAATGAAGAAATCGTGTTTCCTTTCTCTCCTTTTCAGTGTTAGAAATATTTATTAGCGTGTTACTTCCTGATCACACTAATTGGCTGAGTAGATAGTGGAACAGTCGGCGGAACCAGCTGTTGTTCACACCTACCCTTCCTGGGTCTCCGTCCCCTTTATCCTCACCTGGATTGCTTACAAAGCCAGTGAGTGCCCTTTTTCTGCTTAGCCACATCTCTGGTGTAAGGAATCTTAATCAGTGACACTAGAAGGTTGAGAAAGTACAAAGGAAAGAAAGAAATAATCAAGAAGTGACTATATTAAAGCAATGAAACAATGTAAATTTAAAATTAAATGTATCAGTTACATCCCAATTTTAGTGTAAAATACATGCAAATTCGCTTGCCACTTTCCCAACACTATCAGCGCCTAGATGTGGGCATTGAGAAAGTCTGAAATTTTACCTTTCCTTTAGAACCACTTCTTTCAGGTGCTTCTCTTGACTTTCTCCTAGACTGTCCACTAAGCGGTTTCTTTTCTGCCCACCCTCCCAATTGTATGCCAAGTCATTTCTTTTCGTTTTGTGAAGTATTAGTAAAATTTCTCAGGGTTTCATATAATCACCTTTTCTTGGGGAGTTAGGAGGACAACACCCCAGAATAGTCCCTTTCTTTTATTGGCTGCTGTTTTTAGGTACATTCTGTAGACCAGCTGCAGAATAAGTTCATTGTCACTGTGGGGTTTGAACTAAGAGTGCTATCTTTGAGAGCCTTCTGTGTGCCAGACTCTTAATGTAAATTTTCTTTAATCCCCAAAGCACCTATATGAGGTTTTGAAATCTTTATTTTTGAGATAAGGAACTCAAATGTCAGAGTTTAAGTAACTTGCCAAAGTTAGGCTATAAAGGACAGAACTGGAGTTAGAGCCCCTGTTCTATAAGAAAACTAGATATTATCAGCACCATGCTGTATACAAGTAAGCAGCCAATCAAGTCCTTCTTTAGCAGTTGTTCTGAAACTTGTGCAAAATAATCACCTGAGGAGCATAGTAAAATTGAAGACCTCTCAACCACACCTGCAGAGATTCCAGGAATTTGAATTTTTTAAATAATATTTTATTGTGTTTTCAGTGAAGGTTTACACAGCAGTTTAGGTTCTCATTCAACAATTTCTGCCCAGATTGTTCAGTGACATTGGTTACATTCTTCACAATGCATGAGCATTCTCATTATTTTCATTCTGGTTGTTTCGTTAATCTAAATTTTTAACAAATATACCAGGTAATTCTGACACAGGTTGTCTAAAAACCCTCTGAGAATCACTTTTGTTAAGTGTACAGTGAAATTGTCTATCTATGTATATGTATATCTGGAGATGTTTTCATATCAATTTCTACTTGGAGAAAGAAATTGACTTCCCTTACCACATGATGGTTGTATTTTTGAGAGTTTTAACGTCAACCCCTTTGCCATCTAAGCATTGCTTTTGTATCCACTTTCTTCCTCTCAAGAAAGCTGAAGGACTGATTTTGATTTTTTTTTAGATTAATTCAAGAGGTCATTGATGTTTTGGGTTAAATCATTTCAAGTATTGCTAAAGATGTTTCCATTTTGATGGGATCCGAGTTTTATTTCAGATTGATATCTATTAGTGTTTTCAGGAACCTTTCTTTTGACAGTTGATAGACATTGATTTTAATTTGGGGAAACTATGTTAAAAGGAGATCTTTGAGAGGTGGGATATTCTGAAACCAGATATAAAAGTAGGCTACCTGGAGAATCTGTAGCTCTGAAGCAGTAATGAATTGGGGAAAAATAAGGTGTAGCGACACTTTTTTGATATAAGACAAATTTTTAATTTAAAAAATTAGTTTTTCCATAAGCCAGTGCATTTTTCATGGAGAACGAACTGCCATTGATGACACTTACTGAAGTGTTGCCACATTTTGCTAATTTGAAAAAGGTCTGCCTCAGATCTATCGTGACCTTATCAATAGGGTGATCTCATTCATCTCCTTCAGAGACTCTTGTCACAGTGAGCTGCAGTAGCTTTCAGCTGGGTCTACACTGATCGCAAAATCAACATTAAAGATGGTTTCAGAACCGGTTTGTGGAGAGGTGAAGCATCTTTGTGATCTTTCTTAGTTATTATTTTTAAAAAAGTGAAACGTCCTTGTAATCCTTCTTAGTTATTTGTTAAAAACAAAACAAAACTCATGCTATTGATATTATTCACTCTCTTTTTTTTTTTAAGGCTAGGAGCTGTTTAGGTTAGACAGAGGATAATTTTGTGGTATGTATTGAATTTGTGATTCTTTTAGTCTAGTGTTTTCTCCTATTTAATGCATTAATTTTATTCCTATAAGTTATACTTTGTTGCAAACAATTTTCAAATATCAACAAACATAATAAAAACTGAAATTCCTTGTAGTTTAGTAGTTTTCAGCATTTACTTCTCCTAAGAAATTGTTTTATAATTTAAAAGAATAATTTATTTCATTGAAGTTTGGTAGATTTAAGAGCCAGTTTTCAAAATGCATTATATGCTTCATACTTAGCCTATCTAAGGTGTGTCAGTAAATTAACAAGATTGAATTTCCTGTGTGGTTTGTGGCTTTTTAAAGTCACATGTTGTATCAGAGCAGGAATTACGCAATATATGGTTCTTGAACCTAATGTTACAGATAATAATAAAAAGGAAAAATGCAGCTTTCTTATAATCAACCTTCTTCCATTTCTCTTCTGTTTTTCGTGTTTATTAATTTTGTCCTAATCAAGCTTCTAATATTAGTTTATCTCAATTGTCCTTCATGTCTAGTCATCTGTGATCAAAATCATTTTCTCTCCACCTGCTATCTTTTCATTCATCTCTCCTTTTAAAATCTGTTTTCTTTCCTGTAGACTCATGAATATGCCGTGGTATGTCAACTTCCTTTGACTAATTAGGAAGAGAAAAAGAATTCTCTACTTTTGAGATTGTCTTCTCCCTGTGTACTAGTCTGAACAATTAAAATCAGCTGTCTTTGCCTACTAATGTTTCTCCAAGTTAGGTGATGGGAGATTGGAATAGGGTGTTTTCCTTTTGAGGACCCCTGCTCTCTGCAACAGTGTATCCTCCATAGGCCTGTTGACTGCTGTTCAGCGCACGGTTCAGCCTGCATTCTGAACTGATCTTTCTTAATGAGATAACACTGGCCCCTTAAAGCCGCTGCTATTTTAAATTATTTTTGTGTGTTTCAAATATATGTCAGGAAAAAATATTTATTTAAATTGCCCTATTTCAGTAATGCACATAATATTTGATGTAGTCATTTCATATCCATTTTATTTTGTGCATAAATATTATTTGCCTTCCTCCTCAATGGAAATGTTTTATGAAATAAAATAGTACTCTAAGAGAAATATTTATTCAGAACTCAATTAGACTTTTTTTTGGTTTTAATATTCAAAACTTGCAGAAAATATTTGCAAGCATCTTATTCATGGTTTAAAGATGTCAGTCCAAACAACAAGTTACAAAGAAATATGATGCAACACAGTAAGAACTTATTGAGTACCTGCTATATTTATAAACTCTTCTAGATTTTATGAGAAATACAAAAAAAAAGTTTAAAGTTTGGTCATTAGTGATACAGTAAGATATATGGCTAAGTATCAAAATAATTGTTTGACTCAATCAATGCTCTGTGATTTCAAAGGAAAGAGAAATCAATATGAATTAATGACTATAGAAGGCTTCACTGAAGGGATATTTGCTCTTGTCCTTGAAAGATGGGTATAATTTCAATAGACTCTCCTTACCAAAGATTTCCTATTGAATATATTTGGAAAAATGAGTCAAAGATTTTTAAGATTTTGTGCTAGAATAACCTGGAAAGTTAAATACCATTGATGGAAAAGAAGTCATAGGAATTGGGGAATCTGGTTTTAGATATTTGAAGTGTGACGTCCAGTTAGAGGGTAGAGATATGAGAGATCAAATAAGTTATCAGGGCTAGAAATGGAAGTGGTACTGGATAGTAAAGAACAGACAACTGGAGTTATGGAGACCTGTGTTCAGATGCCTTTACTGGTGCCAGCTAAGTGGGCAAACTTAGTCAAGCAACTTCCTGGCTTCCAGCTTCCATTTTCTTATGCTTAAAATAAGAGAGTCCTGTGGTTTCTTGCACCTTTAACATTCCATAAAAAAACATTTCAGAGTTCTCCATACTTAAGCAGTAGTTGAACCCATAGAAGTACATGTGACCTCTGAAAGGGGAGACTGTTTAGTGAGAGTAAAGGAGCGGGACCAAGCATCAAGGAGCACTGCAGTTTAGAATTGAAGGAAGACAAAGTAGAGGGGAATGTTTTATCATGGGGCAGGTGATAATTTCAAGAAGAGATAGCATGTGAGGTGACAGAGAGAGTACAGTAACAGCCAGGAAGATGAATGAATGAACTTCCACTTCAGTCTTTGTATCCGATGAGACAGACATCATGCTGTGGAACTCAGGCAACATTTCTTAGAATACTGTAATCACAAACCACAAGATATACATATGGATTTCACCTAGTTATATGTATTGAATATTTATATATTATGCATCAGGAAAGTCAAATTAACTTATTGACGCTTCTAAGAAAAGCTGGACTTCGTTAGGCCCAATCATATTCATGTATACAATAATAGTCAGAATATGTGAATATTTTAGTATATCGTTTGTGTCATTTAAATAGTTCAAATAACCTTGCTTTATTCTCCGATTACTTATTCCAGGTCTTCATTTTGGAAACATGCCAATATTTGAAACAGAACCACTGAAAACATCATTTGATTGTCTAGGCTATTTGATGGTACATTAAAATAACACAAACACATTTGTGAGCACAAGCTTTGACATACGTCCAAAAACCTGTAATTTGAAGAGGTCCTCAAAAGCCTAACAGTGCTTTTTTTTCAAATTTAACCCTTCAATAAGAAATTATTACCTTAAAAAACTCATCATTTCTAATCAACTCTATGGCTGGATTCTACAAATAACTAATAAGGTTAATTCCCAGAGATGATGCTGGGGTAGTTTCAGTAATGTTGGAGGCAAATGTGGGAAATTGCCAACACCTAATATTTTTGCTTTAATTTCAAGAATTATTAGCAATTCAGAAAATAAATCAATTTGTATCCTATTGAAGGAGAAAAAAAAACATAGATCATTTGGAAGAATGTAAAGAGTAAATGTAAAAATGATTTTTAAAAGAGGAGCCATCGTTTTATGGTTTTGTACTTAAATGTTCAGATATGTTCATACTTTCACTAATGGCTAAAGGTAAAAACGGAGTGTGTGTGTAATTTGTAATCCTATCCTTGGGGTTCAACAAGTGTTAAGTAGTCAGGAGATTAAGAAATCTGTTGAGCTAAAATGAAGCAAAAAACATTAATAGTAATCAGCATTTACTCTCATGAGAATTTACTGTTTTTGGACAGATTTCTTTGTTTTATTTTTTGGACTATGGAATGAAAAAGTGTGAAATAAGCTAATTTATTTTTCATTTTTAAAACTAGTTTTGTACAAGTAAAGGTTGTTTGCACTCACCTCACGGAATGCTGTGCAGATAAATTTTGTTGCCACCGTGGAGCTATGAAAAATAGCCGTCTTGGGCTTTTTCTGTCTTCTTCTTACCTTATACTTCCGAGATGACTATCATCCTTAAAATGTATTTGATGCAATTAACTGCCCTTTTTAAGAACCACTATGTCCTAAATGCTTTAATACATTGTCTAATTGAGTCTTCGCAAAAGCTGTTTTTCACTTTTGCAGCGAGAAATAAAGACTTAGCTGATGTAAGTCTGAAGTCATACAGGCTGGTAAACAGCAGGACCAGGATTTTAAGCCCATTCACTTAACTGTCCTATAAAACCCATTGTTGTCAAGTTGATTCTGACTCATAGCAACCCTATAGGACAGAGTAGAACGGCCCCATAAGGTTTCCAAGGAGCAGCTGGTGGATTCGAACTGCCAACATTTTGGTTAGCAGCCGAGCTCTTAACCACTGCACCACCAGGGCTCCAAACTGTCCTATAGATCGCATTTTCTTTCTTGACTGTCTACTTGGCGTCAGGCGCTGTGCTCGGTGCTGAGGATATAAAGATAAAAAAGGCCTTTTCCCTGACCTTCTGGTACTCAATCTAGCAAGGTAGCAGCAGTGCCTTTCCTTGTGTGATCCAGCTGGCAGTACCCGGGCCTGCCAGTGCCTGTCAGAGGGAGTACTTCCCCAAGTATTAAGTGACAGGGGCTAAAGCACCTGTTCTCACAGAATCCGCAGGCAGTTTTCTTAACCACACATGACTGTTGCTGAAAGCAAGCTCTACACATGTAGAAAAAGTTTTCATTTCCATGACACTACCAAGTATTTCCCAAGTCTCCCGGTGGTCTTTCAGCAGAAGAATTGGGAAGAAATGATGCAAAGAACAGAATTAAACAGGACCCGTATGCATTGAAAATGCATTTCTGCTGTGTGAGTCCAAACTCTCAGGCACATCGAGTTCTGAGCCCGAGCCGGTAATGAGACTTACTTTTTTCCAGCACCCTGTGACCTGCTGCCTGGCCAGTCCATTATGACAACGGCAGCAGCAACTGTGCTCCGCCTGCCACATGATGACAGCCATTCCAGTGTGTGCCTGCCACTTATTAGGGCATTAGTGGCCGACCATCCTCCAGATGCCCAGCCGTGACTATCACACAAAGAAAACATTAGCTTTCTTGGATGTTGCTATTATAATTTGAAAATTAGTTTTGCCTTCATGGTTGCATCACATTTGGAATCTCTCTTTGATGTTGTTATTAGTTTGGGCTCATGGGGCTCATGATAACTGTCACACATTAATCACGTCCATCATGTGATTCTTAATTTGCTCTATTATGACAAATGGATTTAGACACAAACTTGCAATTACCTATTTTGAGGTTAATAGCAGATTTGGGGTTGTAATTGGTTCCCAAATATTCAATTTAGGAAAATTATTTCTCACTCAGCTCTAAAACATGTTCTAAATGAGCAAATTGTATTTTTTACTACAACTGCAAAATTGTGCCAGATGAGACCATATGAGACATCTGAGCATGGCAATATACCCAAAAGTTCTTTCAGAAGAGAATATTTGTGCGTTCTGTGGGGTGTTCTACTTTTTGCTATTTCCTTATTTATCCAACGCACTCTCATCTGGATCTCAAATTATTCCAGAACGTTTTACTTTATAAATTCTCTTCTTATGAGGAATATTGTATAGTGATTATTCTATTTTCAGATTGTTAGCGGTCTTAATAACTTCCTGCAGTTATCACTTTTTTAATCTAATGGCAAGAAACTATTTGTAAAGGTTGCTATACCTTTTGATTCTTTTCATAGATCTCTGTCTGCTACATATCACATATTTCAAATGATTGTACATCTAAAATGACTTCAGAAATTTTAGGATTCCTGACAATGTATGCATATTCTATTCTGAATGAAGAGTGGACTTCTCTTGTGAAGTAGTGTCTGGTTGCATAGACTTCTATCATTTCCTTGGAGGGTTTGCATAGGCTTATGTCGCCTTTCTGCTAGCGCATCTCCTCTTATATATGATTTCCTGTAAATATACAGGAAATAGTACACATTTATCTATTCCAGAAAAACTTCCTTGTCTTACAAATCTTAGTAACAGGCAATTACAAGCATATGGGATGCCAGTCAACAAAGTGATTACGGAAAGTTGTGAGAGATGGAACCATGGAAATTAAGAGACGGAAATCATTCAGACATCGTCTCGCTTAAAAGTAGTATAGCATGGAGGCTAAGAGTCTAAACTGCGGAGTTTGGGAGCTTTAATTTGACTCTTGATTCAGCTCTTTCCTGTTGGACTGTGGGTAAGTCACTTAACCTATATCAATTTCCTCATTAGTAAAATGGCAGTGTCTAGCTCATGGAGTTGTGAGGTTTAAATGAGTAATTTTGAAAAGCTCTTATTAGTACATCATGAAGTGCTTAGTAAACATTAGCTATTATTATCTAGCCCATGCTCTTATCGAAAAAGGAAGTTCTTTCCACGTGGTTCTTAGAGGATGATCATTTAAAACTTTCCCTGTAAAGAGCCATTTGTTACTCTCCCATGCATTTTTTTCCTCATTTTTGATTAATTGTAGTAATGAGAATTGATGTCTTCCTCCTTGTAACTTCTATACTTTGGGTCCAGGTCTACTCATTAAAACATATAGTATCTTTCTGTATAAAGACTTTTCAAATATTTGAAATATCTTGTTCATCAACTCTTTCAGGTCTTCTCTTCTCCAGGTTAATTACCCCAGTTCCCTTAACTGTCTCCCATAGAACATTGCTTTTAGGCTCCTTAATTTCTTCTGTTATGAATTTTCTCCCTTTTGATCAAAGATTCTTATGTAGAATCTTTGATCAAAATGTTCAGTAATGGTAGCTGGGCACCATCCAGTTCTTCTGGTCTCATGGTGAAGGAGGCAGTTGTTCATGGAGGCAATTAGCCACACATTCCATATCTCCTATTTCCGACACTCCTTCTTCCTCTTGCTCCAGGTGAATAGAGACCAATTTCTAAACCTTGGATGTCTGCTTATAACTGTTTAAGACCCCAGGTACTACATAATGAGCTAGGAGATGGAACAGAAGCACTAAACATGGTATTAGGGCAATTAACTGGGATGACCCATGAAACCATGACTCTAAACCTCCAAATCAAAAAACCAAATCCATGAGGTGTTTGGTTGTACAATTAGCAGCTGCTCTTTTTTTGTTTTTTTAATGTATCTATTACACAAGTTTTGACAATTTAACTTTTCACAGGCATACAACTTATTGGGTGAGAATGGTTGCACAACTTGAAGAATGTAATCAGTGTCATCTAGGACCTCTCTGTATTCTTACAACTGCATATGAATCTACAATTATCTCAGAATAAAAAGTTTAATTAAAAAAAACACAGACACACACAAATTCAAGTAGTTAACACTCATTGAGTACTGGCTATGTACCACAGAAGAAGGTAAGGAGCCTAGAAGCAATGTTCAATGGGAGACAGTTAAGGGAACTGTGGTAATTAGCCTGGAGAAGAGATGACCTGAAAGAGTCAATGGACAAGATATTTCAAATATTTGAAAAGTCTTTTTACAGAAAAGACATTGCATATGTTCTAATGAGTAGAGCTGGACCCAAAGTGTAGAAGTTATAAGGAGGAAGACTTCAATTCTCATTACTAGAATTAATCAAAAATGAGGAAAAATATGCTTGGGAGAGTACCAAGAACTATCATCAGCGCTTTACAGGTAGGCTACACTTCTTAACTGCATTTTATAGCATAAAATTTATAATACAGAGAGAGGTCCTGTATCTTGCTTAAGCTCAAATAGCTAGTTAATGGTGGAAAGGTAGGCAGGAACTAAATCCTGTATGCACTGACGGCCAGGGAAGGAGTGTGGACTTGATTCATTGACATGGCGTTGTAGCATGTTCCCTGGGGAGTGGTATAGCTGTGGGTTGAAATAGAGTAGATTGGAGAAATGGCCAGAGTGCCAACAGAGAGGCCATTACAAGACTGTTAAAGAGCTTAGGTGAGAGATGAACTGGGCGAGGGGAGAAGAGACTGAAAGGAATGTTTTAAAGTCCATTCTGGAGTTTGAGTTCTCAGGAGTTTGGTGATTGATTGTATTTGTGGTCAAGGAAAGAGAGAACTCCAGGGTGACTGCTAGGTTTCTAGCTTCAGCCGCAGGTGAGAGTGATAATTACAAATAAAAATTAGTTAAGAAGAACTAATTACTTACATGATTATGATACGTAGGTGCTCAATAAATATTTAATAAGTAGGTGACTAAATGAATGGATGGTACATAGTAAAGTTAAAAATAAGAGCCTACTTTTCAAAAGGTTTATTTCTCTTAATCCTCATATCCTTAAAGAAAATTATCTATGTGAATGCCCTCATGAGAAAATGGCATCTTCTTTTTAAGCATAGTACCTGAGAGATTTTTCTCTCTAAAAGAAGATGCTTTTTCCATGAGTAAAATTGGCAGGCAGCAACTCGCATTTGTTCCTTTATGTTTCCAAGACTTTTTAGTCTTCTCTGATGTATTTCTATGAGATTAAATCATCAATACCTGTGTCTAAACACATGTGTTCAGAGAATATTTGAAATATTAGGTGGAAGAATGGAGCTGGAAGAAGGTAGGAGAGAATAAAAAAAGGAGAGCAATAAAATTTTGACACAGTAAGAAGCTTACAGGTAATGTCTACTAAGCCCTTCATGTTAGAGTTCAGGAAATTAAGGATGAGAGAAATTATTCTTTATCCAACCTGGAGCCTGGAGCTTCAGTCTAAAGTTGTCTCGGCTGCCATGATTTTTTTTTTTTTTTTTTTTTTTAAAGAACCCTGCTCTTTAGAAAGGATCTGTAGAAGAAGAAATCAAATGATAAGGTAAGGAATAAGTAGCTTCCACCTGACTGATGGAAACATTATCATAGCAGGAAGATATATCAATGAGAACTCTGTACTTTAAGGATTAGTAGTGACACAGGTGAAAAGAGAGGGGAAAGGAGCTTAGAGTAGATATCCTTATGAGAATCAACATCATAAGGCCAAGGTCAACCAAACCCTAAGGCAGGGCAGTGAGAGCCAGTAAGCATCCAGGAGCTAAGGATCAAGGCCAAACAAGGTTGCAAAGTGGGCAGGCAGGCATATTCCACACACCCAAAAGAAATTTGAGTGTCTCATGGCCCAGACAAGGCCTGCACGGTGTTACTTGTCAAACCGTTAGGCCTAAGGGAGAAAAGAACAGGCCTGAGGCCTTTCAAGTCAGTAGCTAAAACCAAAGTCTTGGAAGGTAAGAAGGTAAGCCCATGAAATTGGGACCCATAGTAACCCCAAAGTAATGGCCATTATATTCTACCTGTCAGGCCCTGACCTTTAGCCATCATTTCCTGGTCAGCCCATGAAAAAGGTAAGCAGACATGATAAAAAGCTGGGACTGGAGTTCAATGAGAGAAGAAGGTGAGAACCTCATCAATTAGCTTACGGGGGCTTTCTTTTTTAATTCCTTAATTAACTTTTGAAAAGGTAATACATTTACATGGTTCAAATCACAAATATATAGAAAGATATACAAAGAAAAGTCACCCTCCCACCCGTCACCTGCTCTGCCCAGTTCCCATTCCTGCCGACAGCTAACCTCTGTTCTCATTTATCTTTGTATGGGTATTATTGTGCAAATACAACCAAACAAATGCAATTTTCTTGTTTCCTTTTACTTTTTTACAAAGCAGAGCTGTATTATACAGTGTTGTGCACCTTATCCTTTTCATTTGGTAAATATCTGTCAGGACTGTCTTAACACAGATCCGTCTCAAGTCTAAAAATTATCCAGGGGTTTCTGTCCCTGACCATAATTTCAAGATATATATTTGTGATTGAAGATTAAGTGAGATTTCTAATAATGCTAGAATGTTGGACACTGGGCTTGAGAATGCTGTTTTTAATAAATTTTTTTTTTTTTTTTTTTTTGGTCTGAGGTTGTAGTAGATGGGTCAGGACCCAGCTGTTTTTACCCCTATCACTAGCCTATCTAAAACACTAAACAACTGAGTTAACCCTTCCATTTCCTTGTTTGTAAAAGGAAGAGGGTTAGGCGGGCCAGACTTTAAGATAAACTAATTCTAATAGTAATAACATTGCCTGTGTGGTTGAAAATCTCACCAGTCTGTTTTCAGGAACTGGAGTATGTCCAGCTGTTAAAATTATCATTACCCAGGTACATGTTGTGGTAGCTTCGTCCAAAAAATAAGTATCTTCAAAGTGACTGACTCTTTAAATTGTGAAAATTCTAGATATTCAGAAAAGCATAGAGAATAGTATACAAACATCAGTGGACCTTAGCTTTAAAAATATAAAACTATATTTATATATTTAAGAATGTAATTAGGAACTTACATTCCTGTCCCTCCTGATTACATGTCCTTCCCTTCAAAAGTAATCACTCTCCAGATTTTGGTGTCTGTAGTTCCCATGCATTCCCATTCATATCTTTACACTTGTGCTTCATTTGTATGTATCTCTGAACAATATATATCATGGCTTAGCAGGTTTTGAAATGTTATATAAATGGTATTTTCTTGTATACATTTCTTCTGCATCTTGCTTTTTTGTTGCTGTTCAGTGTTATCCTTTTGAGATTTATCCATGTTGATATATTGTTCCTAATTCATTCATTTTTGCTGTTGTACATTATACCATTGTATAACAACCCCTACTTAATTTTTCATTCTCTCATTGGTAGACATTTAGGTTATTTTCCACTTTTCTATTATAAACACTCCTATAATGAATATCCTTGTATATATCATCTTGTACCTAAGAATAAATATAGGAGTGCATCTTCAGCTTCTTGTTTTGTGTGTTGTTGAGTTGATTCCGATTCATAGTGACCCTCTTGGACAGAATAAGACTGCCCTGTAGGGTTGTCAGAACTGCTTGTCTTTGACTATTAGAATCTTGGAATTGAAAAACACCTTAAAGTATAACTTCCCCTCAGTATATGCCCTCTGCAGTGGGGATTTTTAATCTGGGGACCTTAAACAGACTTATGGGATATGTGATCAAATGAGAGAGTGAATAATTTTCATCAAATTCTCATGGAAGTCCCTGGTCCAGAAAAAGAGAAAAAAAAAAAAAAATGTTCCTGCCCTACAGTATTTCCAGTAGACCTTTATCTGGCTGCTGTCTAAATACTTTGAGTCACAGGTATTTACTATGCAAGGTAGGCTGTTATACTTCTTAATAATTCTGATTATTAGAAAATTTGACATCCATCTAAAAGCTGTTAAGAGTGTCTTCTACAAATATTTCATCAATCACTGGATACCTACTATGTATGCCATGCCTGAGGTGGGGAGACATATAAAAACATGTAGAAATATGATAGGTCCCCTGCTCATGGATTAGCAAGGCAAACGTATGTATAAATAGATGAATGAATGATCAATGCAAATAGAAAAACATATAAAATGCTATGGAAGTAAAGATAGTATATAGGAAGGAACTGACTGTTGGGGGAGTCAAGGTGAGGATGACATTTGACCTGAACCTAGGAGGATTAATAGAAATTCTACTAATGAAGGGTGTGATATGCAAAACACATGGCATAGGCAAAAGCACAGGACAAAATAGGCAAGAATATGCAAGGTACCCTCAAGATCAAGCGTTTATTTAGTGTGGCCAAAATTCTACATTTGGGAGTGATAATTTGATTACTCACCCCCAAATTGAGCCACCAAAGTCTTCTAAGAATAGAAACAACATGATCAGATTTATATTTTTGATCAAAATCATCCTGACAATAGCAGAATTCACAGTTTTATCTATATATATATATAAAAACACACACATATATATATACACACACATATATATATATACACAAAGAGCCAGAAGGTAAATATTTTAGGCTTTGCAGGCCGTATTTTCACCACTGTTGCAAGAAAGGAGCCATGACAATATATAAACAAGTGGGTGTGGCTATGTTCAATTAAACTTTATATCCAGAAACAGGCAGCAGGTAAGATATGACCTTTGGCTATAGTTTAGCAACCACTGGTGCTGAAGGAAAGACGTATTAGAGATGGGAAGATTAACTAGAACAGTTGCTCTGGATTGGGTGAAAAATGATGAGGTTCCAAACCAGGACAATGAATGTCGGGCTTGAGAGAAAGGGATGGCTGAAAGGAATGTTACAAAAGTACACTTGGGAAAACTGGTTGTGCTCTGAAATAGGTGGGGGGCTGGTGTTAGGAGAAAGGAAGAGCCAAGTTAGGCAAATAAACAGATTTTTTCTTTTTTCAAATGAACAGATATTGATGGCTTTAACTAAGGTAATAAAGGCAGGAGGAAATGTGTGTTTTTTTGGGTTTTTTTTCCGCCTTAGGGCAGTGGGGAGGGACTGTAGGTTGGTTAGAGAGCTAGCAGAACAGAATACATTTCGTATTTGGCATACTGAATTGAAAGGGCTCATAGGGAGATTCAGGTTATTGATTTATGGATCTAAAGCTTGGGAGCGAGTCAGGGACTCAAAACGTAGAGTTGATTGAAGTCCTCAGGAAAATGGAAGAGGCCACCCAGGGAGAATGTTGTGCAGTGAGAGACAGCCAGTGACAGAAGCCTGGGGTACATCTACATTTAAGTGATATTAAAGAAAGAGGAGCTAGCAAGACAGAGTAAATACCCGGAGTGTCAGGGTAAGAACTAGGAGAAAGGAGGATTTCAAGAAGGAGGGGATGAACAATTATGCCTAGTGCTGCAAAAAGGTCACTTAAGAAAAACGAGGATCTAAAAATTATCTATTGGATTTCAAAAGGGAAATTCATCTATGACTTTTGTCAGAAAAATTTGTGTGATGAAGCAGAATCCAGAATGCTTTTAAAAACAGAAGTTGAGGAAATGAGTTAAAGGAGAGTAAAGTAAGGTTGAAGAAATCATTGTTTTGTTTTTTTATTTTTTAAGGAAGAGGGAAAATTGTTCATGTTTATACACAGAGAGTGGAAGCTGGTTGGAATGAGATAAGAGATAGTAGGTGGAGGCATTGTCAGTGGAACAAAACCCTAAAGGAGTAGTCATGGATGAGTTTGAGAGCATAGGTGAAGGAGTTAGTTGTAGATGGCGGGAAGATGGGCAAAGAGATTGAGATAAGTGAGAAAAGCTCTCGCCATTGGAGGTCACTAAAAGCTGTTACAATTGGCAAGGCTTCATGGAGGAGGTGAGGTTTGAGCAGTTTGTGATTATATAACAAGTGAGAAAGAGATAAAATTGTCATCAGTAACGGTTTATACGTAGGAATTTGCAGTCAAATTTGATGACTGCTGAGAAGACCCATTTTATTGGAGCAGAGGTTGAACATAAAGATGTACAAGACATGAGTTTGGAAAAATGGTTGTGGGACCTATCTCTGGGAAACCTTGAATGCCACAGTCTTTCCCCTCTATCTCTGCTCTGAACTCTCCAAGAGAACAGAGGCTTATTTTTCCTTTAGTGTCCACCTTACATATTTGAAGGACCATGGTGATAGGCAAGAGCCCAGTGAGCGAATGTTAGGCCCTCTGAGGACAATCACAGGGACTCAATAGAGTTGCTGGTGTTGCCTGTACCCGGATTCGTTTGCCCTCATCTCTGTGCCAAGAGGTAGAAGCTCCACACAGGAACATCTGTGTACAATGACCTTCCATGGGCAGTGACCATTGTGGGCACCTTGGGCTTGGCAGCAGAGACTTTCACGTGCAGCTGCAGCCCTTGGCCTTGATCGAACCAACAGTGAAGAACCTCCAGGGGCCAAGAACCAGTAGTTAAACACTAGAAAGTTCAGTCATGACAGTCACTGAATGAAGCCCACAAATTCTGTCTTCCTCTTCTAACATCTGAAATAATTTAGCTGTATTCTGCCACGTGAGCTCTGTTTTGGGAGGAGGGGCACGGAAGATGCTGAATTAGGTTCAACTTGAATTCTTTAGCCCTCTCAATGCTGAAAGGTTCTTCTTATCTTTTGAAATGTGAGTTGCTAACTTGAAGACGGTGAAGAGTTTCTCTTTCTGTATCTCTAACATGGGATCAGGATTATATCTGTCCTCAGCCACCATGTCTTGTGTTAATGGAACTAAAACTCTCTGGGGAAGCATCCCAAATCTATTTAATGTTCCCAAGCACTAAAGTTTGCATTAGGACTTTTACAGTAGCTGAGGAGTCTATAAAAATGCATGCTTGCAGTCAGCTCCCTAGTGGCTTCACATCCGTAGAAATTGTGGAGGATCCGTCATTCTACCCAAGGGCTGGAATAACTCACTACTGCAGATACTTCCGTTATGTAACTCAGCTGAGAGTGTTCTACCGTTGTTCTGGCTGAGTTTAGCCATGATTTGGTGTAATAATGTAAAGATACAATTTATTTTTAAGTCATTGTCACCCAAGATGTGTTGATAAGCAATAGTGGAATTTTAAGAAAAGAGGGTCTTTAAGACAAATGGTTGATTTTTTTTTTTTTTTTTAACCCCATTAAATGCCGTTGCTTTTCCACACTGAGACTGAGTTCTGTAACTTAACCCCTTAGCATTTTGGCACACATCTTCTTGCCAGCCACCCTTTCCTTTGGTGTATAATCATAGGCAAAAGTAGACTTTATTTTTAATTTTCATTTTATTTATCCATAATTCTGAGATATTGTGCAGAATCATAGGTGAAATTTTTTGAATTGGGGGTTACATTTTGCTGTTTATGTGTCAAATGTTTAATAAAATAAATTCATTTTTTGTTTCATTAATTAGACTCTAGAGACCATAAGCTGTGGTTCTCAGCCTAGGCTGCATATTTGAATTACCTAGGGTGGTTTTAACAATACTGATGCCCAGGCCCTCCCTTTGATTAATTTAATCTGAATCTCTGAGGGGTGGGGCCTGGGCCTCAGTATTTCTTTAAAAGTTTTCCTGAGATAAATATAATGTGTAGCCCAGTTGAGAACCACTGCCTTCATCCTTTTAAAATGCAAATCCAGTAATGGGCCTCACCAGTTTAAAATCTTTTGTCAACAGAAAATCTCCAGCTTCTTAACAAGGTGTTTAAGTTCCTTCTGGGAATGGCTCTCTACCCTCCAACTACTCCATTTTCTGAAACAGGCTGTCCTCTTTCCCATCTCCTTGCCTTAGCAAATATTGTGGAGAGGAGACCATATCCTTGCCTACCCACCCGATGCCTTTCAGTTCCTTAGGATGCTCCTTAACATCACCACCCTTACTCACAAGCCTTTCCTGGTTCTCACAGACTGTGTTAGATTCTCTTTGTAATGTGCATCCTTATCACCTTGCATTTACTTTGCTACGTCACTTAGCCCTATTTGTTCAGCTTTGCCTCCCCTAGTAAACTCAGTTACTTGAGTCTTGGGTCTATGCCTTATTCTTCTTTGTATTATTATCACAGTGCCTGAAGCATACTGAGCATTCACCATATGAATGACTGAAATTTACTATAAAAATTCACTGTATGGAGAACAATAGTGTTGGCTGTGGAGTCATACTGCCTGGGTGCAAATGACAGATCTGCCGTTTACTAGCTTTGTTACCTTGAGCAAGTTATTTAACGTTTCTAAACCTCAATTTCATCGATTCATAAAGTGGGGCTAATACTATTTTCTACTTCATAGGCTTGTGGGAGTTAAATGGTATATTATTTATAAAGCGGCTAGTATAGTACATGACACACAGCAAACATTAAATGTTCAATGCTATTATTATTATTTTCCTACTTGGTTTCCATCCGGATGTAACCATAAGTATTATCTGTGACAGGAATAGAGCATGGACCAGGTGAAGCATGGTCAAAGAAGTTTGAGTTGGTCTGTTTTAGGTTTGTTGAAGCCATCTTCCCTTCTCTTCCTGGGCCTTATTATCTGGCCTTGACAGTACAGAACCATATGGGAATCAGTTGGTAAAAGACTTTGAAAAACAGACAAAGGATTCTGGCTTTGGAAAGTACTTGCCATAGCTAGAGAGTAAAATAACTGAGATTGTTTTATGAACAGAATTATTCTATATAATATTACATGATTGGAAATAGGAGATACTGGAAACAGGGTGACCACTCAGAAATCTGATATGAAATCATGAGAATTATTGAGAGTAGAGAATGGATTGAAATCCCCTACTATAAAGCAGTCTGAAATAAAAAGTTAGATACACACTAATACTTCATGACTAGAGTCATCCACCCAGAGGCATTTATTGAAATCAGATCTGTGTAGTCTTCCCTGAGTAGGGTCTGAGTCTGTGGAGCGTCTGGTAGTTAGAAGACTGGGAGACGAAAGAAGATTGAGAAAGACAGAGATGAAGCAGAGTCAGATCATTTATTTACATACTGTTTATCCTGTTGCATGCCGTAGAAGCACCAGAATCATCAGGGTCATAGATGTGCAAAATCACCATTGCGATGACTGAGAATTGCAGTGAATTCACCCTGAAAATAATGTAGCTGTGAACAACTTGTAGGTAAAACAACTTATAGGTAAAATGAAAAATGACATGTCATGCCCTACAGCACAATACCTGGCATATACTAAGTACTCAGTACCTATGTACTGTTGTTGATATCATGAGGATGATAATTATCCATGACTCATATGTCAATCATAGAAAATCCTCCACTTCCAGAGCATATTTTAGGAACATTGGTTGGGATGATGCACTAAAATTCATGCTGAATTCTATTTGATTAAAATGTACATATGAATGGTATCTTAATATTCTAGCCTGAGAATTTTAGTATTATAGAAAAGTGTGTAGGTCCTAGAAATGCAATATTAGATTGCATTCAATTGATTTTAAAATAATTCCTTTCATATTTAATCCCTATAAACATTTCAAAAATCCACAGAAAAGATGACTACCAGAGGATAAAGAAGGGCCACTATTATTCAGGTGTAAAAGTAAAGCATATGGCTGTTTTCTAGAAGATATGTTAATGGTAATGTAACATATGGGTAACATATGGAGAAAATCAGGTTGGGAGCCCTCTGGAGATTAGACTAATATATCACCACTAAGCAGATGTAAATTACAACGCCTTAGTCACCTACTGACTCTCTCTCTCAGCAATTTAAGGAGCTTTTCAATAGCTGAATGTGAAGTTATTTTTAAATGTAAAAAAATAGAATTTAGACACATATGTACAATGTATTTATTTTTGTTCTTAGTATTTAAAAGTAATGCTACTGGTTCTGACTACCATTTGTGAAGACCGATGTGGCTGAAAGACAAGTGACTAATAACTCTTTTCACCCTAGGTTCATAGAAACTGACTTTGATGCCTAGAATAATGTTTTCCCACATAATTTTTCTCAGTATGAGCTGACCCATTTCTTGATTACTGATAAGCAGGTTGAGCTCAGCTTCTTTGTTTTTTCCAGGATTTTTTTTAACAGTTTGGCTATCATTTTGAATGATACTTCACTGGGTTCTTTAAGCATGTCTAACGCTCATCCAGGCTTGCGTTAATCCTATTTCAGGTCACCATAAAGCAGTTGTTTTCATGTCTAATTGCCAGGCTTGCATAATCCACAAGCATGTTGTGAAATGCACTTCTTCTAGCTAGTGAATTTGCTGCATTCTGGGATTGTATTGTTTGCACTTGTATCTGATTATTTACTATTATCTAAAGTATTACTCACAGGTGATGCTGATGAAATTGCACAGATAATCAGATGTGGTCAATTCAGGTCTCTTGCCGTGTACTAGAAGGTTGGACATTTGTCACTTTGATCTTGACCTTGTAGCTACAGTGAGTGCACACCCTGTCTGCCCGACTCAAAGGTCATGCTGGCCTTCTTGATTTGATTTTCTACTCTGTCAGTCAGCACACCATTAGGCAGAGTGCTGCCAGTGACCCCTGTAATCTCAATATTGCCACTGAGTGGTGTGTAGGGCTCTGCTGATGGGGACAAGTACGTGATCTCATGCTGTAATTCAATTCAACATGTATTTATTGCACACCTGCTATTTTTCCAGCAGTATACAAGATGCCACAGGATAGAAAGAAATACAGACACAGTCTCTACCTTCAAGGAGCTTACAGTATTATTGTGTGATGATAGTACATCTCATGATTAGGAGGGACAAACAGTAAGTGCTATTGGAGGTCAGGTAGGCTTGTCAGCATTTTCTGCCACTGGACTTATTCTGCAAAAAGATCTGTAATCACAGCCTGTCTTCCTGTGCGTGCATTTTGAAAGCTCCCTCATCAGCTTAAAGCAGCAGCTCCTGAAAGACTGGCTTTTAATGATATTCAGAGATGTTAAGTGGAGTTTCCCAGAGGACAGAAATCACAGTCTAACACTGGCTTCTGAGTCCTTTGTTCCACCCTCAGAGAGTCGCTGCACACAATAGATTGAATAAGATCGGACTGATTTGCATCCCAGCTTCACCGATAGGTGACTGAGCATCCCAGCCTATTTATGTTCAGATGATTATTGGATGTTTCACATACATTGTATAATATGTTTCTATCACTAAGTTAATGCACACCCTTTTGTGCTTATAAATGAGAATATGGATTTTTGGCTCAGTAATAGGACTTACTTGTTACCGAAGTCTTATCTTGACTTTTTTTTTTTTTAAGAAACATTTTCCTGTGCTAACTTTGGCCATTGTGTGTTTTCTCACCCATTTTTCTTAGTCCAGGTTATTTTCAGTGATGAATTGTTTAATTTCATTTTTGTTTTTCTTTGAGTTGTTTTATTTGTTGTTGCTGTATGCCGCGAATCTATTTAAACTCCTGCTAGACTACTTAATGTAATACAGAAATAAATGTTAAAGACAAGTTCATGGTGAGTAGAGCTGGTCATCTTGCTTCTGTTGTAATTTATAACCTGGAGAGTTTACCACTGTAAATATTTAGAAAAGCCTCATATTTGCACATGGGGTTTACTGGTCCAGTGTTAGGTCAGAAGTCAAAATAAAATGGAGACTCTGATGTATCATCCCTTGGAAATGTTTTCAGAAAATTCCATAAGTAGATCACTGTACTGTGAAAATAATGGGCTGCTTAACACATCTCCAGTCTTCACCTACGTAAGGGCCTTTGTGTAACACATCAGTCATCCTTCTAATGTAGAGTCATCAATAGCTATGAATTCAGAAAAAGTAGAACAAAAGAATACTTGTTAGATCTGCCAAGGTAGAAGATGGTGCAAGCGGAGGAGGAATAGTTAGCCAGAAGGCAAAAGAAAAGCAGTAAACTTAAGAAGATTCTCAGCACCTGGGAATAATTTGAGAAGAAATAATAAGTGACTTACAAGCTTCTTAGACCCGATTCAACAATAAATTGAATAATCTTGCCACACAAAACAAATGTATTTGAGAGGATTGATACCTTGACTTTCTCAGCCATTAAGAATTTGAACAAATTTTAAGAGTATAAAATAGTCAGTTATATAAACATTGAAGTTACAGGATGCCTTAATGAGAGATTATAAAATACTGCATTTGAAAAATTAAGTTTGTTTTCAAACTAATCCAGTATTGCAATTGAATGCAAACTAAAAAGAAACTATTTTTTAAATTAAAAAAAAAAAATACTACCATACTACAGTAATAAAGAAATAACATTTCTTTGAAGCAGATGGCATACAGCGAAGTGGCTGATATGAACTACAGTATTATCAATATATGGGTGTTAACAACGTGACTGAGTATTTTAAGTTGAAAAGAGAATTCCCAATTAAGTTTCTGTGTGTTACTTGACCCTTATATATAGCAGGATTTACAGCCCCACTCAGATTTCTTGAGCTTGCAAACAATTCTCCTAATTGATCAGCGGGAGGCCTGTGGTTCTCTGCCTTCCCCTTCCCCAAGTTGCTATGGTGATACACGTTTAGCTTCCCCGCCATCGCTTCTTCCCCTGTTCCGTCTGATCTATGTAGAATGAGATCTTGTGAACCTATTGGACAAACTGGTGCTGGCATTTCTATTCAGATGTGTTACCTAACATTCCTGCTTGGCTTAGTAAGTGGAAAATGGCCCTTTATGCTAGCTCACATGTTTACATCTTGCAAAATTATGGAAGAAAAATAATGTAATTCTATTTGATATACCTCTTTACTTTATCATTACTTCTAAAGTACTAGAGTGTAAATGCTTTTGAGGCAAACCTTGAAAGTGCCTTCGCCTTCTTTCTTGAAGATTCCTATCACTGTGAAAAGTGTTGTTATCACTGACAACACTTTAAAAAAAAAGATGTTACGCAATATTTTGAAATGAGGTATGTGTAATATATATATGTCTCTCTCTGTATATGCCCCAATAGATATATATGCCTCAGTGTATATATATATACACCTCATTTACGAATATATATGTTTATATATGTATGTATATAATATACATGTGTGTTTATATTCTTTATTTTAAAGTCATTTTGAGAATCAAGGACTTTTTTTTGTTTGATTGTTTTTTACAGCAAAGCTAAGACAACTCAGTTGTGTTTATATATCTTTGCTACAGTTTCCTGCCAATGTAAAAAGGACAGCAATCACTTTCAAATAAATTCTTAAGAGCCCTTGATTCTTGAAGACTCCTATTCACACATAACAACCAAAGAGTCTGATTTAGGCTAACTTTCCATCTTCAGTAAGGAAATAGATATTTAAGTAATACATAAAAATACCACTTTTTATTTGAACAGCACCTTTTATGTAGAAAATACAAAAACAAAAACAAAAGACATCATTTTGTTGTTCTACTGACCATTCTTTTCTGTAGACAGGTGGCCACCAAACCTCCTCAGAACAACTCGTTTTACAGACCACCTGACTTGAAGCCCATGTTCTTGGAACACTAGTTTTATTTCCAGTCATGAGAGTACTATGTTTTAGGCCAACACTTTTTAACATGACTTCATGTGCTTTACAAAGTACATTAAAGTATGTGATAAAACTTGTGTAAATAGGGCAGTAGTTCAAAATGCATTACCATACTTTTATAGGAAATAGAATATATAATAAGAGATTCCAGATCTTGAGACCTCCTGAGATCAGGGGCCTGTGTGAAATGCAGTCAGCAATGGCTGGGATCCCACATTTTCTCCCCCACCTACAGGGTACTTAGGGGCTACATTTCAGATCTAATAATTAGAGCTAGTCTAGAAAATAGTGTCTAGTGAAAGAATGAAATTTAAAAAATAGGAAGGTAAGAAAGCAACATTTTAAGCTGCGAGTGTGTATCTTGTCTGAAAGCTAAAAACAGTGAAGTTATCCTGCTTCAAAAAAGATTCAAGAGCTAACTGAACTTTTCAATAACTTTAATGTTAGAGGTAATAATTTAAAAGCGTTTTCTTAAGTATCACAGTATTATGTCTGCTTATTCTGTCATGTTGACTATTTTGAAATTAAGAAAAATAAGCTTTAATTTATGTAAAATTCTCATTTAATGTGTTGAATAGCAATCAAGAATGATTTTTAACTAGAGTTGTTATCTTTGAAATCTTCAGTCTAATATATGTGGTTAGTATGTCATTTTTGAGATAGCCTTTCTGCTCAAACTTCACTTTTAGATTATTATTATTCCACAGTGAATACACTTCTCTTCCCAAAGCCTGGAGTTGGCATGGAAAATAAAAGAGGCAAAGCAAATCTGAGTCAGTTGTGGAGAGAATAATTTCAGATACCATGAAAGGTTACAGTTTTTCAGATATCACAGCATAACACTGTTGGTGTCAAAAGACAGGAAATGCTTAAAGACTCCTTGAGTCTGTGTCATATGGTAGCAGGGCAGCAGCCCTTGAGTTCAAGAGTACCCACAGCCCTCATCTCACCTGAGGACTGTTCCTTTATATAATTCATGCATGAAGCTGATCGTGTGGAGTATGAGTTCACGTCCTTTCCTTCTCTCCCCTAAACCCAGTCTCTCTCTTTTTTTTTTTTTTTTTTTGAGATTCTGAAATGAAAATAAAATGTAAATGTAATGGTCAAGATGAAACAGTTAGGGAGAAATATTTCCTGGAATAAACTACAGACTTTTAACTCTTAATGAAACCCTACCCCACTACCTCACACTTTGTAAAAAGGTAAGTACCAAGTCAAGATGAAAACCCACAAACAATCAAAAGCAAATTGCTAAGAAGCAAGAAAATAGAATTGGATACATATTAGCGATTGCATTTTAAGCCTGTTAAGGAAACAGAGTATTGTTTAAAGTTTATTTACTTAATATAAATGTCTTGCATGTTTGAAATAATTAGGAAGAAGGGAATTAGTCCATTCTTTGAGTTCTAGTTTTCTTGATGTAAAAATATTTGAGATGCCTATTAACACACGTTATCTTAGGCCTAATTTAAATGACTGTTTTTTGTAAGTCATAAAATGAAAATTAACCTACTGTATCAAAACAAAAAATAAGTATATGAAATACAGTTGTGATGCACATACCCTGACTGTATGTGTGCAGATCAATGTATACTATCAGAGAGGAGGTGAATTTTGAACAGACTGGAAAAATTAAGTAGAACAGCAATGTAGGACCCCTGAGGTCACTTTTTAGCTAAATAACAGATTGGCTTACAAAATTAAGAATATCTCCCATAAGTACTGTGCTCCTTTAAATAATCATCTATATGAGGGCAAACAGTCAACAATTACTTTAAAACAGATAAGAATGTAAGGGGGCCAGGAAATGTGATTAATGGAAAGGAAACAACTAGAATGGAAATACTGAGAATATTCACACATTGTAAAGAATGTAACCAATGTCACTGAACAATCTGTGTAGAAATTGCTGAATGGGAACCTGAACTGCTGTGTAAACCTTTACCAAAAACACAATAAAATATTATTTAAAAAAAAAAGGTATTATAGGTATATCTCAAGTTCCATCTCATTCTTTACCTGTTGATCCTATTTCTGTGCCTCAGTAACAGTAATCCAAGTGGTAACAGGCAACCGTTTACAAGGCACTTTAACGTAGATTATAGGGAGCCCTGGTGGTGTAGTGGTTAAGAGCTCAGGCTGCTAACCAAAAGGTCAGCAGTTTGAATCC